>NW_016690330.1:1418301-1928352 GCF_001604755.1 Lepidothrix coronata | reverse complement strand
TTTTTTTTTTTTTTTTTTTTTTTTTTTTTTTTTTTTGTTTGGTTTGGTTTTTGTTTGTTTGTTTCCTTTTCCACTCTCTAGAATGTCTCTTTAGAACCAATGACAGCACATTTATTCTATTGACTTTATTCTCTCTTGACACAGAATAGCATCAGCATCTTCTGAAGGAAGCTTACATATACACACTATTTTGTTTACTAATCTCAATATGAGCTTTTACGTAATGATTTATTAGTTACTTTCTTACATATGCATGCACAAGTTTGCATGTATGATTTAGTCCATACTAACTACTTTTGTTGATATATACATAAATGATAATTTAGCAATATTTTTAGTTATGTGTGAAGAGAAAGGAAGAAAAGTCAAATGTTTCATATTTCAGAATCCAGCCCCAAAGATTAATTACATAGGCATTACATTACACTTATTTCTAAGAGTTTTTAAAAGCGAAAATGGAGGATTTTTATTTTTATATATATGTATTCATAGTATTAAAAATTGTTATTTGTATATTGTAAATCTATCCCTGTCTAGTCCAAAATACTATATTAAACTTTAAAAGGAGTAAAATGTCACCATGAAGTAATTTTATTTTTTTAGAGGAGTGCAATTTTAGTCAGACTATTTAGATGAATTATTGTGCTATTCCAGCAGATTAATGGAATTTACATTACAAGGCACTGACTCCTTTTCTAATACAACATTATTATGTAGCACAGATAATTCACATAAAGATGTCACAAACAATGTTCTTAGCTGGAATTGAATTCCTGATTCTGTTAATGGCAATGAGAGTTTTGACATTATTTGCAGAAACATAAGAGCTTTATTTGGGGATTTAGCCCATTTCTTGTTTATCCATTAGCTATGAATATGATCTGAAAATTCTTTTGGAGACATGCATATGACTCAGGTAGTTTTCAGGTTTGTTTACAGAAGCTGGTAAATGTTTATACCTTCTGTTCATGTTACATTTTCAACTTTAACTGCAAAAAGGGAACTTACCTAGTCCCACAAAATTGAAGTTTTTTTCATACTTATCTGACACTTTTATGTGAGAATAGAAATACAAGAAAAGATTAGAAAATCCATGAATGTCCTCCAAAAGTTGAGTGGAATACAGTAGGACTAATTTAAGTACAGACCTTTAGAAAAAGTTAAAAAAGTTTTAAAAAATGCTTAACTTGCCAATATAGTCAAAGGGAAGAAGCACGTGTCTTTGATGGCGTTTAATGTAAGAACTTACCTTCCTATTTAATTCTTACTTATTTTAATTTTGTATCCTAGGTTAAACAGTTAGGGTCAAGTGAAATGGATTTTTATAAAAGAAATGGAATTAATTGAATTACTAACGTTTAACTACATGAGGCACTGGATCAAGACTTAAATGCTTCAACTGGGCCCCTCGGTTCAGGAAGGATATTGAGGTGCCGGAGCAGGTCCAGAGAAGAGTAACGAGGCTGATGAAGGGACTGGAGCATAAGTCCTATGAGGAGAGGTTGAGGGAGCTGGGGTTGTTCAGCCTGGAGAAGAGGAGGCTCAGGGGAGACCTCATCACTCTCTTACAACTCCCTGAAAGGAGGTTGTAACCAGGTGGGGGTTGGTATCTTCTCCCAGCAACTATCAGTAAGACAAGAGGGCATGGTCTCTAAGCTGTGCCAGGGAAGGTTTAGGTTAGATATTAGAAATAAATTTTTTACAGAGAGGGTAATCAGGTATTGGAATGGGCTGCCCAGGGAAGTGGTAGATTCTCTGTCCCTGGAGGTTTTTAAGATGAGACTGGATATGACACTTAGTGCCATGGTCTAGTAACCATGGTGGTAGTGGATCAAGGGTTGGACTTGATGATCTCAGAGGTTCTTTCCAACCTGGCTGATTCTATGATTCTGTGATTTGTGTGATGCCATAGTGGAAGCCGTGTAGTAAGTGCTAGTTTCCTCCTGGGAGAAACAATTGGATTGGTATGCATATGCAGTATTTTCTTTTAATGTATTTTTTTTTACTCATAATTCATCAAAGTTAAAATAGACATTTGTCCTGTTTGTTTTAATGAAATTTGTGTACAGATTTGAATCTACTAAAGATGTTTCTGTGATTTTGACAGTTTGTCGCTACTTTTCAAAAGTCTTCAAAATAGGTTAATATTATCCTAGAAAGGTATGAGTGAAGGAAAAGCCATGAGCTGTGGCAATTCAGCTGGAAAAGACAGCGACCTGCACATTTTATAAAAGGAGTCTAAAGCTATTTCCAAAAGCTCTTCAGTGAAATAAGCACTACAGGGAATTCTTCAAACCGTTAAGACAACAGTAATTTAACACAATTTGGAATAGAAAGACTCTATTGATCAAACTGTTGTCTATCTAGACTTATTTTAAATTGTAGCCTGTATGTACCATAGCCTTCTTAAAGATCCAGAGGCATAACACATTGGGAGTTATTGGGTAAATGCACATAGAAACAAATGCAGACATAGCTACACTTAACAAAGAAGTTGAAAAATCAGAAAAGCGTATTAATGAAGGAAAAGAGAAAAATAAGTCAGACCTCTGCCTCTCTTTTATTTTATGCTTCAAAAGGGCCCAATTTCACCTTCTGTTAGGTATCTTTTTAAAAGTGTTGTGTCTGTGCTGTAGGATAATTGATCTCTATTCTCACTAATGAGAACTGTTGAGGTCATTTGGCCCAAAATGTTCCCTGAACTGCAGAAAGACTTTCTTTTCACGGAATATATTGAATGTCCATGAAAATAAACAGATTGTTATGTGATGAAGAACAATTTACCTGATGACCTAGGCTAGATTAAAGACTCCTATGCCATTCACCTGTCATGAACATAGATGAACAGATAGATGGATAAAACAGTAAGTCTTCTTACTTGCAGTGAACTTTTCATAAAAGCAGAGTTCCATTCTGAATTTTAGGACATGCTCATGCAAATTACTCTATGATCAGGGAATAATCGCAAAAAATGCTTAAAAATTTGCTCAACTTTCAGTATAAGAATACTTATTATTTACTGGAAAAAGAAGGAGATACCTTAAATGATGAAAGGGCCATAGTAAAACAGACCTAATGGCTAAGTTTTAAAAATATTTATTTTATCCTTAAAAGTAAATTGTATTTGATTATAAAATTACTATCTACCTTTCACTATGAGAAAGTTATGTTACTTTTTTTTTTGCTTTCTACTAGGTAAGTCTACTAACTTTTTTTCAATTAAAAAGGAAAGGGCATATCTCACAACAGTTCATCAATTCGTGTATCAGTCAATAACAGCTAAAAAAATAAAGAATTAGATACGTGACATTTTTTTTCTTAATTTGCCCCTTGTATATTCATTTTATTTTAGCACAGCTTTTATCATGTCTCTGATTCTTCATGACCTCTTGGGCTTCCCCTTCCTTGTGGGCTTAAATGTTAAGTTCTCTTCACGCTACGTTCTGTATGCTTTAGTACTTTATTTTCTCAATATTTTGCAGAAAATTTCCACTTTGCACAATATCCTGCTTTTCTGACTGCAAAATATGTGTGCACAGGCAAGAGCTTCTTTCCAGCAGACATTCTCTGTGAAGGTGGATCTGGAGCATCCTGAATGGAAATACAGGGTAATATTTTTGGTATGATTTGTCTTCCAAGCAAAAAACCAAGCAAAAAACCTGAAAATGAGTGTGTTCTTATTTTCATGTGATCTTTTCATTATGTTGCATTCCTGAAATCAAATATATTGAAGTTTTTAGGCTGGTTGTGGAATGGGGACTGCCTTGTAAGATCTTGTAGATTTATCATTGTACTGCTTTTTCCCCATTCAGTGCATTTTCTAGTTTTTCCATGATTGAGGATTCACTGATGCTCCTTCATGGCATGGATGATGAATATTTTGTTCAAGACCTTATTGTACCCAAGGGACATAAGAATCTGTTAATAAAATGCCCAGAGAAATGCTCGAGGCAGTTTAAAGAGGCAGAAGGGATGTTGCAATGACTTCAGCACAAACTACTTAACCTGCTTAACCTAGAGGTTTCTTCAGTATCCTCATTTCTGATTATGTTTTAATCTGTTGTTGAATTTTCTCTCAAAGGTTTTTTCTCTCAAAGGTAGAGAAACGGTAACAGTAACAGATTCACAGAAAAGAAACATAGCATCTAACACACCATCATTATATCGATGCCCAGTTCTTTAGCTCAGCTTTGGGTATAGGTCTGAGGATCTTGCTCTAGACTGCTGATAGATCAGTCCTTTTTTCTGGACATACAGATGAAGATTCCGAAGGTGATGCTTTTAAATACTTTAGTTATATGGAAACCAGTTTGCGCATGAGCATTCCAAGTACTTTTCCTTAGAGATTATATGGCTGGTGCTCTCAGCACTGGGGGTTGTACAAGAAGGCTGAAGGGTCCTGAGGAGGTCACCTTGGACATCACTCTCCAAGAAAGGTTGCCATACAGTGTCACCCTGGCAAATTTTATGTTTGGTCTTTGTGACAGTGCTGAAAGATAATCGGGTCTTCATGTGCATTCTTGCACGGACACATATGCTCTCCCTTTCCACCATCTTTAGTGGGTGGTGTCATTTTTCCTGAGATAAGAACATCAGGTGGGTAATGCAGAAAGAATTCTCTAGTCATGGACTTGTTTACTGGCTGCTTCTCTTTGAAGAAGTCCTGGTGTATTACCAAAACTTTGGAAGTTTCTTGCATATCCTCAAAAAGGAATTCATTTAGACACTGTTTAAAGGTTAGTTGCCTACTTCAAACCTACAAATGCAAGGACTGTTTAATCAGGGACAGGAATTTTTAGTAGTTCCTTTTTTCCTATTCAGAGACAGAACTCTTTTTTTTTTTTATGCTAAATACATTTAGATGAGTGAAACCCCATCTTTGCCTAAGTAATTTTTCCTCTTGACTGTTGAAAAAAATTCAAAGTTAATATACTCTGAGTGCTCTCCAGGTATAATTGAATTTTCTATTATCTTCTAAAGGTGAATCATCAAGTGTCCATGAAGTATAATTTATTTGATATTACATTATTTCTATTTGAATTGATACTTAACATTATGAAGACCTTTCCCTTGTGTAGTAAAAAACAGTGTTTGATTATAATTGCCGTCTTATTGTGAATAATCATTTCATCCACTTATAAATGCAATTAGAATATTCATATTCGATTATATATTTGATAAGTATCACTGGCCTAATTTCATATTCTTTAAGACAAAACCTTATAAATCAGACAAAGACCGTAAATTAAGGAAGTTTTATGTGAAATACTTTAGGCTTGTACAAATATCAAAGTTCAAACATTAGACAGTATAGTCATAGCCCACAATCTAGATATTATTTTTCATCATTTTTTACAGTATCCACATAAAAAAATTGCTTCAAAGATACTTTTCTTCCTAAGGAGTGAGAATAAATATAAATAAACCAAATGACTAAATATTTACCACCTTTTTGTTATGTGTAATGTGTTATTTAGGAAAAAAATAAAATAGGGAGGCAATACATACAGAACTGTAACAGTTAGAAGGTATGGCCATACTATCACAATATGATTATCTCTCAGTAATAATTCAAAACATATGCTCTACCTCTGTGTTTGTACTTCAGGTCAGAACAAACTAAACACGCTGCTATGCAATAACTGGATCTATGTGAAGGACTTTGCGTACTTATTGCCACTGTGACAGGTGATTAATAATGTAAATAAAACTTTCAGAAAAGTGGCTGTCTCTAGTTAACCCTGAGATTAGCTCAGTTGGTTAGAGCATAGTGCTAGTAATGCCGAGGTTGTGGGTTCAATCACCCTACAGGCCATTTACTCAAGAGCTGGACTTGATGATCCTTGTACCTTCAAACTCAGAATATACTGTGAGCTTACAGCATGAAGGCTTTGCTGCAATTCTCCTTTCCTTGCAGAATCAGAGAACATGAGTACATCAGGCAGCTTCAGCCATGAGAATTTGATCCTGGGAACTAGGTCTTAGAGGTCCTCCACAGTCATGTCCTCAAGGTTAGAGTCGTGATGCTCCACTTTGGGCTGGGACTGATGGGTTTTGTGAAGTAGACAGCATCTTCCAGAGAGGTTAATCTTTGCTAGCTGGTGGATCACTCCTAGTTCTTGCTGCAAGTTGCTAGGCAACAACTTTGGTTCTCCAATATAGAATTATATAATCATAGAAGGATTTAGGTTGAAAAACATCTCCAAGATCATTGAGTCCAACCATTAATCCAGTGCAAGTCCACCACTAACCATGTCCCTAAGTGCCACATCTATACATCTTTGAAATACTCCAAGGATGGTGACTCCACCCCCTCCCTGGGCAACCTGTTCCAATGCTTGACAACCCTTTCAGTGAAGACAGTTTTCCTAAAATCCAATCTAAATCTTTCTTGGTACAACTTGAGGCTATTTCCTTTTTTCCTATCATTTGGGGGAAGAGATGGAACCCAAATTTTCTTCAACCTCCTTTCAGGGAGTTATATAGAGCAATAAGGTCCCTCCTGAGCCTCCTTTTCTGCAGGCTAAACAACCCCAGCTCCCTCAGCTGCTCTTCATAAAACTTGTGCTCCAAACACTTCATCAGCTCTGTTACCCTTCTCTGGGCACACTTCAGTCTCAGTGTCTTTTTTGTAGTGAGGGGCTCAAAAATTGAACACAGAATTCAGGCTGCGGCCTCACCAGTGCCAAATACAGAGGAACTATCATTGCCCTTGTCCTGCTTGTCATATTATTGCTGATAAAGGCCAAGATGCCATTGGCCTTCTTGACCAGCACCCCCAGGTTCTTTTCCTCTGGGCAGCTTTCCAGCCGCTCTTTCCCCTGCCTGTACTGTTGCCCTGGGCTGTTGTGACTCAATTTCAGGACCCAGCACTTTGTCTTATTGAACCTCATACAATTGGTCTCAGCCCATTGATCCAGTCTGTCCAAATCCCTCTGCAGAGCCTTCCTCCCCTCCAGCAGATCAACACTTCCACCCAGCTTGGTGTCAACTGCAAAATAACTTACTAAGGGTGTGCTCAATCACCTTGTCCAGATCATTGATAAAGCCATTTAACAGAACTGGCCTCAGATAAATAAAAAAGTATGTAATTTATGAGGTAATTTCCGATGTACACAACTTTGACTTTTCAAGTACGTTTCATCTACCAACTAAATTTTTTTGTCTATTTTTTTCCATAACACCACCTAGTTTTGCTTTATCTAATAAAAGTCATATCTTCAACAACTATATAGCAACATACTGAAGGCCACACTGTGAACCTCTTATGTCAGCCTTGTTACACAAGTGGTACCTACTCAATAACTTAACATGCCTTATTATTGTGACTTATGGAAGCATTAATACCCGCTCACAATATCACCTGGGTATCCACAGTTGCTTGTAGGACTTCCACACAGTGAAATAATTTTAATCCATATAGTTCACATTCATACGCCATCTCTTTCTGCCTCTGGAAATACTTTTATCTTTTTTGTGTTATATCCTTCCCTCAGTATACAATTTTTCTTGTTTCAAATACTTTCCCCTTTCAGATGATTACAACTCCTAGGCTTTTTGGCCCTTCTATTACAAATTTTTGATCCTGCTTAAAAGCCATTTAAGGACAAGTGACCTTAATTAAGCTTAAGATTCTCTGTGTAGTTTGGTCAGGTAAATGAGCTGGAAATAACATGATGTCTAACATATTGTAAATAAGCAGCTGAAAACAGAAAGGAACTATTGTTTAAATTGCCCGTCAGCTGCATAAAATAATTTGAATATCCTCTTTAGAATAAGGTTAGTTTAAACAGGTTTCGGTACTGATATGATCTTTGACTTTGCATTCAAAAGGAGTTTGAACATGTACATAGTCAGTAAACATTTCTGAGATGTAGCTCTCAATTCATAATTATGATTTAGCCTTTAGAGACAAAGTTCATTTAAACTTTGTATGAGGTAAAGCCACATGACAAAAACCGGTTCTAATATCAGTAGATTTCTCCAAAAGTGGTTAATTTGTGTAAAATCTAACACTTATTACTTAAGCAAAGTACTTCTTTCAAAAGGCCTTTTTCGGGGAGAAAAGATGTGTTTTTCTGGTTTTGGGTTATTTTCTTTGTTGGATTGTTTCTTAAATTTTGAATAAATCATCCCTGCTTTTCCCAAACATCAGCTGTACTTAAGCTTTTTCAGGTAAAACATTACTAAACATATAACATTGTTGCTGTTTAAAACCAACCATACGGAGAAACTGGAATAACCAGTAACACAGAGCTATGCTGTTTATGATATAGTAAACTCACCTTTAGAAACACAGTTTGCCTCGCTAAGAGCCGTGATTCAAACATGGGTCTAAATACCAAGTCTATTATTTCTGCTACATGACAATACTTTGAAACATCTTAGTTTTTTCAATAAAAATACTTTTTTTTCGAAACTGCAAAAAATTCTCTCAGCATGGAAAACCATTCTCTGTTCAAGTCTACTTATAACTGATTGATTTAAAGGTATCACACTTTGGAGTTATCAAATATCTAACTTACAAAACAGCTGGCATCCACTTCTTCTGACAGTGTTGTTTTTCAAAAAGCTCCTCTAATAAGCTTCACTGATGTTCTAGGCAGATCATCTTTTTTGTTTGAAGATACAGTTTGCCATCATCTTTAAGCCCCTTTCATTTTTCTGTTTAAGAATGTCCAAGATAACACTTCACATTAAATTTCATATGCACAGCAGTTCTCATAAGAATGTTGTTCCACTAAGAAGAAAGCAATATCTGAACTTGTTCCTGCAAAATTGCTGTTGTCTGGGAAAAGAGGTGTTAGATGGAATTTCATAAAAGCTAAAATTAAACTTCAGAAGTTTGATATCATTCTTCACTTCCCTTTCGGTCATAAATGTTCCAGTCCAGAACAGTTGAGAACATTTAGTTTTCATCTTTTTCTTTAGCTAAGGAAAAAGAAATAATTATCGAAAGGACTACATGGTGATGTAGTCCTTATATACGTGGTGATTTAACCCCAGCTGGCAAATAAGTACCGTGCAGCCCCTCACTCACTTCCCACCCCCTCCATGGTCGGGGTGGAGAATCAGATAAAAGGTAAGTTTTGGGTTGAGATAAGAACAGTTCAATAATTGAAACAAGCAAACAAAAATAATAACAACACTAATGATGATAATAAAAATAACAACAACAGCAGCAACAATAATAATAGTAATGAAAAGGAACAGGAGAGGAATAAAACCTGAGGAAGACAAACAATGTACAGTACAGTTGTTCACCGCCTGCTGATTGATGCTCAGCCCTCCCCAAGCAGCTATCGGCAAACGTACTTAGTATACCTTCAAGTTCTGCATCCAAGACATTTATGAAGATGTTGAAGAGCATTGAACCTAAAATGACTTATATATGGAACCTACATTCACTAAAATGAAAAATACAGAAAATGATGACATTTCTGTGACATAGTCTAAATCCTACACAGGGTTTTATATTATTACTTATCATCTGAAAACTAGAAAAAAATAAACAAATCTCTACTTTTAAGTGTTTCTGTTAAGCTAGTTCTCCATAAACATTCCTTAATGTTACTAATGTTAGAGTTTAGTGACTTCAGTGTCCAACTAGACTTTATCAAGGCAGTTGATACTGTTTCCAACAGCATTCTCCTGGAGAAACTGGCTTACTATGGTGTAGAGGGATGTACTGTTCAATGGGTAAAAAACTGGCTGGATGGCTGGACACAGAGTGGTGGTGACTGGAGACACATCCAGTTGGCAGCCAGTCACTAGTGGTTTTCCCCAGGGCTCAGTATTGGGGCCTGTCCTGTTTAATATCTTTACTGATGACCTGGACCAAGTGCACTCTTAGTAAGTTTGCAGATGACACCAAGTTGGGCAGGAGTATTGATCTGCTGGAAGGTATGAAAACTCTACAGAGGGATCTGGACAGGCTGGATTGATGGGCCAAGGCTAGCTACTGGAATCATCATCCTGAGAAGTATTCAGAACATGTATTCATCCACATATGTGGATGTCAAACGTGGCAACATGATTTAGTGGTGAACATGGTAGTGCTAGGTTAACGGTCCATCTCAATGATCTTAGAGGGTTTTTTCCAATCCAAAAGATTCTATAATTCTAAATTTCAGAGTGCTAGTTATCTCATGATTCCTCACTCTGGAATGCCTGGGTGAGGTATAGGCATTATACTCTGTGTTGAGTATAATGCAATTTCAAGCTCCAATTGTTTCTGCAAATATAGGTTTCCAATCTTTGGTAAGTTTATCATATCGATACAGGCTAGTCCTGAACTAAATTGGACAATTATAGATGACCTATACTAACTTTTCTACCATTTCTGGCTTCTGCATCTTTGACGTTCCACCAAGCTTTTCTCTCTCTTTTCTACACACAATCCTTCTGCTTATTACTATGTGATTCTTTATTTGGTTTTATAATATTCATAGAATCATAAAATATCATATTATTCAGCTGTGTTCCACATATACATTTATAATGAGGTTATGAGAGAGACAAGACCTCCAGAGGGTGATTTAGTCCATCTAAATTAGTAGTTGGTCTGTCAGTAAGTTAAATATGCCCAGATTTTTTTCTAGCACTGGGGCCAACAGCCCATATCTGTTCTATTAAACTGTCTTCACCTCAGCAACAAATTGGCAACATCCAAACTGAATATAGAAGATGATTCTGGCCCAGAGCAGCTCCTAAGATATACCAAGTAATTGTCAGGGAGAGTGTTAGTTGTTCCAGTCCAAAACCATCTAAGGTTTGTTCCACTTTCACCCAAAATATATATGACTAAATTACATTTCCCTGAAATGTTCCCTTGTTCTGACAGTGTACTAACACAGAAGATCTAAGCCTGAGTGAACAGTGTTTGTTTGCTTGCTTGGGACATGGCAATGACCAGAGCCCAGTTACTTGGATGCTAGCATGTAGCAACTTGTAAAAGTTTTTCAATGGCACTTACCTGGAGGGTAAAATAGGTGAAAGAATATTTTTCTTCAAATAAAAGGATTATTGTCTATTTGGGATTAGCCCTTTGAAAGCAGAATCTATAACTGATTTCTGTTAGTTATCTGATTACATTATGTCTCCCACAGTACCAGTATTATATCATCATCGTGGTGGGTTCTCCTTGGCTGAATGACAGAGTACCACCAAAGTCCCTCCACTTCTCTCATCTGGACAGGGGAGAAAAAATACAATTAAACATTTGTGGTTCGAGATAAGGACAGCCTCACTCAGGTATCAACTCTCTCTGAGTTGGGATCCATCATAGGCAGCAGGTGGATCTCTGCTCCATCATGCACCTCCATGTGCAGCAGGGGGATAACCTGCCTAACCATAGTCTCCCCCCTCCATGGGCTGCAGGGGAATCTCTGGTGCCTGGAGCACCTCCTCCCTCTCCTTCTTCACTGACCTTGGTGCCTGCAGGGCTGCTTCTCTTGTATATTTTCAGTCCTCCCTCTGGCTGCAATTGCACATTTTTTTTCCATGCTCTTGAATACCTTATCCCAGAAGTGCTACCACCACTGCTGATAGGCTTGGCCTTGGCCAGTGGCATGTCTGTCTTGGAACCAGCTGGCATTGGCTCTGTCAGACATCTCACAGAAGCCTCCTCCATAGCCCCCTCTCTACTAAAGCCAAATGTCAGCCTATGATAACTGATATTTTGAGTGGCAGCAGAAACAGGTAACTGAAGGGGTTATTCACACTATCTGCTTTGGGTACTTAAAATGTGTAACAGATGTGATTGAGACTTGGAAATTAGTTCTTAATTCCCTATGCAGCTAATAGAGTGAAAGAGAATTAGCAACAGAGGTGTCAGTATGTTACAACTGCATGATTAAAAATTAGATGGTATGAACCTTATAATCTCTAACACAAGTCAGTGACAGGCAATAACTTCTAAAGTAAGTGTAAAAGAAAAGATTTTCTACTAACTTTAAAATGCGAGTCATATTCTATTAGTGGTACTTCATTAAAAGATACTTTCATTTGCAAAACAGACTTAATAGTGACTGCTTACACAAAAGGGAGGAGTAAAAGAGGTGTGAATAATGAGAAGAGGTATTAATTTGAACTGAAAGTACTGATGTCTGTTGCATGGGTATATTCAAGGGAGAGTTAGAAAATGATTTGGAGTAAGAGTAATGCAGGTGATTTTTCATTTAGTAATGCTAGCCAAAGCCCTACAGCTGTTGCACATTTGCTTTTGCTGAAGAAAGAGGAAATCAGGGAAACTACCTCAGGAGGAAACACTGCCTAAGAAAAATCATATAATATTAAACAGTAATTAAACTTAATGTATTATACTGTATTGAAATATACAGGATTTCTGGGTGTTTATCGCCTTCTACAACAGAATTATGGGATAAGAAATGGCAACACTTTCCCTCTCATTTTAGGTTCATCACTCAGAGGGGAGGAAGATATTAACTTTATGCTGGCAAATAAAGTATGATTACATCCCTTTCCAGCACTGAGAGTGACCTTGGAAGGAATTATCATCCAACACATGTTTCAGTTGTTGAATGGTTTGAATATACATTTCAGAATTAGTCCTGTAACTCAGAAATTAATTGATAAAAGCTCTCAGAGTTTAAGATTTCCTTCATACCAGAAAATCTCATGATCAGTGAAGATTTCTAGACTGCTAGATTGCTGAATCTTCTGGGATTATGAAGAAGTGAAATAAGAAACTTTTTTAATTTACTTTTTGAGGTATGAAGAATTGTCTGTATGAAGTACAACCACTACAGACAATATTTTCTTTATTAAAGGTATTTTTATATGCATATTCAACTTTCAGTGAAAATTAAGTTCAAATAATTTCCAAAAAATATTTCTTACAGACATTACTGAAATATTGCTTCTGAAAAATATTGCTTCAAATTAAGCCTATTCATGTTCTGGTCATCTTATGGAAAAGACTTTCCAAAATGTTAAATGACCTTTTAACAAGGCTGAAAAATATTTTTTTATACAATCCCCTTGGCATCACTGCAGTATAGAACAGCATTTCTAGGGAAGCTCAGGCAGCCCACAACTGGCAAAGTTCTTGAGGTAGAAAAAAGGGTAACAGAATAGGGTTTGAATTAAACAACCAAAACTCTCTTGAGAGTGTCTGCCCAAAGACAGGCTTTTACATGTGAGAAAGAAAGATGACCAATCCACTGGATTAAACAGTAACCAGGGAATTACTAAGAGATTTTCAAACAAAGAAGGAGGAAACTTGAAGAGAAATCCAAGGTCAGAGACACTATAAGGGAAGCAGCAGCAGTCAAACCTGTCTTGAGCATGCTGGAAGTCACCCTGCAGTGCCCCAACCCTCCCCCATACAGGACAGAGCAGACATGGGGCAGTGGGAGCAGCTGTGCTCTGGCAAGGGGTGTAGCACTGCAGGGAGCAGTACTCAGGGTGACACCGCAGGGACCACACTTTGAGTGTGGAAACATGAGCCCATGGGGTGATTTCTCAGCCAGTGTATGCATCAGCAAGGTGATGAGAGCAGCAGGGGTGCACTTAAAAACAGAGCACCCCTAACTAGCACAGGAAGGGTGTGCACAGAGGACCTGTAAATTTATTTTAGCTAACTAAATTCTTTTCGCTGTATCCTTTTGTCTGAGTAGGTTTACTTGGCACATGATGGTAAAGTCACTGAAGGCTTAGGCAGGAAGCTCCCAACTCCCACCAATTTACCTTGAGATGTTACATAAAGGGAAGTCCTGAGTCTAATATAAACAAGGAGATAAAGAAGCCATGACTGTGAGCAGAACCTCAACCTGTCCAGATAAGAAACACATCTGCCAGGACACAGAAAGAATCCACTAAGGAACAAAGAAGACCACAGCCCAACACTCACCAATGGACCAAGAATCACATGTAAGGTGCAGGAAGAGTGTGTGAGGATCAGCTGGTGAGGGTATAAAGGTCCAGGGATTTCCTTGTTCCCAGTCCCTCTCTGAAGGCACCCAGTTCAAGCTGTTCCTATTTCTGCACCACTCAAATATTAAGTTTTATTTTCTGGAATCAGATGTCTGAGACTCTGCTTCAGGAAACCTAGTGCAAAGAAATTTCTTTAACAGAGGGGATCCCACCTTCTTATAGGGATTGAAAATATGTTGCCAAAAAACCCCCAGCAAAACAACAATGCTTCCATTTCTAAATATCTTTTGACACATTTTTTAAGTGTCTTTTCCCCCAATGACTGAAGAAAAATTGCCCTCAACCTTTTAATTTTAGAGTCCATAACTATTATTATTATTATACCATAGAATCATAAAATGGTTTGGGTTGGAAGGCACCTTAAAGATCATCTAGTTCCTACACCCCTGCCATAGGCAGGAACATCTTCAACTAGGCCAGGTTGCTCAAAACCCCACCCAACCTGGCCTTGAACACTTCCAGGGATGGAGCATCAACAACTTCTCTGGAAAACCTTTTCCAGTGTTTCACCACCCTTGTCATATAAAATTTATTCCTTATGCCCAATCTAAACCTACCTTCTTTCATTTTAAATCCATTGCTCCTTCTCCTTTCACTACAGACTGTGGTAAAAGATCTCTTTTCATCTTTCTTACAAGTTCCTTTTATATTTTATATTCAGATAGGGTCTTATGACCGTGGAGTCCTCCATAAGACCTCTCTTGATCTGTTGGCCACGCTTCATTTTATGCAGCCCAGAATACAATTGGCTCTCTGGGCTGCAAACACACATGGCTGACTAATGTCCAATTTTTCATTCACAGTATCCTCAAGTCCTTCTCTCCAGGACTGCCCTATTCATCCTCCAGTCTATATAGACACTGAGAATTGTCCTGACCCAGGTGTAGGACCTTATACTCTATGTTGTTAAATTTAATGAGATTCACATGGGCCCATTTCTCAAGCCTGTCAAGGTCCCTGTAGATGGCATCCCGTCCCTCTAATGAATCCACTGCACCACTGAGCTTTGTGTCATCCACAAACTTGCTGAGGATATGCTCAATCCCATCTATGACATCTATCTATGTCATTGATGAAAAGATTAAACAGTACTCATCCCAGTATGGACCCTTGAGGAACAGCACTCATTACTGGCTTCCACTTGGACATTGAGCAATTCACTATAACAGTTTGCACACAGCCACCTATCCAGTTTCTTATCCATCTAAAAGTCTATCCACCAAAACCATATCTCTCCAATTTAGTGGCAAGAATATTTTTGGAGACCCTGTCACAGGCTTTACAGAAGTCCAGAGAGAAGACATCTGTAGTTAATCCTTGTCCACTGATGCAGTCACTCCATCTAGAAGGCCACTAGATGATTCAGGCACAAACTGCCCTTTATGAAGCCATGTTGCCTATTTCTTATCACCTCCCTGCCTCTCTTATGTTTTCAAATTTCTTCCAGCAAGATCTGTTCCCTGACCTTACTGGGTACAGAGGGGTGGTTGATCAGTCAGTAGTTTCCAGGGGCCTCCTTTTTATGTTTTTTTAAAAATGGTTGTGATGTTTCCTTTTTGTCCCACTTACTGGCGACTACCTTATTGGTGTGACATGCTAAGATGGAGTGACTTAGCAGCTGCATCAGCCAATTCCCCCAGGACCCTGGGATGCATCTCGTTGGGTCCCATGGACTTATATATGTTCAGATTCCTTGGGTGGTCTCAAACTTGTTCTTCACTTATGGTGGGAGAGACTTTATTCCCACTATCCTTGCCTTGGGGTTCAGGGACTTGAGAGTTATGCGGAAAGAGAATACCATTGAAAATTGGGGCAAAAAATTGTTGAATAGCTCAGCCCTCTCCATGTTGGTTGTCACTTGTTCTCCCACCTTACTTACTGGGGGGAGTACATTTTTTTTAATCTTCCCTTTCTGACCGATGTACCTGTAGAAGCCCTTATTATTCTTTGCATCCCTTGTGAAATTCAACTCCATCGGTGCCTCAGCTTTCCTAATCCCATCTCTATATATCTGGGAAGTGTCCCTATATTCTTCCCAGAACATATGTCCCTGTACATTTCCTTCTTTCACCTTAGTTTGACCAAGAGGTTCTTACTCAGCCATGTTGGTCACCTTTCATCCTTGCCCAGTTTCTTACATGTGGGAATTTAGAGCCCTTGCACTCCTTAAAAAGCTGTCAGCTCTGTCCAGCTCATCTTATGGTGACCAGATTAAACCAGATATACTGTTAAAATAACACAAGCATAAGATGACAGGCTTGTTCTATTTTCTTTCAAGGTTAAAATTTGTTACATGCATATTCAGTTCTTTGTTCGGAATTCTATAGATTTATTTTATTATTTTTAAACAGAGGAGTACATAGGGCTTAAGCCTTTGACTTGCTTTCAAATCCAGTAATAATACCAATAAATCCTATGGATTTCTTTGGAAATTTAACACCTAACCTTATGTCATTAAAAACTGAGCTGTGAAATACCTAGCATCTGAATTGCAGTCAAATACTCATATTTTACAAGTTTATGGTATTACAAGATATATATCCAAAATCCTGAAATTGCTCCAAGGTTGTCATTTTTCCTCTCAAAGTACAAAGGTAGTGAATTTGAAGGAAACAGAAGTGCAAGATTTTTTTTCATTTACTGAACAGGCCTGATCTTATGACCTCTGTCTCTCCAAAACCTAAAGTACGCTAATAAAGTATTCTGTTAGAAGCAAGAAAGCAAGCAACCCAGCAAGCAAAATAAATCTTATATAAAAGACTCTTGATATAAACTAGCCAAAGCTAGTGATGAAAAAAAGTGTATTTACAGAGTTTCAGTAGGCATTGCCTAGTGACTAAAAAAATGTTTGATGCAGTTGCTAAGATTCTGAGCATCTAATTATAAAGAAAATATATTTTGTTTAATTTTTCTGACATTTCATTCAATATCAATACCTACTAATGTTCTGTGTTTTAAAACTATTATTTTTTTATGGAATTCTATTATTTGGACATAAAAAAAATCTTTTACAATAAAAAAGATAAAAATTTGCATATATGTATTTGACATTGGGCCATATGTACTTTATTTGGATTTGCCATTTTACCTCATAATCCAGGTGCCAGCAGCAGCAACAGCTCTTTTGTCATCTAGAAGGAATATTGCAATCTTAAAATACACCACTCCCAAATACATATTAGCCCAGATGGATTTTGTCTGTTAAGATATTCTGTTATCTTAATTTGAGAGGCTTCTTGAAATAGAGAATTAAAACTGAATTAAAACAAGCTGAGTGTATTCTGCATGTTACACCTCTACAGAAATGGAAATAACTAATTATTTGTGTGAGAGAATTAATCACGCTTGACATGAAAAACCAATAGCAATAAATTTCATTTCTAAATTCATCTAGTAAATGAGGTTAATATTACCTAGCTTAATAACAAACCAAAATATTTAATATGTTTGGATTAGAGTTTATCGCTAGTGATCCTTGTCTAAAGTAGCTTCTACATTTGAAAACTTGAAGAATAATTGTAGAAAATCTTGACACATGATCCTACCAAAACAATGAAATATAAAAGCTATTATAGCAATTAAGCACACTATTTTCACAGGAAAATTTGGTTTTCCAGACTATATTTCTACATAATGCACTTCTATATTTTGTTACTGTAAATGAAAAATGTACATCCAGTGGAAATGGTAACATCTAGGCCACTGTTAAAATTTTTATCAGTTTGATAATGTATACGATGGTTAAAATTAGCTATTGAGTATGTTTTCAACTCTTGTAACAGGGGTGGATAGAGCCTTCCTAAATCTTCATTCGCGAAGCCTAGCCATGATGATGATATTGCATATTAATCCAATCAAAGTGTTTTGTCACAAGACTTCTTTCGCACTGCTACAGTTGGTGAGTTAAGTATGTTCATCTGTTGAAGGAAAGACATTACTCAAAAAACATTGTTTATCCTTAATTTATGGTTCTTCTACTCTATTAAAATACTTTCCAGATGCTATCTAAATGCCTTGCTTTTCTCTGTGGATTGCAGTAGCTGTTTTTAACTACCATGGCATCACTTCTGACTCATTGGCCTAAGTATGCAGATGCAGAGACTAACGTTTGTGTAAATCCTTAAGGCCTGACTGAATCCAGTGGACTGCAGGACCTGTATGTGTGCTACCACACACATACATGCACACACATCTCAGCCCTAGAGTAATAAATAGCAGTACTGGTAGCACATTATGCCTGAACATCGCTGACATCAGTGTGAACAACAGAAATGGCCTGACCTTGCTCTTACTTGTTGCCTGGTCAGAGCACGCTAGCAGAACTCAGCACTTCCTAAGGCACATACACAAGCATGTGTCCTGTCACTGTCTGGCTGAGACCTCTGGTCTGTCCCTCCAGTATCCAGCCCTTAGACTGCTGGTCTCTGAACTGGGCAGCTAACTGTCTCAGATAACTCAGGACAGGAAGAAAAATTTCTTCTCAGAAAAGTTCCTCAAATGGTTCCGAATTCTACTAATTCTCTACGTGGCCAGGACCATAAATATAGCCAGGCCTGCCAGTTGCTAGAGGGAACCTGCTGTAGATACAAGTATCTCACTAGAGATCCACTTGGCTGCCCTATTTACTATTCAGACTTGGTCATGATGTATTCTTCTGTCAACATTGGTCCGGGTGGTGAAATCTGAGCATATTCTCTGAGCTGCTCAGTTACAGCCTGCCTTGTATCCAGAGTTACTAGAGAATCTAGGGCTGTAGGAATTCTTGTTTGTGGCAATATGCAATTTTATTACAATTCATCCTTTCAAAATCTTCTCTCACTTACAGAGCATGTTTTCATTCAACAGCTATGCAGTCATGCTGCCCCTAACAATATTATCTTCACCTGTCATGTCCTTCCCCCCCCCGCCTTTCTGTTTCACTTGCTGCCTGCTGTAGCTACCCTGACAGAATGGGTAGCAGAAGAGGTTAAATGAAGACTGCACTTGAGTTCCTTCTCTGCCTGCACTGCGAACATGATGGGAAAAATCGCAGTAAGGTTAACTGCACAAATAATCCATGTCCATTTATTGCGTGTTTGAAACCATGCAACTTTTTTATTTTGTGCCTTGCTTTTGAGGGGTCAAAGAAAAGAAGTTTTTTATTGATAATGTTGGGTTTTTTTCCTAGCTGATCTGTACTTCAATCAACATAGCAGATCCCTGCTAAGGGTTAGCTGTTTCTAACTCCTCCCAAGAATCAAGAAGAAAACTTCCGAAGACACATTGTTAATAAAAGCATGCTTTGCCCCCCTCTAGTAGCAGATGAAGTATATTAAAGCTAGCTGCCTACACAAAAGGATAGCTAAATCTTAGCTGTACTCTAGAGGATCGGTTTTCCAACGGCGATGTGTCTTCAAAAGTACTGTATTCCAAAATTTCACTTCAGGGGGTTTGAACAGATTTGATACTTTCAAGAGATCACTCTTCCCATCACAAATAGTAGAGATCATGCTACTTTAGATACAGGGAGGTCCCATAGGAATAAAATATGATCAAAGACTTTTTTTCCCCCTAGCTTTTATAGTTCCTTTCTGTGGCAAATAAGGAGTAAATGTGAACTGAACATTTGGTTTGCCTGAGGCAAGCTTATGAACACAGCTTTACTCTTTTTGCAGCTTATATTGTCTTCTGTTTGGATTAGATAACTCTTCAAAATAAGCCTAGGTTCCCTTCTCTAGTGCTACTGCCAGTTTCTGTAGAGTTCCCCTCTGAACTGATTCTTTTCAACAAAATGATACAGCACGATTTTACAAAACTGAGTGTTCTTGGAACAAAGAAAAAGAGTCAATTCAGACACAGAAATACTGCATTTTGCGTTCAGTCAGTTAACATTTAGGCTCCAATAAATAACAGAGAAATCCTAATATCCCATGTTAATTATCATATCATTATGCAATCTAAAATATTTCTATGCAGTATAGAATAGAAGAAAATATTGTCAGTTTAGTTTCTTTGCACCAAACTTCATGCTAAATGTTTTAAATGTGTAGTAAATACTCACCCTTGTATGAAATACAAAATATCTTTTTAAAGGGCTTAACCTGGCTATATTTTCAACTTGATTTTAATGCAAATTTAGCTAGGAATGAAGTTTTAATTAACTGAGGCTGCTGAAGAACTGGAAACTGTTGAAAACTGATCACAAGGGATAGGTTTTTTTATTTAGTTTTGGGGCAATTTTTTGCAAGGTGAAGAGTTGTGAAAGGGTGTTAAATTTTATAAAAGAAAATAGAAAGAGAAAAATAGTTGAGAAAAAAATGAGTGAAGGTATGTCTTGTGTGAGGATTTTCTTTACATTATTGAAATGCTGGGTTTATAGATATGTACACAAAGATATATATGTACTTAAAGTGCAATCTCTGTTATTACAGAATTATATTTCAATACAGAAATATTTACTTTATGATATAAACAGAAATACTAGATCAAAAAATTAGTTCATGGCATGTAATAGTAGAGACGAGAACTTTTGGTCATATTTGTGTCTATCTCAAAACTACACAAATCCACTTGTAAGTATTCAGCAGTTTGTGATTCACTAATACTACATCAAGTAAACATGTCTTACCACAAAGAAATTTTTCATCTATTGCATTTTTTCCTGAAAAATATGCTTCAGTATAATTATTCTGTGATGGGTATAGTAGGATGCTCTGTCTGGATCGCGGTAAAACAACTTGAAAAATGCCCTATTTCGCAAAGCAGGATATACAGGATAGAATGTTATATTCTGTTTTAGTTTAAAGTACTAGGAAGAAAAAATAGTATCTTTTCAAGATATTACCTTATGAAATATGATATTTAAATCCACAGAATTTAAAATAATGCAATGAAATGTACATCATTACATTTAATTAAAATGGTTTGCAGAATGTTTGCCTAGATATAGTAAGCTGAAGTGATATAAGAAATAAAAGCCTAACCTACTGAGGCTTGGATTGGAATATATTTTGTTAAGATTGTTCAACCACTACTTTTACAGATAAAATATGATGAGATGAAGAAGAAAACTTTCACTTATGACAGTGAAACCTGCTGAGCTTTGATGCTTTGATGGACTTCACTGTCTTAGTGACTTTTAAATTAAAAATAACAACAATAAATATATATCAATGAGATGAAATGAAAAAATATCCGGAGGGACCATACATATTGAAAATATGCCAAATTCTTCACTTTAAGGTAATCTTATATTACAAATCCATTAAAAAACAAACAGATAAACAACAAGCAAAAAACCCCCAAACAAACCCCTCCAAAAACCAGTGGGAATTCAGACCTTGTAGAATTTAGCCTGCCTCTTGCAGACCTGCCTTTCTCAATTACATTCACTGGCCATTTAGAGGTCATTAATAGTGTCCACAATCCCAAGTTTGTAAGCCACTGCAGACAGGTATGAAATGAGATAGCAAATCTTTTTACACCACTCTTTAATATGGCTAGTACAGTAAGTCTCTTCTATCCTCAGCCTTTCTTGCTGCACGCATCACTAACTTTTCCTGAAAAACTGATAATTTCCACACAAGCAATGAAGAAAACAATATTGGAGTTTTACAATTTGCTAAGCATTTTAAAAAACATGATATAAATCATACATGTATGGCTTATGTATGTCTGTATTTCTATACATATATAAAGATTTACCTACTATTTCTATGGGTACTCTTTGCAATTTAAGAAAAGTAATGATAATATCTATTATTACTGTTATTTCAAAAAGGTAAGAATTTCCATTATTAAATGAAGATAAAATCCTGATCAAAAGTATGTAGTCATGGAAATGAATTTTAACAGCAGTAAGAAGAGATTTTTTTTAATTTAAACACTCTATTTCCAAAGTTATTAAATATTTTCCTATTAAAAATATTAGTATTTTGGTTTTCCAGTTACTTCATAAAATGAAGTAGTTGAGAAAATAAAACCTATTTTTTATATGTGATAGCCTGCTTATGTGCATTTTCAGTTTACTGCAGATGCAAAGAAGATGAATAGATTAGACAAGAACTATCCTGAGATATACATGATACATATTTTAGGCAAAACAAACAAAAATTGCCAATTAAAAAAAAAATACCACCCCTAAAGAAACAAGAGATAAGGAAAAAAAATCAGGCTGATAATAAAGCAAGAAATAGAAACCCTCTCATGTTGGAAATGTTTATAAAATATCAAAAGTAACATAAGGAAGTAAGTTTATTGCAGATTGTATAAGCATTTTAGAAACATCTTAAACAAACATTAAATTACTTCATAGGGTCAAGAGCTTAATAGATATGAAATACCAAAATTAATGTTAAATGTGAAAGCTTGTGAAATTTTAATTCACTGTTTTAGTATCCTTTTGCTTTTGCATTAAAATGCAGTCTTTACTTACTTAATTGGCTATATTTCTTCAAACAGCGCCCAACACATTCACAGCAGATGAAAGGGTAGTGTGGCTTCAAAATGAACTATTCGTTATTTTCTTTTTGTCACACTGATTAGTGTTTAGCATAATTTCATACAACATTTTCAGTCCAAATTTTCCATGGAAATTGTTCAAAAAACTAAATTGCAAATTTTGTTCTGAATTAGAATCTGTGATTAGAATTTATTAACATATCTTAACAACACTCATGTGTCATCCTGTAATAACATTATTCTTATTTTTACAGAGTAGAAAATGAGCTGCAGAAAGATTTAATTCAGGTATTTCCACTCAATTTGGGTGAGACTTGATAGAAGCAGAATATTTTTTTCAGTGCATTTGTGATTAGTAGTGAGTGCCTCAATACTGTGGCTTTCAGCAGTTACAGCAGGGATTGGTAGGAATTCAGATCTCAATGTCTCTTACAGAAAAGAAAGATCACTATGCTGGGGAAAATCGATTAAGAAAAGCCTAGAGTGGCTTGCTGCATATGTGGGCAAAGGAAGAGAGAATACAAATCAGTAAGGTAGCAAAATATTATCTCTGACAACTTAGAGACATACACAACTTCACTGGGCAGCCTGTTCCAATGTTTGACTATCCTTTCATTGAAATTTTTTTTTCTTATGTTCAAGTGGAATCCTTAGGTGGAATCTTTTATATTTCATTATATTTCCTTTGGTTTTTTGTCCTGTTGCTGGGCACCATTGAGGACAGCTTTGCTCTGCCTTCTTTAGACCCTTCCACTAACTGTTCATACATATCGATAAGATCCCCTGAACCGTCTCTTCTCTGGGAGAAACAGTTTCAGCTTGCTCAGCCTCCCTTCAGGTGACAAATGCTCCAGTCCTTAATGATCTTAGTGTCCCTCCACTGAATCTGCTCCAGTATGTCCATGTCTCCCTTGCACTGGGGCGCACAGATCTGGACCCAGGGCACCAGCTCTGTCTCACCAAGGCAAAAGGATTACCTCATTCATCCTGCAGGTAACGCTTGTCCTTATGCAGCTCAAGATGCTGGTGGTCTTGCGTGTTGCTGGGGCACTGCTGAAGACTTATGTCCTGGTATCACCTGAAGAAAATATCTGACTTCCTTTCAATTCAGTTGCTCCCTTTCTTAATCTCATTGAGCTTTGCTTCAGAAAAAAGGCTTACTTTCTTGCTGGGTTTCTTATTTCCTCCAATCCCCACAGATGGAGAAATAAGGTGTTTAAATACAAATGATTCATAATAAATTGAATTATGCAGCAATTTTTCAGTTTTAAGTGGACTTAGAACATGTTAGAAATTGTCTTGAGTTTTAACAATATTGGATTGCTAAATAACAACGTGTATCACTGGTGTACCTAATCACATAAGTAGATCCTAAGAGCTAATTTGGGCCTGTGTGATGTATATATGGTGAGTGCTTACACATATACGTCCGTCATTTAGTCAAATTTTCACATTAAAAAAAAAGAACAAAAAAAACCCCACAAAAAAACCCCAACAAAAAACCCATCTGCCATATATACTGCTTTAATATAAATAATTTATTTTTAATATAGTATCAGTCTGTCCATGGGGGCACCACCATAATATCACTGCTTAACAAGTAAAACTTTATTATTTTTACTTCCATCTGTCAAGGTGGAGATAAATTTTCCCTGCCAAAAGGCATTTTCTGCCATTTGGGTCTTTAGTATTTGTGAAGAACTGATTTATGTTAGAGAAACTTTGAAGTTGCACAGCTGAAATGATTTTTTTTTTCTTTTAGTCTATGACTCTCAAAGTATCTCCTTCAAACAGACCTGAGGCATGGGTGTGGGTGTATTCCTCTGTGATCAGAGATTTCTTTTCCAGTTATGTCTGAAAGCTTTGATTCACCATCTATTGGGAAATCTTGAGACTATTCAAATTGCATTCTGTAATGATGATTTTGTGTGTGTGTGTATGTGTGTGTTTGATTAATGAGAGTCTGAATAACTTCAAACAGCTAAAGTGACAGAAAAGTGATATTTTCAGAAATATAATTAAGAAATTCTTAATTAATTTTATGACAATTTTCAAGATCCTTTAGAAAGATTTTGTAATACTTATAATGCTATGAAGAAGAGGAAGACCAACAAATATCCAAAAAATCCAGCGAAATATCTTTTTCTTCATAAATATCTGCCACAAAATTACAGAAACATAAAAAGAGAAAATTTTGTGCAAACATTTATTTGTAATTCTCTTTGTAAATAAGCATAAATGGTTCATTTCCAGCATGAGTCAGAGACAAGTGATCATGGAATCATGGAATTGTGGAATCGTGGAATCACAGAATGGCTTGGGTCAGAAGGGACCTCAAAGATCATATAGTCCTAAACCCCCTGCCACAGCTGGGGACATCTTTCACTAGATCAAGTTGCTCAAGGCCTCATCTGACCTGATTTTCAACACTGCCAGGGATGTGGCATCCACATCTTCTCTGAGTGACCTGTTCCAGATTCTTCCTTATGTTCAGTCTAAACCTACCCTCTCTTAATTTAAAACCACTGCCCCTTGACTTATAACTACAGGTCCTGGTAAAAATTAACATCAGAATTCCATTGACAACAACCTTGTTTACTCCTCAAGGACAACCTTCAAGAAAAGAAACCCAAAACACCACTGCAGTCCATTGATGACTCAAGAAAAGTACTTGAGAAATCTAGTGCCATATTTAGACTAGACTGAACTAGACTAGACTAGAATATTTCAGTTGAAAGTGACCTGTAATGAACATTTATTACAACTGCCTGAACAATTCAGGGCTGATCAAATTAAAGCATGTTATTAACATGTCCTGGTTTCAGCTGATATAAAGGAATATTATGCACAGGTACCCCCAAAATACCAGGCAGTGGAAGAATTTAGGAGAATTTATTTCCAAAGCCAAGAACACTTAATATTTTCTCACAAGCTGCACTGGGCCTAGGAAGGACACACCTCTTTGTTCTTCTCAGGCCTTTTATCACCCTCAGCCCCCTGCTGCGGGGCCTTCAAACATTTATCTTCTCTGGTACTGGGGAGTTATCTCCACTGGAATGCAGGAGAACAAAAAACTGTCTCTGGGAAAGGTGGCTCTTTCCAGGTAGGAAAGTTCTCCTAACCAAAAGAACACCAAACCCTCATCTCCTCTTAATAAATCTTCCAGAAGGTTTTTCTATACTTCAAGCGGAGGTAATTTTCTTCTTAGTAGCTGTCATTTATATTCAGGATGAGAATAATGTTGATAACACACTGATGTTTTATTTGCTGGACCGTGTTTATACCAAGTCGAGAACTTCTCAGTTCCTCATATACTGCCCTGCCAGTGAGGAGGCTGCACTAGAAGCTGACCCAAACTGGCCAAAGAGGTATTCCATATCATATGAAGTATGTCCAGTATACAAACTTTGGAGGAGTGTTAGGGGAGAGTGGAAGCCTGCTGCTCAGGGCCTGGCTGGCTTCAGTCAGCAGGTGGTGAGCAACTGAACTGTGCGTGACTTGATTTTGTATACTCTTTTATCATTATTATTATTTTTCTTTTTTCTTCTGTCCTATTAAACTGTCTTTGTCTCAACCCATAAGTTTTGACTGTTTTTTGCAATTGTCTCCCCCATCCTACCGGGATAGAGGAATTAACACCTCTTTAGCTGCCTGACAGGTTAAAGGGAGACATAAGGGCATGTCCAAATGTGTCTTAAACACTGACAGTCTTGGGGCATTGACCACCTCTCTAGAAACCGTGTTTCAGTGTTTGACCACCCTCTTAGTAAAGAAATGCTTCCTAATGTCCCATCTAAGCCTTCCACGGTTCAGTTTTGACCCATTCCCCACATACTATCACTTGATACCAGGGAGGAGAGATCAGCATCTCCCTTCTCCACTTCCCCTCCTCAGGAAACTGCAGAGTAATGAGGTTTCCCCTCAGCCTCTTTTTCTCCAAACTAGACAAAAGTCCACAGCCACTCGTCACAGGACATGACTTTCACAAACTTTGTTGCCCTCTAGATACATTCAAGGACTATCACGTCCTTCTGTAGGGCCCAGAGCTGCACACAGTACTGCAGAGGAGGCCACACCAATGCTGAATACCATTCCTTCCTGTGGTGTTTTAGAGTGGAGGGTAAGGTTTATCCGGGGATTTACTTAAAACTGCTCATATAAAGTCAGTGGGTTTTATTAGGAAATATCAGATAAGTGCTGATGTTTTAAGAATTGCCCCAATTTTCAATAGTTTGAAATCCTCATGTTGCTAAAGGAAATTTTTAAATTTTGCGTTTCAAATGCAATACTGCATATATATGCAGAAGAAAAAAATCATAATCACTAATCAGTAAAAAATGTAGAGTGCTTGTCTGGTGCTTTTTTATTTTTAAGGCTTAATATCTAGCAATTTAAACAGTTTACTAGTCTCCTTGGGCAAATTTATTATTTTTCTTTTATCTTGGCACACTATTTAATCTGCAACAAAGTTTATGAAATACTCTTGTATGGCTTTTACAATGGGACATAGTTGTATGGTTACACAAGAAAGTGTTGAATTGATAAAATAAACCAAAAATTTATCCCAGTTAAATTCACTACTTAAATAATACAACCAGGTTTCCCACAAATTCAGTTGAAATTCAGAGCAAGATAGAAATGAGTGGGTGAGATCAATCTGAACTTAATTGGAGACAGAGATGCAACTTTCAAGATGTCCACTATTACCTGTGTGTACCATTTAATATATGAAGATACACAAATTACTAATAATACTATTTTACTGAGATAAAATATGTATTAGTTACTTCCATGAATTTCAAAAGTTATCAATCAGGATTTGTAGTGCTACTCCTATAGGCACCTTTTTTGGAGAGACCAGCACTCTTGCAGTATAAATATGACAGTTTATTTACTCTCCTTGTGTTGTATTGTATTCCCTTAAGGAAAGAAGAGAAGGTCAGGTGGAACTCCTGGGTTTCAAAGGGAACCTGATGAACTTCTATGGCTGTTTTAAGATGCTTGGGGAAAAGGTGTTTCCTGGCGCAGTGAAAGAAGAAATGGTGATACTGTAGTATAGAAGAAAGAGTTTGCCCATCATACACAGATTAAGACACTGGTGAAAAGGAAGAGAGCAGACAACTGGGCTTTCGAAAAGAAGTCACAACAAACAGAAGATAGTTTCAAAGGAAACTATCTACGCAAAGTGGAATTGCGTAGAGTCAGCTTTCATTGAGGGAGCTGCTGAGAGACTAACCTTAAGCACAAAGCTAGTCTGGAAACTGTGATTTGCTTTCCCACAATATAGTGAAAAGAGAATGTTTTATAGACTTTCTACTGTGTTTGTTTGGGGTTTTTTTGGGGGGGAGGAAGGATTGGGGGTTTTTATTGTATTTTGCTTTACTGTTTGTTTGGGTTTTGTTCGAGTTGTTTTAAAGCATTTTTTATAATCTTGCTGTACTTCTCTAAGAAAGAATCTAAACAGTTCTGTTTCAAAGGTAAATAAGGATCCAGAAGAAATCACTCAAGGCAGATCACTGAAGGCAGTGTTGCTATTCTGGAAGATATGAATATGGCCACCTGGGAGGGTTTGGGAGAAAGATAATTATTATGCCCAGAAAAACTTGGCTTACCTGTAGGTTGGCAAACCATCTAAATGGAGTCTATAATGTATTTCTGCAATTCAGATTTACACAGCAGGAAAAAAAACCCCTCCTTAATTTCAGTTATCCAAGATTATAGGCAGAAGATGAGATTACCCAGGGTAAAAGGTAAGAATCTATGACCTGCTTTAAGGTCAGATGAGATGACCAAATTCTGCTGAGCAGTGAAAAACTCTGGATAATCTTTCACGAAATTGCAATATATTTTCCTTGGAATAGAGATAAATGTTTGTTCAGAGCAATTCATGCATCATTTTGCTGCAAAAGAAAAAGGCACCCAGAATAAAAGTTCATGAGGCAATATTGTCAGACATAGTAGTAAAATCCACTGCAGGAGTATTAATCAATTCCAGAAGTCATATGTTCTTGTCAAAGTACAATTATAATGTTTAATCCTTCTTTTGTCTCCTCAGTGAATGTCACTACTGGGGAAATGTATGTCCAGCAATGTCAAAGTCGTTGCAGTCATCTATGTAGGGAACATTTATCTTTTCAAATGTTCAGTGAACTGCAGCAGTATTAAATCCATATTTATATGTAGGGCTATGCCCAGGATGATCAGGAACTCACAGGGACTGTATTCCATTTTTACTCCTTATTAATGGAGAATGTGCGTCTTTCCAGAAGTAAAGGTTATGAAGGACAAAGGTAACAAAATGTAAAATTAAGAAAATTTATGTGGCAGCAAATGAAATGAGATGAAGACAGAGCTGCAAGGCACTCTCTGACTCAAGTTGCACTGGTTTCACTGTTTTTTATTTTGAAAACATGATCTATTTGCGAGCTATTCTCCTATGGAGTGTAGTTCTTTCCAAGCATTTACTAAGAATAATTACATGCAGAAGGGACAGAGAAATTCACAAAATAAACATCATAACTACAGATCAAGTATTAATGTTGAGAAGTATATTACTCTAGCAGTTGCCTTATTTCAATGCAACTTTTGAAAGACATGTAGGCACTCTTCAGTGTAATTATCACAATGCACTTTCCTCTGAGTCACACAGAACTATAGTATTCCTATCTGACATTAGGAAGTTTTTCATTTTTCGTGTGCTGTTCCTGAGTTCAATGATCTTCAGATAATGTTTGATACAGATACAACATCCTATCTCGGGATGTTAGAGAGGAACAGCAACAAAAAACCCCTGCAGATGATGACAAATGTGATTTGCCTTCTTAATTGTGATTTTGGAGACTCTGAAAGTTGGAGAGCTGTTGCACGCTAGTGCATGGTAACCCTCAAAAGTGACATAAGTAGTCATGTGAGACTACCTTGGAAGTACATCTGCAGCTATTCAAGTTTCAGCCAGCAATGTGAAATGAGTATCATCCATATTCTTATTTATCTATGTGTATAAAGAGTAGTTCTATACAAAACAAACAAACACCTACAAAAATTGCAATTAAATATTTTCTAAATCTTGACTATAAAAGTAGGTCTTCTCTCACCAAGATTTAGCTATGGAAAAATATTTATGAAATCTGCAATACTTGGATTAATCCAAAGTATAGGTAAATTTAAGCATGTTCTTTTTCTCATATACCTTTACATTCATCTTAGAAAATCATTTATACCATCTGCATTTGAATTCTGCAAATTGCTTCTTTACTTATTTTTATTTCAATATTTTACTGTTAGGCTTGTTTTCAGGGATGTTAGCAAACCAAAAATAATCCAAAGTAACACCTGTTCTGACCTCTTAACCTTTTCAGAGAGTGTTTATCTGACTAATATTTCAAGGTTTTACTGAAGAAACAGCTGGGAGAGGCTCTGGTACTGTGTTGCACAGAATTTTTGTGTTCTGGTCTTGTGAGCCTCTGTAATATTACAACAGTGGGGAGAATGCCTGAGGCTGTTACAGCATCACAGGTGCTTTTCAGACACCTTCACATAAGAAATTTCTCATCTGTCTAATGCGGATGGGTAGCCATGCTTTAACTTCTCCCCTGCTGGTTGTCATCTTAATTCTCCTTGTGAAAACTTAAACTGTGATAAACATAATCTAAACTGAAATTCCAAAGAGAGACAAAGCTTTTAAACTGAAAACTTTTAGTTTACAATCATTGACTTCTTCCTGGAGTAAAACAATAGTATCCTGATTCTTCAGAACCTATGTGGATCTCATACATCTTCTAAGTTTTCACTTGCAAGTCCTAGACATAATAATTTCCTTCCTCTTCCCAATGACATTCAGTTTTGTTACTTGCATGACTGTCTCTGCCAATGCAGATTTTCTTCATAAAGAAGTCTGACTTTTTATACCTCTCTTACAACAAGAACTTTCTTCAACCCTTCTGTAACAAAGAGATAAAAGACAATGTCCCTGTTATGGAAATGTAATTTACTATGTAAAATACTCCATTCTCATGTAATAAACTTTGTTATTATGAAAAATTTTTTATCAGGAACATTTGCCCTCCAAGTGGAGCAGCTGAGCCATTCATTGCTTGGAAAAGGAAGTAATTTCAAGGACAGAGCAATACAGGGTATAAATCATAGAAACATGAGTTTACAAATCATTGTACGTAAATTTCCAGTTGTCATTATCTTACTGTACGAACATTTCTGGAGACTAATTTTATGACTGTCAGTTTTCATTACTGTAAATGACTGAAATCAGAAGCTGCTCTGAGTCAAGAGATCTGCTGTCAAATTTAAGAGATTAAATTATTAAAGATAACCACTATGTTGTTTTTAAATTTGAAACTTAGGATAAAAGTTGACATTTATGCAGTCTTCATCTCACTAAAATTTAGTTGCCTTCATCACACCTGTGCTTCTTCTTTAATTAGACTCCCTTTATGAACAGTAAAGAGAAAGAAAGAATTCTACCATTATTCCTCTTTCCCTAATTATCTAAATTAGTTCACCTGACACAAAAAAATCACCCTCAGACAGCTTTCAGACATGGCTAGATCCTATAAAATATTAGTACTCTTTCTTCCTTTTCAGCCTAAAAATGTAGTTTGCTTTGAAGAATAGTTTCCCTCCATGCTTTAAAATTGATGAACTAAAATATGGCTGAAGAGAGTTAAAGTGAAACACTAGAGAAAAGAACAGGAAAAGAAGGGAGGGTTATTCTGGAACATGGAGTTTCAGAGAAGAATATTAGTAGAAGGAATTTGAATACAGTAACTTTCCCTTTAGTGGTAAGGAGGGACTGAAAGAATGGAAGACTGAAAACCTAAGAGAGAGAAAGACAGAGATAATGAACTGAGAAGGACTGAGAAGGGCTGTGAAAAGGAGTGATCTACTCAAAGTTGTTTAAGGAGCGGAAGGAAAGATAGTCATTGAATGAAACAATAGCAGTTAATTTTTTGGTATACTCATTTTTCTTTTTCTTCTTCAATAGGACTCTCACTGTAGAACTTTATAAATGGTAAGCACACATACCACACGAATTTTAATTTATATTTTTAAGTACTTAATTAATTATAGTTATTCCTTGAACATTTTTTTTAGTCTGTAAAAAGCAGTACCCCACAACCAACATTTCTAAATGGTCTAAAAAAAAAGAATTAATTTGTTTAAAAATATATTTTAAATCACCACATTTCCTTATAGCTCACTGTTACTCCTATAGTGATTCCTTTACTGTCTGTAATCAACACAGTATTTCAAGGAAGACTCAGACAGTCTTAAGAAAATGTCATACAGATAGAATTTTGGTTTTCTGAGGTAACCTACAGTTTCCACAGAAGTATCTAGTAACTGTGCTAATACCAAAGACTTCTGTTTGATCCATCAGACTCACTCTCAGGCCAAAAATATGAGAGGTTTGACTTTATCTCTATTGTAGTAGTACAACATATATCCCTGTCTGACATTTTACTATTCAGTTTAAGAAACTGGTCTTGAAATTCTGAAAATACGAGCTCATACTATGGTCTTATGATTTTTTACGTAAGCATATTTATTGAAAAGATTATGATCAGACTTATCATATCCAGCTCATTTTCATGTACAGAAGTAGACCTTTCATTCCTTGATGCTTGATGACACATTTGCAGCAGTGTGGAGATTGTGTTCTACGAAATCGGCTCATCATAGTTTGGGCACCAGGTGGAAGGTTGATGAGTGTAGCAAATGCAAAACTCAAACATGAGGTCACAGAGACGATCATGAATTCACAAAGTAATACTTTTTTCAGTCCTTAGGCCGAAGGAAACTGTGGAAAAAAATTGTGGTTTCTTTCTTTTTTTTTTTCAAGCAGAAATAATATGTTGTTGTGAAAAGAGGACAACATAGAACTTTGTGGAGGTTACAAGAAAAGGTGCTATTGTATTGAAATTCTTCAGTTGCATTTGTGATTTGTAAAGACTGACACCAGCTTTAGGTGCCTCCTATTTCCATAATTTATTTTTCAAATTTGAAAGGAAAAAGGAGTCCTCCTTTGCAAAAGTGCAAGGAGTCCTCTCAGGACAATTGAGGGCCTGGTCAAAATGTGGTAGCATGAGTAAGATGATCTGAGACAGGAATAATGTATGTTTTATATCCTTTTGAGTCTATTAATCAATTTTTCAGTTAACTTCTAAGCATTCTAGTTAAAAAATAGTTCCATAATTTGCTCTTCTACTGAAACACCTTACTTGCTGTCTACATTTTTTTTCTTAACTACTAAAAATGCATTTTTTACTTGACTATTATGATTGTGTAGATAATTATTTTATCTTTATTGTTTACCAATTTTTCCTGACTTCACTTTGCAGCTAGTGGTCGTAGTCTGTCTCATTCTTAATTTCACTGTGTTTAACAATGATCCCTTGTGGATTCTGAATCCTCCTGTCCATCCCCTTGCAACTGATTCAGCAGGAAATAATACTTCATTGGAGAAGATGATCAGAGGAAAACACACAGATATAGTAATAACTGTTTTGTTTTTTGCACAGAAATTTTATGACAGAGAAATGATGCAGTGTGTTGTGCAGCATGGGTCATTTACGTCTGGACAGTGTGAAGAAAAAAAAGCCTTTATGATTGTGTAATTAGTGTTTATTTTCTTTTTTGTGTGTCAAGACTACTAATAAAAAAATCTTCATAACATTAAATGTAATTTCCCAATGCTTATAATAGGACAAAAAGAAAGACTTCAAAAGGATAAATGGCTGTAATATAACACTTTCCAATACAATGTAAGCAGAACTTTTTGATGATGTATATGAACACAAACAAGAGGAGGTTGAAGGAAATGTACTGAGAGGAAGAAGAAAAACTAGGGGCTCCAGCTAAATGTGGCATGAAGGAGATATTGCAATCCATGATATAAAGAATCAGTAAGAAAAATTAGGTTTCCAGAGATTTGGTAGAATGCAACAATAAGAAGAAAATTGGGAAAAGAAGGGAAATAGAAACAAGTGTCACTTATTAGAAGGAAAAAAATGTTCATATGATTGGGACAGAAAGCTGTAGGTGAGAGTAGGATGAAACATGGGTGAAAAAAGGTGGGGAAGAAGCATAAAAGAGTAAGTAGTAAAAAGGCAGAGGTAATTTCTTTCCAGGTCTTACATTATCATATTAGCATTTAAAACTGAATCCTGCACAAGAAACTATTAAATAATTCAATATGTCTGTTTAATAAATAAAACCTCTCCTCCTATAATAGCATGTTTTTTGATTCTAAGACCCTTGTTATATGACCTTATTTATGATCTGAAATACAGTGATCAAGGCTCAAACTTCATTGTATTTCTTTTAGAAAGTTATGTTAGCATGTCAGACAGGTTTGACCATGTACTTTACTGGCAGATCAAAAATTACACGAATTAACACTATGTAGAATATAACTTACGGCCACTTTTGGCAACTTCCTTTTCATTACTTTGAATCAGAAACAATTACCACTGTTTGACTGTATATTACTCAAGAGAAATGTTGAGACCGTGAGAAAAGTAATTTATATGGCAAAGGTCCATTGTATCAAAAGTTAAACTCAGCTGAACACAAAGAGAATTTCTTGCTTAAATATTTTCTAACATATCTTACAAAGGAGAATTTTGACACTTCAGCCCTCATCTAAAATACATTAGATAAATGCAAAGAAAAATATGTTCTCAGCAAAATATCTGCATTTAATCCGTCCACTGCAGAAAGTCTGATATCAGTTATTCAAAATTCGTGCTTATTGATGCACTGATGTCTAATATATTTGTCTCTCTAAGGAGTTTGAAATTACTTAATGAAAACTCTAGTACATGCTTTCTTCACGTTTCAAGAGTCTCTATTCAAATTTGACTTCGGAAGAACCTTCAACCTGTCATGCATCCCTCTCATATCTTCCTCAGCACATTTTAGTGTATCTTCTCATAAATCTTGTGTGTGTTAAGTATACAGTATGATCCCTACATACTCACAGAGCGAGGGAATGGATTTTAAGAACAAGGAATACATGATTCTCACAGGTCATAGAAAAAAACTGAGGAAACAAATAGATTGAATCTCAGTTAATCTGAACTGTCTAACCATACGATAGAGTGCAGCTGCATCTCACTGTAAGATGAATGTACAGGTGGTCTCAAGAAATATGAATTACTCATAGGTCTTATAACACAGATTTATTTTATATCCCAGGTTAACATTTTAGGTACTAAACCATTCCAAATGTGTGTGATTCAAGATACTTGTTTTGCCTGAATAGGTATATTTCTTTCCAACAGGAATTTATTTTTTTATTGATCATCATATTAAACAGCACCCAGACACACTTGCAATTCATGTCTCTTACTCTAATTAAATCCTGAACCACATATTTCTCTATGTAGACATTTTTAATGTTTGAGGGAAATAAGTTCTTTCATTATGTTTCCTATAAAAGGAGATCAAAAACCCTTGAAAGTCTGAATTGTTGATGATATTATTTGTCATTCCATTATAGTCTTTATTGTCCGACTTTAGAAAAGAATAAATGAAAAATATAAATATTTATGAGAGTCTTAAGATTCTTGCCTTTTGGGAAAATTGTGTATGGGCAAGTTTAAAATATGCAAGCTAAACCCCTAATTGTGTCACCATATCCACATAAAAGAATCACCTCTGCAACACATAAAACCAGGCATATTTATTTTTGTACAGTGATATTTTCAAGATTCAAACTTTGAAGCAAATTGTGTTGAACAAAGTCAGGTTACGAGTTTAATATTGTGCTCTATTGTCTTCAATTGCATTCTATACATACATGTCCAAGGTATAACAGAATCACGGTAAAAGCATAACATTCAGTAAACTGCTCTGCAAATATTGCAAAACTGAGGACAGCTTAATTGAATGTATTTACAACAATATTTATATATTTTCCTGATGTATATATTATCTTAGATTCCAAACAACTGTACACTTACTTTGCTCTGTAGTTTCTTGCCATACTAAATATACCCATGCCCCAACATCCTAAGATACTTCTTAAATACTAATTTTGTTTTCAACTAAAACTTCAAAACTCCTGACTGGACCAATTCGACACAGCTGCACTTTCAAACGATGGCACTGGAAAGTTCATATTTATGACATGCTGTTAGCACATCATTACTGCTTTAACTATGTCCCACTTGCAGTGAAGACTCAGCCCTCAGTTTCCAGTCTCTTATGCAGAGCAAGCAGCCATAATCTGGTACAAGATCTTTTGGTATGCAAGGTAAAGGCAGAAGCTTTTTAGTTAAGGAATGAGTCATCCATTAGCATAAATCTGCTGACACTGTGTGTTGATTATACCACTCTAGAAAAATTATTATTTTTCCACCCCCCACCCCCCCCAGTTAAGAAATTCTGTGTAACAGTTACTTCTGTGCCATTTTGGTTGCAGCTTTTCCTCTGTCTAATTCTAATTTTACAATTAATTAGAATTTATGACAGTATGAGTTAATGAATGGACACTGAAATTAGAAGGACAGAGAACTTATCTGTGCATTTATTTGGTTGCTTTTTTTCATGGTTGCTTTTTAGGAGGGAAGAAGAGAAAGACAGCAGTCAAGCAAGTAAAATCAGTGAAAAGTTTAGTTTCTTTTTCTTTATATATTTTTTAATGACTCTGAGTCAGTTCCCTAAAGTCAACTAAATATGACCAAAGATATGTTAGTTTCCTGACATAAAAAATGCATTTTTAAAAGATTACGTGTTCTGTAATCTCATTCCAGCAGAATGCTGACTTGTATTTTTCTGCAAGGTTCCAGACACATAAACATGTGTTACATAAATATGTCTTATATAAAATATAGCCACAATTTTTCAAAATGGAATAAAAAATAAACATCTGATTTTAAAGAGCAAAGAAAATGGTTTGCGATTTTAAAAGGTGCTAAACATTCACAATTTGTAATGAAATGAACAATTAATCAATTGGTTGTTCAGAACTGCACAAAGAGAGATTATGAGGTTGCATAAAACCACCAAATAAATTTACCTACAATAGTTGTACAATAGATCTGTTATTTCAAAAGTTGCATTTAATTAAAAAAATATATCTCTTTAATTGTTTATAGAGCTGTCAATGAATATGCAGCATGGTATAAACTATTTGTGATAAATCTGTAAGAAAGTCAAGCAGATTTACAGTTTCGGATGGATCATACTATTGACATTTTTCTACAATTCATTGTTAGAATTTCTACTAATTTAGGTGCCTAAATCTGGGTTAGTCTCATAGGCACCTTTATAAATCAAAGAGGAAAACCATGCATTTCAAGAAGGTGATCTATTTGTATGCCTGTATTTGGATGAGATGACCCATCTGGTGGGAGGTGTCTTCTTTTCTCCAGTTTTTCTCTTCCTACCCAAGGGCCTGGAATAACTGATGCCCATTGATTACAGCAATCCTATGCTTTTAAATAATCCTCTTTTATGTTCTGAAGGCTTCTCAATTTTAATTATATAGACATGTTTTGCAGCTTACAGTATTAAATTGCTCCCTTATCCCTGACATCTAGGATATCTAAACATTAGGTAACTGGGGCCTGTAGCTACGATTTTCTAAATACTTTCTCTCCTATGTTAACAAAGAGCTATATTTAACTTCATTTGTATGTCATCTGGGTGCTCAAAATTATTATAACAGGGATTTCAGAACAGGGATATTGGTTTTGTTCAGTGCACAGTTGAGTCTTGCAGTTATATTCTAAATTAAATTTCTGTCATAGTTATTGGAAATAAATGTTTGTGTGGCCAGTTCCTTCTAAGCATTCATCAGAGTTTAGAGATTCATCTTAACCAACTTATTTCTGTCTGAACTAGTAATTTTAGGGACTTTTGCAGTCAATAGAGAGAAACACACTTTTAAAGTGTGATTTATTTCACCTTTAGAATGAGATGAATCATGTCCTGGAAATATTGATTTTTCTATTCTAGTGATAAGGAAAAGCCTTTGATGTATAATTCTAATGTGGACATTTACATAGTAGATACCTATATACTCTGTATTATGAAATGGATATTTATTCATTCATGCTGCTATTGCAAGTCTTCTTTCTCTTTTTCCTTTGAAATGGAACAAACGACCATTTTAAATTAATTGATGTCCTGGAAAATATACAGATGTAGAAACAAGAAAAAACCCAGAACCCCAACCTAAAGGTTGTCTTTTTCCACACTATGTCTACATGTGAGATTTCCCACTATGTGATCGAAATATGCCACCCAAATCTTTACAGAATTGCACTCAAAATCATTCATCTACAAAAAAGTATCTAATATCATCTGGGATACTTTACAGCTTCCTCTTTGAACTTCTGTTATCCCTTCATAACTTCCTCTGTGCCATACTCGCCAACCCAATGTGGATTACTCAGATAATTTTGGGCATCTCAGATGGTATTAGACACTTATGTGGGGGTGATTAAACTGAATGCTCATCCATTTAATTGAAATATCTCACCTTTGGAACAATATTTCTTCCTGGAGACCATCAAAGGTAGCCCTCTTCAGTGACTTTTGTTAGCTACATCAGAAACAGTTTAGTAAAGATACCAGACTTAATACATCTACCTAGCCTTCCAAGTGAAGAAGACTGAACATGAACCTGGTTCACAGACCTAATTCTGAGGAGTACTAGACTTCTGCAAGGGAGGATTTATTATTATTATTGTAAGTTTTATGCATTTTTAAGCATCATGTGATCATGGGAAACCTGGGAAAATATGGGGTTACAGAAGCTTAAGTTGCTTATACCTCAGCTTTGACTACTTTTGTAATCCTCAGAGGGTGATGGATTTGGCAGCTCCATAGATTCCCCAAGGTGAAGCTGTGGACAGCCAGTGATTTGAGGTTGTATTGTTCCTTGCCACTACATTTCTTACCTGTGCTAGTATTTTTCCTTATGGTTTAATTTTCAACAGCTGAAGTCCTACACATGGAAATCAAACTTTTGCTGATTTAATGATTTTGAGCAGTCTCTCTATGTCCATAAGCATACATCCCCAATGTACTATGAAGCAGAAATATAAGGGAATTTGGAATGAAATGCAAGGTTATATCAACCTGAGCAGCTTTACACTGGATTTAGAATAATGCTGAAGAATATTACAGGATTATTCATGTAATCTAATATTGCTACTGATAACAGTTACAAAAGCTTTTTAAAGTCTTTCAGAAATGCCTTCTCTACTTATTCCTCATGAAATACCTAGGGCAAAGTCATAGATAATAGGTCACATTTTGTTTTGCCCAGTTCACTGTGAGTACAGTAATAAGGAAGTCTTCCAAGATGTGAATTCTGTTGTGGAAAAACTGTATTACATTTATAATCACAATGCACGGTATTTCTAGTGTTTGCTCATGGACATCAAGGTCTGAGCGATTAAAACTTGCATAACTTCAAATTCATTTGTGAGTTATTTTTATTGAAGTAATTTAAAAGTGTTTAAGTCATTGGCAAATATATTTAGGGGAATTTATTTGTGCCTTCTAAATATATAAAAGTTATCTGAATAATATATAGAGCTTTCTAGATATATTTTAACATATGTAGATTTAAAATAATGGTCAACTGATGGCAATTTTCTGTAGAAGAGAACGTTACTCAAGGAAAAGATCCTTTGTCTATGCCAAAATCATTCCCTTACATCGGTGAATGTTAGCTTAATGGAGTAAAATTATGAGACAGGCAACTCCCTGAAAGCATCCTAAAATTGCCGTAATAATTTGACCAGTTTCATATGAATAAAAGACTGTTCTCTATGTAAAAGGATTTTTTTAAATTTACTTTTGTTTATAAACAATATTAGTATTTTAATTGCAAGAACATGTATAAAAATACATATTGAACAGTTGTAATTAAAGCCAAAGCAACAACATTCTTACCTACAGATCTTTTTATTGTCTTATTTGTGACTGATTTAAATGCAAAACTTCTCTATAAAACTGGATAACATAATGTCAATAATAAAGTGCTAGCTAGTAAATGACATTTTTCTATGTAGATATTTTCTAATGGGGATTATATTTCTAGCATCCATAATTGTCAATAATGAAAAGTGAATGTAAAAAATAACTAAAAGGAAGGGTCCAAAACCGCAAAGTAGCCAACAGTTCCAGAAGGAACAGAGGATCACAAGGTTAGTATTTATTTTGCAAAATGGATTTTTTAACACTACAATATTTGTAGAAACAGATCAAAAGTGTCACATGAAAAAAATTACCTATTTTTCTTGATTATTTTTTCTATTGATTTCAACTTGAATTATATTCTATATTTATACAGCCTCAAACGTTGTCTAGAGAATTATTTTTGAAGTTTAACTATCTAGCATTTTGAAAGGAATTAAATCAGAAATATTAATTAATTTGAAAAACAGAGACATAACGTGCTATGGTATTTTTCTTGATTTTGTTTAGTTAAATAACTAATTAAAGCCCTGCAAAAATGTAATTTCTTCTATGATTTCTTTAGTAATTTTATTAATAATATTAAAAGCACTGCCACCATTATAAGAATTTCCTCTTCTGGGGAAGGCACTTATTTTGTCTTTTAGGTATTGCTTCTGTAAGCACTCCAAGAAGAAAATTTGGTCATGAATGAAAGAACTTTAAACTAAAGTTTCTGGGGGGCAGGGGGCAAAATCTCAATCTATCTCACTACTACCAGTTCAATGACAGAGGCAGAAAGAGAGACTTGGAGCCTAGAGAGGGATCTTGTAAGGTCTGAGAGGTGGGTCCATATGAACCTCACGAAGTTCAACAAGGCCAAGTGCAAGGTCCTGTAGCTGGGCTGGGACAATCCCAAGCACAAATACAGGCTGGGTAGAGAATGGATTGAGAGCAGCAATGAGGAGAAAAATTTGTGGGTGTTATTGGATGAGAAGCTCAACATGAGCTGGCAACGTGTGCTTGCAGCTCAAAAAGCCAGCTGTATCCTGGGTTGCATCAGAAGAGGGGCCAGCACATCTAAGGAAGTGATTATTCCCCTCTGCTCTCGTGAGACACCACCTAGAGTACTGTGTACAGCTCTGGAGCCAGCAGCATTAGAAGGACCTGGATCCATTCAAGTAAATCTAGAGGAGGGCCATGTAGATAATCAGAGGGCTGGAGCACCTCTGCTATGAAAACTGGCTAGAGAGTTGGAGTGTTCAGCCTGGAGATGTCTCAGAGATACGTTAAAGCAGCCCTCTAAGTGCCTCAACAAAACTGGAAAGGAGTGTTTTGCAAGGGCACGTAATGGCTTTGAAATGAAAGAGAGTAGGTTTAGATTAAATATTAGAAGAAATTCTTTACTGTGAGCTTGGTGAGGCACTGGAACATGTTGCCTAGAGAAGTTGTGGGTGCCCCATATCTGGAAGTGTTCAAGGCCAGGCTGGATGGTGCTTTGAGCAACATGTCCTAGTAAAAGGTTTCCCTGCCTATAACAGAGGGATTGGAACTAGACGATTTTAAGGTCTCTTCTGTGAGAGACTGGAGAAAATGATTACTGGCTCAAAATGACTAAAGCTGGGGGGGGGGGGCAGGACAAGTTCGGCCAAGGTGGGCCAGTGCACTACTCCACACCCCACCACCTGGAGCCTCTAGTCCAGCCCCAGAATGGCTATTAGCCACTGGTACACCAAAAGCCCCACCTGGGGGGAAGGACTTTCTAATAAAGCTGGTTGACGCTCTTGAATAAAAAAGTTGGAAATATAGAGAAAAAGCTAACATTTGAGACCATACTTAGACTATTAAACTATAAAATTTAAAAGCAGCATTTTGAGGAATTCAGGTATTGATTTCACAGAAACTAATATTTGTTGCAGTTCTGATTCCACTCTGATTTTCATATTTTGAAATAAATTTTCAAGTACGATTTCAAAATTATGTGAGAGAAAAGAAACCATGCTAGATCACTAACAATGAGGTTATCTGTTTTTTTGAAAAGACAACAGCTTTTCCTGTAAATGTAATATTGTTTAGCACAATTCAGTGTATCATAAGTGATTTTAAGTCTTATAAATAAAAAACAGGTCTTAATGAATCACAGAAACCAAGACTACAATTATAGACTACTTCAATTTAAATGCATTCCCTGTGAAAATAAAGGTAAAATTATTATTGTTTTCAATAACAGTAAACATAATGGTAAGAAAAAAAATTAATAAAAAATTATCCACAAATTCTCTCTAGAAGAGACTCCAGACCATATTGATGCAGTTGCATAAAAAGAATATGAAAGCCAAATTTGGCTCTTATTGTGGCTAGATTTTACAGAACCTAAATAAAACAAATAAAAATTTTATTCTTTCAGCATTAGAGAAGTGGAATAGTCTGAAAAATTTCACATGAGAATCACGTTCCATTTTGGCAAAATAAAGGCAAATGGAAAAAATGTAAAAGGAAATTGAGAATCAAAAATAAAATAGAAGACAAATTGAGGATAAGAATGAACAAGGCACAGAAAACAAATCTGCCACAGAATACAATCAATAGAAATAATCCAATTTTGAATATCAATATATAGGTAGAACAATCATATTTCTATTGTGTATGGACATAATGTAATCAAAAGAAAGTTCTGGGAATAGAATTAAAATTCAGTTTCTAAGTTCATTAAGTATCTGTGTAGGAGAACCAAATGCCATTGTCTATACTTAATATTACAATTATAATGCTAGAATCTTCTTCATTTGATCTTAGAAGTTTGTGAAGCAAAATCTTTATAGAGGTAACATCTTTTACTCAACAGCTTCTTGTGGTTGGAGAAAAATGGACATGCTTGCCTGTGGAAGACTAATTGCAATTCAAAAGCCAAGTGGCTGTAGAAAACCAATATGAAGATTTTTTGGTTGATTTCAAATTAGTACAGAGAGGTATTTAAAAGATTTAATACAGTATACTTAGGCTTCAGAACTGAAGTTCAGTTTGCAGCAGTAAACAATGATCTCCATGCATGCTGATGCTGTTAGGCAGAAAGACATATCTTCAAATAAAATGTCTCAAGCTGGAAGCTGTATGTAATTTTTCATCTCAAATGACTTCAAAGGTTTCCATTGGAAAACTGGTTTTAGTGCAACCAGAATTACTTCTCAAAATTGCTAGTGACAGAGGATTGTGAGGTTTCTGCTTTTGGACCATGAAATGTTTCCTAAAGGATCAGCAGGGCTTTAAAGAAGTATACTTGGTAGAATTGTTCCCAGAAACTGTACCTCCCTGAATAGCAGAATTTCATATTCCATTAGTGGCCTTAGGTTCTCACTGATTCAGCTGAGCAGACAGAAAGCATCAGCGTTAAATCCACTCACAAAGCAAAAGCTCAAAGTATCATTACTGGCAGAAATTATCAACTCTAAAGGGAAGTACAGATGACACCAGTATACTTACCATATGAACTTTATTAGATCAAATGGTATATTTTTCCTTATTTCACTTGCTTTTATACTGAATTGCCTACTTGGAGTTATTCTCAGTTATTCTCAGTCATAAGTGGAAAGTCATAAATTGCCAGCTCTAGTTAGGCAAAATTTGCGAGCATTAGAAAGAACTAAAATGTAGGACTTTTCTCCCTCTTGAAATATTAGAGGAGGTTCTTTAGACTGTTCTGGTCAGGGTTCATCTGATACATGATGCACTGAAAGAACAATATCAATTTTCCAGCTTGTCATGAGCTTCTAACATGCAGTAGAATGCATTAAACAAAGAGAGTAGAGCCCACATGCTTAAACTGAATATAAGACTAAGAAAGAATTAGGAAACTGTTTTTTTGGCTCCAATATTTGCAACAAAGCCCCAATGCAGCCACAGGATTGCTTTATGTATTATTTGATTAAACTCACAGTCTTCCCATTCAATAGATTAATTTATAAGATGTGTTAAAACTGGCAAGGAGGTACAATCTGAAGATACAAAACAAGTTTACTTTTAGTTTTGTTTTTATTCCTACTATAGACTGACAGTTCAGCCATTATGAATATCCAGACCATTTGACCTCTTCCTTTCAGTAAGAATCAAATTGCCCATTTAAATGAGAAGGCCACAACCCATTTGGGGGTTGTGGACAGAAAAAAATTATATTACTATCAACTTTTCTTTTTCAAAAACCACAGTTTCAAATTTATTAAATGTACTTTAATGTTTCTGCAGTTCTCTTGCAGCCACAAAAACTGTTTTCATGTTCCTTTCTGCTCCTTGTATAGAGCTTTACCTTGGTAATCCAGTTCTCCAGGACACATTCATGAGAACTTGAGCTTACTACTCCACATTCACATATTTACGCCTACACACTCTGGTTTTTTTTTCTTGTCCACTGACTGTGAACAGTTTTTACGATTTTATAGGACATAAATATTTAATCTTTCTCACTTTCAAACTTCAAGTTTCTGATCAACAGAGTATTCACTGTGTAAATCCTTGTTCTTGTGAAATTGTCATTCTCTTTGTCTCATAGAAAAATAATCATTTCACAGTCAGTAAAATCCTAAGCAGTGCTGACAAAGTCATGGTTGTTTGATGACTACAACACAGGCGCCAGCTCTTCCAATATTTAAGGATGCCATCTGCAGAAAAACAGATAGAAATTACCTGAACAGGAACAAGCCATGCAATAATTGCCAAAATGCTGTGTCAACATTATTCTAAAATGCTCAAAACCACTAAAAATAAATACAAACCACACTGCTCTAGTATTGTAGTTTTAAAAATTACTTACTCCTACCTGATATCTTTCATCTGACAAGTGTGAGAACAGAAGAAAGAGGAATTAATTTTAGAGCTGTCATTAATTTTGTGAACTGTTGTATGCAAGGGATTTCTATGTGTATGTCTACATTTAAGCTTCTCAACAGAAGCTTCCCTTTACAACTTCAAAAAGAAATAAGTATTCTTGAGTATAATATATCACACCTATTTTAAATGCTTATTTTAGGATAAGATCATGCTTTCAAAGCATGCACTTTTCTTCATTAACTTTAAAGAGAACTTAGGACGAGTAATTCAGATGTAAACATCTACAATGGTGGAAAAAATTACTTTTCCAGCAAGTCTGCAACAGGACTAATAACAAAAAGTGTTGAAATAATTTTTTGTTTCTTTTTAAGTCTATGCAATGAATTAAAATCTTTCCAGCAAACTGTGACATAAAGTATATTCCTTCTACAACCAAATCACTTGCCCCCAGCTTCTTGCATATATTACTATTTCTATTATACCTATTAATTCTTTTATGGTTCAACATTAAAGACATACATACAGTTCAACATTTCAAAATATCTGTCAAACAGAAGAAAATGGAATAGAAGAATGAAATGATATCAGAAGAATGAAATTCTTCTAATTTCATTTGAAGAATGAAATTCATATTTTCATATGAAGGATCTTCAGGACATGCTGGTTACCAGTTAAAATTCTAGAACCATTTTGATATTCGTTATGATATTACTTCTGCATGAAGAAAGATGAAAAAAATTAATTTAATACGGAAATTGATCAGAACAAGAATTTTGTCTGAAAGGTAGCAACATAATAGTATATAATATATAATATTTATATAGCATAATATAAAAAATATACTTTATGATTACCTGTGTCCACTCATTAGTTTGAGGGTCATATGCTTCCATAGTGTTCAGGTATGTTTGACCATCATAGCCACCTACTGCATATAATTTGTCACCAAGGAGACAGACACCAACAGCATCTCGAGGCATACTTAGTGGAGCCACCATTGTCCATGTATCAGTTTTTGGATCATATCTGAGAAAAGAGAAAGGAAACTGGATGTGCAGGGAGAAGATAAGTGTCAATATATGGTGATTTTTACTTGAATATAGTCCTTTTTTTCCTGGGGAAAAAACCATCCTTTAGCATCCTATTCAAAAATACTCTTCCTAACAGCAAAGAAAAGATACAGATTTATTGTGTTCTCAAATGTTGATTAGAAACTTTTGCTCAGCTAATCTTCTGGAATAAACTAAGGTATCTGTAGGATAATGTGTCATAAAGAGATTTGAGAAAGATATATGATCAATATCTGGATGTATGCATATATTTATGTATACATTTTAAGTAGGATATTTCTTGTATCATATTAAAAACATTATTTCTAAAATTAAATTTCACTATATTTTAATTTCTGAAATTATACTATACAACGTTCACAGCCAGAAAACCTTCCCAGGTATTCAGGGAATATGCTTAACTGCATAGGACTTACATTTTCCTCCCACTATTTGCTCAAGTAAGGAAAGTAATACTGTTTTTAAGGCAGTATTGAACCTAGGTATTAATTTAGATACTCATTAACAATGTAAAATTATTTAATTTCAGAAGTCATTCCATTGTATCTGTTTTGGACATCCATAAAGCAGCAATAAAATATCTTTTGAGAGTTTGTTACTATGGATGTCTGGAGTATTAGGTTAAACTAGATACCTCATTTTTAGATGTCAAATATTACTAAAATAGAATACTGTATCATAGTATGATAGAATTAATTTAATCTGTCATTAACCATCTCTACCACTTAGTAGAATCACTTTATTATCAGTGGAGAAAATACAAATCCTTTGCCCGACTTTATTAAGTTGCTTAAAAGTGTAAGGTAGGTCACACTTTGAGCATGATGATTTCTCTAAAATAATAATGAAGTAACTCCTCTATAATGGCTAACGTTTTCTTTATTTACAGGCCCTCTACCTACTATATTGTTACATAAAATTAGGTATGGAGCCACTTTCTCCTTCAGCTCTATGAGACAATATTAGCTAAAAGTTAGCTTTTTGTGGGGAGAGGCAAGTTCTTTTGATATATTTTCTTATAGTCTAAACTTTATTAACTAGGAGTTAATAATCCTACAGAAAGCTGTAAATACATAAGTTTTAGAAAAAAAAGGAAAATTCTAGCACCTGTTACTATTTCAGTCTGTGGCATTTGCATTAAGCAACTAGTAGGGATACTATTTGAAGTCCCATATATTTGAACAATGAAAAATTTTATGGTTTTTTTCTTTTTAGTGCAAGCAAAGTACTGCAACAGCAATGTTACAGTGCTTTGCTTGTAAGAGTCCTTTGGTTCATAAATACAACCTTTAAATTGGACAATAAAAGAATTGTCTGTAACCTTGATCATATTGTATGTTTTTATTTTCATTTCTTCTAATTTTCTTACTTTTATTATTCAAAATTTTTAATTTTTCTAGCCCTACTTAAGAAGTTTGAAGTTAAATATCTAGATATATTATAAATGTCTTTCATAACTTCAGAGGAAAATACTTTCAAACATTGCTTGAATATGTAACAAGCAAAAGAAAAAGAAAATTTGAATGGATTTTTTTCAAAGACTCTGAGTTTTTCAACAACAGCATCCTATGCCTCTAGCTGAAACTATTTCCCATCCAGTGAAAGTCACCAGTGGAAATGTGGAAAGAAATCAATTTTGAAATCAAGGTGAGATGAAGGGGAAAAATTATAGATTAAATGTTTATGTTTTTAGCATCCATCAAGTTTTGAGTAACATTTGAAAAAGGAAGCTATTTTATGAAATATGCCAAAATATGTCAAAAACTGTATAATTCTTAAAAAGGAATTAGTTGTTTTACCTTTAAAAAGGAATAGAACATTTGCCAGCTTGTGAAGAGGAGAAAAACATAACTCTTATTTTATATCAGAATGCTTGAATCCACGGGAAATCCTTTAAAATTGTGTTATCCATAGAAAAGATTAATCTGGAAGTCCTAATTACTATTGAGCAGAATTTTAGCAATAGCATTTAAAAACCATATATCTGTTGTCACTATATTTGCATAATCTCAAAGATAAAATTTAAAGTATTATGTCTGGTTTGACAGTCTTCCAGGAGCAAATTGTGTTTGAATCATGCACATCCTATCAGGTTGTATCAGAATGACAAAATGACTGAAGAAGAAACTTAGTTAAAAAACATGTCTTAGATATTTACAGAAAGTAAAACTTTCAGAGAGATATAAAAAAAACCTTACTGTAATCACTAATCTTTGTTTTCCTAAGTTATTGAGAAGTTTTTATTTTTTTGAAAATTATGTATAATTTTTGAATAAAAAAACAGACACACAAAATAACACCCCAGCCATCTTATAAACTAATCAACCACTGGAAAGGCCAGGAGAGTTTTTTCCCATTTTAGTGGAGTCCACCAATTCATTCACATCCACTCTACATAAACCAATAGTCTTATGAGTTGTTGGTCCCAACTTTTAGTCTCGAAGCTTACTATTCATGAAGTAAATTATCCACATTTTTTTCTATCAGTGGAAAAAAACCTAGACTAGGAACACAGTATAATGTCATTCCAATACCAGTACATAACACAGCATAAGGATATGTGGTTTAGCTCATTGTTACAGTCTCCCCTGAGAAAGACAAATGTGGTGGGATGGTTCATCATCAATACCAGAAGGGTTTTATTCTCAAAGAAAGAAAAATGAAAGAAGAGCTCCCTTATGAGTACCAAGAAGCAGAAGTAGTTGAAAAGATCTCATACTACTGTCACTAGTACTCTTAATATAAATTTATTTCACTGAAAATGCTCATTATTGTTCCTTATAAATGAAGGTCCACAAAGATAGTCCATAGAGTACAGGCATCATGGGATTTCTCTTATTAACTGTCCATCTGCTGGAGATGGAAAGTAAAGTATTTGGCAGCCTATGATCTTTTCTTACATATACAGTAGAGATGGCAACGTGTCTAAGATTCATCAAAATCATATGGAAAACATAAGGAGTACGTTTTAACTTATAATTTTTTGATTAAATATTGAATGCCAATCCAGATTCAGCAGAAGCAATACGTGACATTTAACTAAAGTTTAACCCCTTCAGAAAATAAATAAATAGATAAATCTCTCCCAGCACCAGTCTTACTTGTGCATTAAGATAAACTATCTACTCAAACATATCTACTTTAACTTTTGTAATCTGTACATATTTGGAGAGTGTGTTTTCCTTATTCTATTTTATAGCATACAGAAACAGAAAAAAACCTTCATGAAACATTTGAAGAATACCTTTAAATGGAATGCTATAATCACTTCAACTGTGCTATAGTGCCCTACTAGATATTCTCGACTTTGTAGAATATCTACTTGCAAAACTCAGGGTACTGTAAATACAGTGTATAAGGCCTATGTCAACACATTAGAAAGTGGCAATGTTGCTAAAGGAAACAATATATTGTACTATGAATATCCATCACTTAAGCAATGGTTTATTTCTTCTTTGCTTAGCTATGTTTTTAGAATTAAAAAATATTTCTAAACAGAATTTAAACAAAAATTCTAAACAAAATTATTTCAAGGAAAAAATTTGATCTCTATGAAGTTTAGTTTATAATTCTGCAATGTGTAATATAGTGCCTTAAAAGAACAGATTACTTAAATGCTATGTGAAAACAGTGGACTTTTGTGTTCATGATAATATATAATAGTACTGTGAATAAAAAGGAAAGACGATAAATTTCAAAGAAATCATCTTTTACAGACCCTTACAGAATTTTTCAAGCAAGTCTGTTTAACTTTACCATCACAAACATAAGAAAATTATGCTACCAGACATTATCTTCTATTAAAAAAAATGCATGTATAATTGAATACCTTTCTACATAGTCAAGCAGTCGAGAACAATGGTTGGAAGCAGGAGCGTCATGACCTCCCACAGCATAAAGAAACCCATCACATGTAGCCACTCCTACACCTCCTCTTCTCTTACACATAGGAGCACACATATTCCATTTATTTGTGTGAGGATCATAATATTCCATTGAACTCAAACACGAGCTTCCATCCCGGCCTCCAACTGAATATAACCTAAGGAAGTCCACACAAATGAGAATGTTAATAAAACAAGTGCTCAGAACTGCAGAAATAAAAACAAGGAGTATGTGTTTTTTTATCTGACATCAGCCAACAGAAAAAAGAAAAAATATAGTTTTAAATAATTTGATTTTTATATAGTGAGCAAATAGATGTTTTTGATATTATTAAAAAACTCAAATGCTACTTAGTTCTTTGCCCACCTGAATAGAAAGGAAGATATTTCTTTCTGTAATGGATATTTTCTTTCTTCCATTACTGCATAAACAGTCAAGTGACATGCAGATATGTCTCTATAGATTTATAAATCACGTAAGCAGGGTTGCTGCCTAAGCTTATCATCTGTGAGATGAAAGTGGAAGCGCTAATTTACAATTGGTAATCCAGACAACATAAAAAAATATGCTATCCATTTATTATAGTTTCTCTATGTTTTCATTGTGCATCAAACTAGTAGGAAACACCCTGTCAACTGCTGTTCTGTATTTTAAAATTTAACTTATATAGTGCTACATTCAACTGAATACATTCAATGTTAGAATAGAATCAGAACAATTAGAAGAACAAGCTTCTACTCTGCCTTTCTTGACAAAAGAAAAAAAAAAAGAGGCACTCGGTATGCTAAAATACAAATGATATGGAAAATTGTAGCCAGTCTTCAAACTGGTATTTGACAAATTCCACAAAAGAATCTATCAAGCTCATGTTCAGAATGAATTTGCACATACAATATAGTAGATATCAAATATGAAATGTGTTGCAGATAGGAGTATGACATTTTGTTTTAGACACAGATTTTTAAAAGAGAGCTAGCTCAGTTTCAAGAATCTTGCTTCTATTAAAGAAAAGTCTTGCTCACACTAACAGTATCTACCTGCAAGTAAGAAAATTATAACCCCCAGGCACTGTATATTTTCTTCATCAGAATATATTGTGAGGATAAGTTGAAGAGTCATGGAAAACTTCTGAGAAGTATTTTAAACTTGAAATTACAAAAATGTGGTTTAACAAAAAATATGCTGTGTTTGTAACTATCTTCAGGCAAGAAACTTGTTACAGTCTACTTTTTATAACGGTTCCCAGGAGGAAACAGTTCTGATTGTTCTTTCCCACTAATACTGTACTGCATTCATTTCTTATATGAATACTGTTGTACGTTTTTGCCTTTCCTACAGTGCCTGGAGACTAACTAATAAAAACACACGCTATTTTAAAGTCCAGCCACTAAGCAATTTAGATTGTGAAAGCTGTCTGTGTGCAGCAATTACTCATTTGGAAGCTTTTACTGTCCTAAGCACTCCATGAATTCAGAGCTATTTAAATGTGCATTTACCATTACATTTCATTGGTATGGATGCTGATAAATAAGGAAGTACCATACTATTATAAATATGTCACTGAAGCACGAGAACATGTCAGTTCTTTCTGATAGACATATTTGTGCTCTGGCTGAAGTACACAGGAGAATCCATACTCCTCTATGAGAGATATTAAAGCAAGTGCATGTTTTTTAGTACATTTTTTTTTTGCAACTATTTCTTTGGATCTAGTCCTAATACATTTAACTTTCTTTATGATTATCGGATATCTACAGATGAAATCAATATTAAGAAACTCACATGTAGGTGTTAACATGTGGGTGTCTACAGTGTCTGAATTGGTGTTGTGCTCAGAGCAGCTGAGCCTAAAGAACAATTTTGTTCACCAACCACAACCATATTTTTGTCCTTCAGCTAAAAATAAGAAACACAGAACAGCACTAAAAAAAATTTAAATATGTAATCAAAAACATTTACATTCCTATAAACGTAAATATAAGCATTTATGTGTATGTGTCTGCAAGGATGTTATCTTTATCTTCAAAGATCTGACTTGGCTCAGCAACCCACAGTGAGAAAATTTTATTTGTGACATATAAGGTATGGTGACATTCCCTGTGAGCTGAGAGATATGGCAAACAGTACAAAGGAGAAACCTGCATGACTGCTGGAGATCAAGTAGGCTACCCTGAAGCAATTTAAATGGCAGTACACAATTACATGTAGACAGGTGAATTGATACCTAAAAATATAAACAAACCATGGTTAACAAACCCGAGATTTTCAAATAGATTTCTAAGTAAATATTTGGAGACCTAAACAACTGCACATAATTTTAAAAAATGTAAAGCAGCAACACTTCTGCAGGCTTCAGTGCAAATAATCTTGTGTTTCCCTAGTCTAAATACCCGCCACTTTACTTATTTCTTCTGGCAAGAAAAGTTCTCATTTATTCCATTGTCTTTCAGTTGAAATAAATCTATAAGCTGATATTTCCATGCTGATTGTGAAGTACACTTTCTCATTCCTCTATTGCTAATAAAATATGGCTGAAAGCATTCCAGAGTTGCTGGTAAAAAGACAGCAAATTTTGTTCTTAAGTAGCTGATAAAAGTTTCAGTCAGTGACTGGGACCACCTAGCTTTTCTTAAAATGCTCTATGCTATTCAGAACAAAATTAATTTCCAAACCAGGTTTTAGAATTGTCATTTTAGAGTTTGACTGTGTTTCTATCTCAGCAAGGAATAGTTTATAAAAATAAAAATAATTTTTTATGTCACAAAGGAGTCTAGTTCAGAAAAAAAAGCTGAAAATCAAGAAATTGATTTAAAGCTCTGGTTGTGGCTGAGCCAGAACACTTCAGTCAGGAATCCCTTCCATTCTTCTGCCAAATTTCCAAGTCCATATTCACAAAGGCCTAAAATGATGCAGAGTAACTCTGAAACAAGTGCAGGATATTCAGGATACTGTACAGCTAACTGAAACTTTTGAAATACTTATAACCAAAGATATTTAGTAGCCTTACTTCCATTCATAGTCTTCAGGGTCCTATTTTGTTAGATGACTTCAAATTAACCAATTTTTTTTAGCTTTGTCTTGCTCGCCAGCAGTTTATAGTAAAATTTCTATAGAGGAAAGTATAATGTAATTCTCTGAATTAGCTGAATTGCTTTTCATTTTGTATCCCATCAAAACTGTTGAAATTATAATAATAATAATAATAATGATATATCACTGTTTAGAGAGGAAGATGAACATAGAAAAGAAAGCATTCAGTACTGAGCAATTTTATTTCCATAGTAAAAGTTCTGCCTGTGAAGATGTTATGGATTTCTATTCCCAAGTGTCCTACACTTCAGCTGATTCAGACACTGTGCGTAGATATAAAATTGGACCAAGCTCAGCCTCCTCTGAGCTGGAAATTTGTCTTTTCAGGGTTTTGTTGCTTCTTGTACTAAGATGGAAAGAGATTCATGAACATTTGTATATATATAACTATATGCATAATTGGTTAGTAAAATGCAGTAGAGGTTTCAAAGTAGGAAACACTAGGAGAAATCATGACCAGCTGGATCAAAAGCATTTATCTTAGTTCAGCCATTACAAACCTTTGATAACTACTCAGAAGAGCCAATTTTAAATTTAGTTTGACAAGCCAACCTGAAAAGACCAGACTGTCTTTGATGTGAGGTGGTATGGCTGAAAACAGTTGAATCATGCCCTTGCTGCATTTCTTAATGAGATTTTGCTTTTCAAAATTCTTTCACTGTGGATACCAAAGACCCTATCCAGTCTTTTGCTTAGGCCCTTTTGTACCCTTTTCTGGCCTTTCAGTGTCTCTGAAAGAGCAGCAGAGAATTACTGTGCCACAAAAGATATCTGCTTGTAGAAGTGAAGGCACTGTAATATTTTTCAGAAATGCTGGGCTACTGTATTGCTGAATCAGTCCATACCTGACCTAGGAATCAGACCGTAGGAGAGGAAAGGTATCTATCCATGTTGCTTTGGTTAAGACAATGTAGTTCACTTGCAAAAGTTGAAAATACAAAAATTTTCTGAATGGAAAGCATTAATGAAGTCTTATTTTTGTGTGTAAATTTGGAAGGGCATTTCATGTACTTGTAATGCAGTAGTGAAGTAAAAATATATAGAGTTGGACAAAAAAAAAAAAAGGGAATAAAATAAGTGCAATAAAATTAACTACTGACATGTTGGATGGGAGTCCCGAGTAACCCGATCTAGCAGCTGCCCATGGCAGGGCAGTTGGAACTAAATGATCTTTGAGGTCCTTTGAACCCAAGCCATTCTGTGATGCTACGAGATAAAATATTGAGAGAAAAACACTCTTTCCATTGATAGTATTGTTATGATAAAGCTTGATTTCCTACACTAGAAATTGTTGTTTCCTAGTAGAAAGAACCTCTTCCAAGCAATTTTAATTGTAATTGAACTTATACGGGCTACATTATCTCTTCAAGACCATTGACAGAATGCAGATTCCACCAGTTAAAAAACATTCTTGACTTTATCAGGCTATAGGATAGGTAAGGCAAAACAGTCTTTGCAAATTAATCATTTACTACAGGATATGCATAAGGCCCTTTATTTGCTCTCTTGTTTATTAAAAAACCAGACAGTGAATCTGTCAGTAAATAAGAATTTTTTATTGAATCCACAGAATTACTTTGTGCTAGACTGAGCTGTGTTTATGATATTAATTTTCTTTGTGAGTTTAATAATAGCCCATAGAGTTCTTGCATTTTGTTCTGTCTCAGTATCCATCTGTTGCATGATTTTGACTAAAATATTAAAAAAAAAATCTACATCTTTTTGTAGTTTCTACAGTTAAGGAAGAATAACTTCAACATTTGTCTAATTTTCCCTATAGTGGTATGCAGAATAATTGCCTTTCTGAAAAAAGGGTTTAATCAAAAGCAGCAGTTAATAAACAGCATATTCATAAAATATCATCAGCATCAAAATGGTCATAAAAGAACCTGAAATAACTTCTCAGGATTTAAATTAAGTTATAAATTTATTTATAGGTCAAAGTACATTTACAGTAAAACATAGTAAGAACAGAGAAAAGATTTTAAAACTTTCAACAGAAAAATTCTAAGGCTGATAACTTGTGAGTTAGACTTTGAAATACATTTGTTATTCTTCCTATGGCAAAAGAGTTTTATAAAATTCATTAATAGTAGCTAATTACTTCCTAAAATAAATCTGAGATACTCTATAGTTAGGTACATGATGTAGAGGTCTGTTATGGAAGCAGACATGTGATAGCATGAATTTTCTGACAGGGAAAAGCCCTGCTGTATTTTAGCATCAGGCAAAATATCCATGTAATTCATAAAATATTGATTTAAAACTATTTGCTTGTAGTCAGGGAGAATATTGTGGGCAGAAAGCTCACAGTTTAAACATACATTTTTCTCCTTACATGACTGTAATTAAGTATGCCAATTAAAGTATTTTTCTTAGTTCAAATGGATTAGTAAAAGAATAACTGAATCACCAATAAGGCACAAGAGCAAAGAAAACCTCAAGCAACAAAAGCCATGAGAAAAAAACTGCGCAGATGGGAAATATAATGGTTTCAGTCATACTTTCTTATCTTGGTAGTTTGGCACAAAATTTTGAAGTGTTACTTCAGCTTTAAAAATCACATTTATAGCATAATAATACCTCTTTTAATTAACAATATTGATCCAGTTCCCTAGTTGTTACTGAAGTATGAAAATTATCCATGCATTGCAATTATATGGATGACTCGCAAAAAAGTCTTAGATCATTTAGTCTGTGACCTTCACAATGAACAAATCCTTCTCAGTTCAGCGAATTCAACCACTAATGTAAGATTCAGCTGCAGTTGGTCTACTGAGTCAAAAGGAATTTCATTTTACCCCAATATTAGTCGTTAAGAAGGTAATCAAGCTTCAAACTGGAAAAAATAAAAAGTTAAGAGCGGAGATGGCATGGTATTCTGTTCTGCTGAGTACAGCAGATATTTGACAGCTGTAAGGGCTGTTGCCCATAAAGATATCTAGTTGAGTATTAAATTAGATATTTAGATTTCTTTAATTTCTGTAAGATTTATATTTTTAAATATCCTTTCAGATTTAAACATATGTGGAAATAAGGAAGTATGTGCATACACATAAAAATACACATATGAATGCATATGTGTATATACTTTATCTCCCACTAAAAGATAATAATGAAAAGCCAGACTTTCAGAATAATCCAGAATATAGGATGCTAACACCTTTTGTAGCCACAAGAGATGTCTGAATGCTTTTTAAAAGTCTGTGCTTAATTTTGGAAGCTGCACAATTAAAAAATAGGCTGTGAATTTTTCTAGGCATTATCCACATTGCCTCCCGCTGTCTAGATTGGTGCATACATTACATTTAAAAGCTTAAGTTAGATGGAGTGACCCTACTGCCTCTTCCTGCCAGGTATTAGGACTGAGTGAGTTAACTAACTATGTTTGCTTGGTCTGAGGTACCCATATATGTCCAAATTAATGCTTACATACTATATCATATGCATTATCTATGTAGAATTTGTTGTTCATCACAAAACTTACAGAAAAAAAAGAACTATGTAGAATAGACAAAATGTTTCTTATTACAAAAACCGAATGACAGACATTATAGCGAATGACAGTCATGCTAGCTGCATAACAGTGAACAGTCAGCTAGTCCAAAAGTTTTGTTGTATGGGTATATGGATGAAGAGAAGTGCATACTGGGAGCACACACACTAAAAGATGTAGATGCACAGTAAACATTTAAAACAGAAATGTGGTCTGACCATGTGGGAGTTTGGACACAGCTGATCAAATTCCCCCCCTGCAGCTCAGCAATGTCTTTAGCACCTGCCATGTCTCCTAACAATCACTTAGGTTCTAAAGAGCAATGCATCCTAGGTGCATATGTGTCTGCCTTGGACTGTTGAAAGAATAGTGGGTTTACTGTAACGTGTCATGAGTTTTCATTGTCCTCTTGTAAGGGTCACATCTAACTTGTATCTTCTTAGGGCTAGCCTAACCACATAGAAAGAAGTAAACCTCTGTAAGTTGCTTCATATGGTACAGGCTGGATGTAAAATACCAAGTTAAATCTTGCTTGAAAAGGAGAGAATATGTTGCACTTTGAATTGAATTGCACATTCACTGAGCTGCATGGGACCCCTATGTAGGACATATGAACTTGTGTGCAAAAGCACAAAAGATCAGACCAGCACTTTGATTTAGTAATAAGCCTTAATGCTTCTGCTAAGAGAAAATACCACAGATAGTTTATTATATGATGCATGAAAGGCAAAGAAGCAGAACTCCTGGAGGAGGTTATAATCAGCCACGCAATCAAGTTTTGTAAGTGGTTATATGAATGTAATACATCGCTAATTCTCTTGTGCCAAACACTGAATGCTATTAGGGACTTTGTGGAATTATTAACCTTTGCCTCTCCAAGGTCAGTACACAGCAAATATATTCTTGGTGGGTGACTAACTACAAGACAATTTTGAGAACTTTTCCTGTGCACACACTAATTTGGTTTGAATTTTTGCCATTTCTCTTAAAAATGAAGGTTCAGTAACCTAAATTTTCTGATAGTAACTTCATAAGAGTGTATAATAATCATAAAGGATTTATTAAACTAAAGCAACTGCTATTTACCATAGGCACAATACTGATCTAAATAACACAAGTTTCATTCCAGCTTTTCTCATAAAGTGACCTGAAAACAAAACATTCCACTTCACATATGCCAACATCTCTATTGGCCAGCTTTCTGTTTCCCATTCAAAACAAAACAGAAAAATGGCTGGAAAAGCACTGCTGAAACTAATCCAATTAATGAAAATCCATTACTAAAGGAATCCAATTATTGCAAAACTGGTGGAAGTGAATGAATGTAATGAATATAAATAAACAAATATTAAAAAAATGCCCAAAGATAGATAGTTATTAAAGTCTCTCCATCTCACAAGTGAAGTTGAAAATGTAACAAATGAATTCGCATGGGTATGAAGGGAAAAATAGTAAATATGTATATACAGATGCATTTTTATAAAAAAAAATCATTAGTATGTTCAATTTCTATGAATGTTTAAATAGAATTAATAGAATGTAGAAGCCATTCTGAATTCTATCTGCTGTAGTTAAGCAAGAGACAAAATTTGACACTACCAATTGATAATAAATAATTTCATAAAGGACGTAACCACAAAATAACTTTTTTTTAATGTTCGACTGTCTTTCAACAAAAATATGAAAAAAACAATATGAAAACATATCACTAAGGTAAACACAAAAAAGGATGGAAACATAATTGATGGGGAAAGATGAGGCTTTCCAAACAACTCCAGTTTTAAAGATGTTGGATTGGATTAAGAGGACCTATGTTTAGGGTTTTGTTCCTATAAAAGAAAATATCTCTGGGTCAGTTTGTGCATCCTGCCTATAGCATTTGCACTTAATTTCCCTGCTTAAAATAATCACCAGTCACAGGCAGTGCAGCCAGTGGAGGACATCACACTGGAGTAGCAGGTTATTTCCCAAAGAACTGCAGCCCATGGAGAGTCCATGATGGAGCAAGGGAAATGCATGAGGAAGAAGTAGTGGCAGATAGAGGTAGTTATGGGCTGACCACAGCCCCCATTCCCCATTCCCCTGCACCAGTCAGGAGTGGGGCTATAGGACTATATAAGACATAAGTTGAGTCTGGGACAGTGATGAAGAAAAATGGTATTTTAAAATTTGTTTTTGCTCCTCACTAGCCAGAATCTATTTTTATTAGCAATAAATTGCATTAATTTTCACCATGACAAGTGTGTTTTGCCTGTGACAGTAACTGGTAAGTGATCTTGCTGTCTTTATCTTAACCCATGGGTTTTCTCAGCCTATTTTCTCCCCCTGTCTAAAGAAGGAGAGGAGTGGGAGGTGGGTGGGCATTTGACTGTTAGCCAAGACTAACCCACCATAATAATTTAAAAGCAACTGCAAGTTCACAGCATCCCCTTTCTCATTCTCTCATTGTACAGTGCCTAAATGCAGAAGGTGACTATAAAAATAACTGTAATAGAAATACTAATACTAATGATAATAATAAAAATACATTGATTCCTCTTTCTTGAAAAAATCAGATATGCCAGATAGATATTTATGAGGAATAATATTCTCTTGCAGCATTTCTCCTTGCTCTTTTACTGTTCTTCAGACACATTGAATACCTGTAAAACTTTTCTTTTTCTCAAATAAGAGTAAAACATTATTTGAAAGAGTACTTGAAACAGTTCTATTTTTAAAAGTTAAGATTAAACAACTCCTTGCTTTTTGTCATCTATCATAGAACAATAGTGTGTGATATCTAATAAAAACAACAGCAGTAGGTGGAAATATCAAGTTTACTATAGCACATCTTTGAGGATGTGGCAATCAATAAAGGGCAGGACTCCCTTCGCCTGAATTCCACAAGATGTTACCATGAGATTGAACTGTTTGCCAGTGTGTGTCACAGTCATTATTTTTGACACTTAAGGTACTGCTGTGATGTTCTATCATTTACAGTCAACCTGCAGATCAGATCAACAGCTGAGTATTTCATCCTTTTTTAACACAGATTTATTGATATTTGTTAAGGAGATCAAAGGTAAAGGGCCAGACTTTTTGCCATGAAAGATACAATTGCTTCAAAAGAATCTTGATAATTTAGAACACAGAAGTAGAAATTGAGGAATGTTTTTTGTAATGCAGTTTTTATGGCCATATAATGGGACAATCTAGAAAAATTTCAGGTATTGCAGTGTCACACAAATAGCTGGAATAACACAAATCTGTATGATACACAGCATGTCTTCGAGGTGTATATATTCTTGAGGAAAGTGTGTAAAATTAATTTCATTTTTACTTAGAGTTACATTATTAGCATAAAACATGTTCTGAAATTAAATTAAATTAGACTAGTGTAAAGGTTTAGTGTTCTTAGGGAATATATGTTTTGTGTATTAGAGAGTTTATAGAAGGCTAATAAATAGCCATGGTAGTCTTGGAGGCAACTACATTTTAAGGATTAGTACCTATTGTATTGAAAGTGTTAACTAGATTTTTTTTCCTCTAGTTTAAAAATAAAGAAATTAAGACATAATCTTGAAATAGTACGTGACAATTTTTAAAAACTTCTGGAAAAGATAGGAATTTTTCATACTTTTCATACTCATACTTGCTTCTAACTTACAGTGTAGAACAGTACTATTGCTTCAGTATTATCTGCTGAAAACTGTAGAATAGTAGTCTTACATAGTATACATTGTATACTTACATAGTATAGATTGCATACTAGTCATACACCACTTATGTCAGCCCCAAAGAACAATTCAAATAAATCATCCCAACTTTTGACTTGTTATCTGCATACAAAAAGCAGCATCCTCACAGTTTTCTCAAAGTGTAAATCTCAATTTTGCATTTCTTTTTTTTACTTCTTGCATATTTATATAATTATATTATATATAATATATATAATGATATTTCATATTTATCTGAGAAAGTTCATGCACTCTTTCTCTTCCAGTCTGTGCAACAGGTTGTTAACAAGGTGGAAAGGATGGTGCTGTTTCCAGATCAGGACCATGTTTCATCCCATGATATTCTACGGTGGCAAGTCCTACAACACCTACCAGGTGTTAAAATTTGATAAAGACATCAAATTAACAATAAATAATTATATTTATATATGTACTATTTGATTATAAGAAACACATGAGGATGAAGGTGATGGGATCTCCAAAGCCTCAGTACACATTGTTAGTGGTACACAGAACTAATTGCTGATTTGGGAAAACAAAAATGTTACTGAAAAAGAAAATTCTCCTTGGTGTTGCATGAAAATACATAACCCTTTCTGTTAACCAATAAACATTCATTTAGAACTGAAGAGAGTTTTGTGTATATGTTCTTGTTGTCTCTGTATTATTTTCATTCCATCTCTACTTTCCCACTTGAATTTTAGCTATTTTTATGCGCCTATTCCTTTGTCAACTGTAATAGGCATTCTTGATAGTCATGGTACACCCTATATAGCATTTGCACTTTCAGTTAAACTTCCTTCAATATGCATGATCAGATTTCACACAGTAATCCAAATAACATAAGTATTTCCATTATTAGCAACAGTTTATGTATTCTTCAGTAGCATTTCCTTTTCTTTGTCCACAGATTTCTTCTACTGTTCTTTCTCTGTGCTCACAAGGTACTGGGCTTCTTTCACTTTCACATTAAATTTCTTCAAACACAAGACTTGTCAATTCACATATATACTATTAAACATCCTATTTGTGTTGCTTCTTAGGGTTATCCAAATAATTCTGTAGAATAGCCCAACGTGACCCACATGATATTGTTCCCTTTGGTGACACTTTGAATGGTCTAATGATAATTTAACTAAAGTGCTCTTGCTGTTACACTCTTTTATCCCAAGGCAAATCTTTAAAGAATTCCAGGGGTAAATGTGTTGCATACAACAACTAGAAGTTCTTTTCTTCTTCAAATCCCTGTAACTTCTTATTTCCTATGTAACACCAGATAAACTGCTTCGTTGAAATTGTGGTAAAATAAATCTGTCATGTGTCTTTCTTTTATCTAGAAAACCACGTATCTCTTTTATTAGTTGTTCTAGCAGCTCCCTACATGTAGGATCACATTTAAGAAAATGAATATTGCCTTATTGTTGTTGTGTTCCTTATTGATGGATAGTGACTACTGTATCCTATTCCTCTGGGAAATCTGAAGTTAACAAACCAGGTGACCTTTGTGCTTGGACAGGAAGATATTCCATTAAGGCCTTATGGGTGAAACAGTACTGCAACTTAAAAATGTAATAATGCAACATGATTATACAAAAGAACCTTGTGAAATGGACTAAGTTTAAAAAACGTACTTCAGATACTTATTTTTCTGAATTTCCAAGAAATTCAGCAGGATTTTATGGCTTCAATAATTAAATATTTTTCAGATTAGATTATGATGCACATGTTGACACAAACCTTTTCAATTTTTAGGAAAGATTTTGATATAAAATTTTCAGTTTAAATTTAAAAATGTCGAATGCATTTCATAATTATTTAATTCAGTGCAGAAGAACATAGGGAATAACCAGGAAAAAAACTCCTCAGGACTTCCATGCCAAAATAGTTTCTCCCTTGCTGAATGATAAATCCAACATCTTGTTGCTCATTGAGATATCCCTTTCCAATATTCTGAGGAATGCAGCATATGTCAGTTGTGTGGAACAGCAGTGTAGTAAGAATAGCACTAGGGAGTTGAAAGATTTGGTTCTTACATATGTTTTCAAGTATCAGTTCCTGGAAAATGGAATATTTTTTGAAGACGGTTATTCAGATTAAAAAAAAAATAAATCAATAATATATTTCCATTTGTTTCAGTGACACCACTGCTTTTCAGTTTTCAGTGATGTCCATTCTACTTTTCTGGGACACAGATAACATTTCTTTTCATTTTAAATGTGATATAAGTAATGCAAAATTCAATTGAGTATCCTATAACTGGGAAGCATTAGATATATGTTCAGTTGTGCAAAAGAAATATACCCGGAATATATATACATAATTATATGCAGATCTTCATGATTTTAGATCAATATTTGAGGGGTTATTTGTTTAGATCTTGTTTCTGCTAGTTTGCTTCATGGCTTATGCACTATTGAAACCAGATTCTTTTAGAATAACAGGGTTATTAAAGCAGCTTTGTCCATTTGATCTACTCTGGAACATTTCAATGCCAGTTTGACTTAATAAGACAAAGCAATGACAGTTAAGCTTCATTGGTTTTCAAATGATTTCACAACACAAAACTAACTCCTAGTGTCATGGATGAGAGGTGGATCATCTGAGAGATCATCACTGATTCATACCATGAATTAAATAATAAAATATTAATAATGAATGCATCCAATAAAGCCTATTTAATTGGAGTCATTATGCTAATAGAACATAACTGCAATATGTTTACAAATGAACTAGGACCTTTAAAGCCAGTAGTTTTAATTAATTTGAGATAAATTTAAAAAAAGCAACCTGTATATTGTTATAATGATGGAATTATGGATAATCTGTCAGGTCTCCTGTTGCTGCTACAGAAAGGTACACAACTTCCTAATGTAAGATAGTTGTTAAAAGGCTAAATTAAGCTTCTTGTTTGATTTTTATTATATTCAGTGACTTACAGTCAGTGGGAAGAGTCTGACAATCCCAGAAATCAATTCAACCCATTAATATCAGGCCTGTATCTTAGGTGTAATAAGCAAAATCTAGTAAAAAGGACTTCTAAGAGATTTTTACAACTGTATAATCAAAACTGAGTGATTTTCAGCTGGAAGAAATGGGGTGGGTGAAATTCAGTGGGTTCTTGAATTATGCAGTAGCACAGTCTATCATGAAACACAATACCCTTAATAAGTCCTTTTTTATCCCTATATACTTTTAATCCAAACTTTTATTAATTTTTTTTTAATGTTTCATTCTATTCCACAACTGCAGCTGTTTCACATCCTCTCTTCCTTTTTTTTCAGTAGCAATAAAGTGTGAGGAAAACAATATTCCAAAAATTTTATTCCATTGCTCCCACTATTTTCCAGGGATTCTTTACTGACTGTCCCCTATTATGTTCAGTTTTCTATAGTGAGAAACACCTTTCCTGCTTAAATATCAAAACCTTGGAAGTCAGGGTCTGAGACAGAGTCCTGAGGTTTCCTGAATAGAAAGAAAATTTGAGAAAAATGGGCACTTACAGAGCACAATTCATACTGTCTGAACATAGATGTCTAAAATAGGTAAGACAAACAATATCCTAAAAGTTCCTATTTCTTTCATTGACCATAGAGGAAGCTTAGTATGATTGGAACAGTAGTAGATGTCTAAAGAAAAAATATCTGAAGTTGGGTGTGATGAATTCTTCCCCACCTATAAATTATTTCAGTTCATACCATAATTTTTTAGCTAAAAGTAAGTACTTTTAAAGTTGTAAGTAACAAGGAACACATAATGTCATGTTACTATAAAATGAGTTTTAATAAGTGCCACATTAAAACCTAAAAAGTGAAAGTTATAAAAGAGAAATTTAGAATATGAACGCGATTAGAATTATAGGTTTGAGGTAGTCTGTTTTGACAAGAACAAAATTTCTGTTTACTTGTCTTAGTTTTGATTTGGCTCCTCGCTAAGTCCCCAAGACCCAGCAAAAAGCCTCCCTTCCCCCCTGCCCCTTCTCTGGCAAAACGGAGGAAATTATATCAAAACTTATTGCTAACAGAATAAAAACTATAAAGTAATATATACAACAATCCTAACTAATTCTCCTATGATAATAAAATCATGTATTTACAAAAATCACCTCTCCTCCCACATAAAGTCCAGGAGGAGAAGACGAAGTCTCTCCTTTACTCTCAGGATTACAGCTCCGATTTGCCGTAGCTGGAAAATATCTCTCTCTCTTCTATAGGGTGCAGGATCTTAGTACCCTGCCTCTAGCCATCTTCCAACTCCACAGAGCGGGGAGCTGGTCAAACCATGACATTACTTGTGGGTGAGTGTAGTCGCCTTCAGACAAATAAGGTTTCATGGGTCAATGTCTGGCTGAAGCAAGGTACAAAATGCATTTACACCAAATCTTATCGCTGTGTACATGACTGCACTAGTATCATGTCTTAGGAATGGTACCCCCCAATTAAGTATCCCCACTGAAACTCCAAACCATGCTGCCGCTCACTTGCTTCCCACAGTCCCCTACGTCTCCCCCCTGCGAGTGGCTGGAAAGGAGAATTGGAGGCATAAATGGTGAAGATCACAGCTTGATATAAGAACAATTTACAGAAAGACCAATGAAATAAGACAAGGAACAGTGACAGCTACAATACCAACAGCAGAAGGTACAAGAAAAGAAATGTTACTGCTCACCGTGGAAACCTCCAGCAATAGACAACAGCCAACCACAGCCACTCTACCCCCAACCACTCCCTCTGGCTCAGGACCAGTGCTATGCTACCACAACCGGAAAGAACCCCTTCTCCCCAGAAATTAGTCCCTTTTCCCCGCCCTGGGAAAGAGTGAGGTGGTATAGAATAACCTCTGGGTCCTGGCCACGATGTCTCCTGGCTACTGCAAAAATTAACCCTTTCGTGGTTGGAATTAGGACAATTAGATAAACTTGGTTAACTGGAATTGGCATATATGACACATAAAAGTCAGATGAGTCAACTACAATTTGTCCTGAATTGTTTTATACTATACAAACTGAAATTTCTATATTCTTAAGCATTGATAAGAATATTACACAAAACCAATATAGAATATACCTAAAATAATACTTATTTCGAATCAACGTATGAGCCATGAGATATAGGAGGGTGTGCCCAAATGTGACTACATTTATTTCAAAAGACACCCTGAATTTCAGTATGCTAAAAGTTAGTTACTACTGTGTATCAGTTATTCATCCCTCTATGAAAAGTGTTTCAATTGTGTAAGCATACCCTACTCACTTGCCATTTAATGCTGCTACTCCAACAGTGCTTCTGGCAATTGACATACTTGCCACAAATGTCCACTGCTGACTTTGAGGATCCCACCTCTCAACTGTGTTCAAATAACTCCAACCATCATGTCCTCCCACCGCATAAATAGGTCCTTCAAGCACTGTAACTCCTAAAAATGGAAGACAGAGTGAGAGAACATAAAAGTATGCTTTCTCTATCAGTAGTAAAAATTAAAAAAGTTTTCCAAAACACAACCAACAAATGAACTTGTATATTCAAAGTAAAAATGGAAGCACCAATTTGAGATTTGATTAATTAAGGATTAACAAACAAGAATAAAATAATGCCACTCCACACATTTCTATGAAAAACAGGTCTTGTTACACAAACTTAATTTCATTCCTTGAGAAGAGTGTTTGCTTCTTAGATTTCTGTAAACGGTTTGACTTAGTATCTTATAACATTCTGATTATGAATTAGCTCTTTAGAATAGCAGTAAAGCACAAAAAGTATGGATTGGATAGCTGATGGATCTCAAATTATTGTCAACCTAAGGGGTATTGGTGGGTTCCACAGGAAAGGGAAAGAAGTCTGATTTTTTTTTTTTTAGCATTTTTTTCAATTATGTAAAAGAAAATACACAACTTTTCACTAGCAAAAAGCTTGATGGATCCGTACAGAATAAAAAAAACACATTTAAAGTCTCGAGCAAGTAACTTAGAGTGAGATATTTAGCTGCTTCATCAGTTTTACCCTATCAAAAGAAGAAATAGCCAGATACCTTCACAGGAAAACAATGTTGTATATGTAAGGATTCTTTTATTTATTGAAGAAAAGTAAAACAAAATGTAAAGCATGAAAGTTTAAAAAGGAAATATTTAAATAAGAAACAGATTTTTAACTATGAGGGGTTTTAATAACCCAGTTAAAGGAATTGATCAATTCTCTCACTGTATCTTCAGTCAAGCTTAGAAGTTTCTGGAAGATAAGTTAGAGGTAATTACCATTTGTTACAAGAAAGTGAGCTCAGTAATTCCATTCTATGAATCCATCACCCCAAATGAGCATCATTCTGAAAAATCTCAGGCTAAGTACAATTCTATTCCTAAGTCAATATCTTTTTTTACCCCCCACTCCATTTCACATGATTTGAACTCATCAGAAAGTCAGAAAACAGTAGACCATTAAAGTTTCAGAGAACTGGTTTATTTTCTTCTTGCAGAAAAGTCCATTTTTAGTTTAAAATAATGTAAAGTTTCCACTTTCTGTGTAGAAACACGTTGTTCTATTTCAGAAAAGTCACTCGTTAAAAGATTATTTGACTTTAAAATTATATTTATCAATGAGTTTGAATATGTTTCCTCTCAGTGTTCACAGAAAGTGTTCCTGCACTTTGGGTGTTGGTTTTGGTTTGTTGGTATTTTTTAACTCAGAAAGAAAATAATTAGAAAGCCCTTCTAACCCTTACAAAACTTTTTCTGCTTATGAAGTCTGAGCCTCATCTTTTTCTGTAGAAACTCATTCTCATTCGGCCAACTCATTCTCCACTGTTTTTTTATTGTCTTGCTTATAAATGCTTTCTATTCAATTAGATCTTCCAGTTATAATTTTTCCAGAATATTAAAGGGGATATTAAATTGAAGTCATGATATATAGATCTCAATGACTTACCTCAGAATGCAACCAGTAACAACATGTAGGAAGATGTGTCAGTGTTCACACAAAAATTAGGGCATAGTAGGCTGTACGACATAGTAGTTTGTGAGTGGGGCTTTTTGCTTATTCTAATATCTAATATTTTTAAATACTCTTAAATCCCAAACAAACAGGTTTACATTGTCAAAAAAGTATTTGCTATGGTTTATTATAACAACACTGTACTATTTAGCTTTTCATCTATATGCTCTTAATTTAATGAAAAGTTAAATAGAAAATCAAATTCTTATTGGGATAAAAATGAGTCATATTCAAAGAAAGTTTAGGTGCGTGAATGTTTCTATACAGGTACTCACATACATAATTGCTGTCTAGATAAATGCACAAACCCTCTCTCACCTAAAAAAATAAGCAGAATTGTATTGTTATGCAGTGATTTTCACAGGGAAACTATGATGCATGTCAAAACACATCTCGACATTTTGAAATGTCCAACTTTCATTTCCTCAAATAGCTTATTTGTACTTCCATTAAGATATAAAGAGTTGTTTTCAACTTATTCTTTTTATCTCATTCACTATTTCATACTTTTTTCAAGTACCTCATACTTGAGTTTAATTCTCATCTTTTTCTTGCTGTAAATTAAGGCATCACAATTATTTCAGTCACTGTTTGGAAGGAAATTTGCTTTCCCCATAATCAAAATACCATTCTTCCTGCATTTTCATGGATTTTTATCACTCCCTTTTTTTTTAATGACATGAAAACTGATAAGCTCATGGCATTAATATAATGTTATTTTCTCTCTGCACTTATTGTCATACTCTTTAACTGGGCTTTATACAGAAAATAGTCTACACTGGCTTCTCTGATCTTCTAATGAGAACTTTTCTGAGTTTATATAATGCATGCAGAACCCTGTGAGATGCACATTTCCTTCTGATTTTTTCCTCAATGATTTTGCATGTAGCAAATGGTGCTATGTTGTGAATTCAACTGGCTTAGTTTATTGGTGATCTCTGAACTTGTCAGATCTTACTGAATAACCTCTACACACTTTGTTATCATGATGTTCAATTCCATTTCCACACAAATTAATCTTACATTGACACAAAGAAATGCTGCAGTTAGAAAAGTGTCCAAAAGCTGGGAATATAGTCACAGATACACCAATAAGGAAACCTAGAAGCTTATTTTGCTTGGAGAATTTTAAGGTATCCAAGACAACAATCCCTGTTTGAGCTTGCCTGTTTGCATTTCTTCTATAACAGGAAAACTTATTGGCAGAGGTATAGGAAAATAATTCTTTCCATACATGAAAAAGACAGAAAGCCTTCTGTACAAAACTAATCTTCCACGCTGCTGACTACAGCATTATATTAATGTGCTGTGAGGTCACACATTTAAAGTCTCTTCTTTACAGAATACCAAATGCACTGACATTCTTACACTTGCTCCTTAAGAGCTGGACCACTTCTGGCCCACTAAACTTTAAAATACTGGACAAATGCATTCTGTAATGTTGAATTAATTTTGTTTTGGTATAGTTATGGCTGTATATGTAAGGGAAAATCATCATTTCAGACTATGTAAATTCAATAGTGCAAGTCCAGTTTTCTCAGAAGTAAATAAAAGAAACACAAAATGCTGCATTCCATGAAAGTAGTATTGCACCTATTTTAAGTGCTTTCTCTTTTTTTTTTTTTTTAATTTTGATATTTGTAGATATCTGAAAAGCATAAATACAAAATGGAACAGACTGAGAGATATGTAGACATAGCTGGTAGGGAGTTCCTCTTATGGTACATCCATGAGAACTAGTGGGTGTGGCTGTAATATGTGTAAAGAAGGTAAATAGTACAAAACAACTTCAGAGGGAATTGAAAAAGTACCATTAAAAATCAGGAAAATCTGCCAGAAATTCTGTAAGAAATGTAGGGTATACCAAGATAATTTTTTCCAAGTGGTAATCTAATCATGGTATATAAGTATCCACATAAAGAACAGATTGTATGATTAAGAGTCTAACTGTAAGAGGAAAAACAAAAGCTAGTGACTGGAGTTGGTAACCTGTTAAATTAAGCATGGGAATTTTGTAGTTTAACCAATGATGGCAAGGATTTTTTTAAATTATGAATTTAGGAATATATTAGTTTCTGTGATGCTTGACAATTTCTATCAGCTCATTTTCCAGCGTGTTGTGTTCTATCTGATGGCAGCAGAACCATCAACCACTCCTCACTGGTTTTACCATCAGCTAAATTGCTGAGCATGCACTATTTCCCATCATCCAGGTCATCAGTGAAGATGATGAGCACACTGGGCATTGGGAAACATCACTAGTGGCTTTTATCTGGACTTTGTGCTGCTGATTACAGCTCTTTCACCTTGACTGTTCATCTAGTCAAGTTGATCAGGAATGACTTTTCTTCTATAAATTTATATTCCCAGTCAACTCAATATGAACCAAAACTTCTCCAGTATTATTTGCTCTATCACCTTCTCAGGGATCATGGTGAGGCTGACTGGCTTGTAACTTTGCAGACTCTTCTTGCCCTTTTTGACAATATGTGTAGCATTTGTTTTCTTCCAGTCTTAAGGAACCAGATCATCAGGACCTTTCAAAGATAATTGACACTGGCCTCACCATTACATCAGCAAGCTCTCTCCACACTTGTAGGTGCATGTTTTCAGGTTCCATGGTCAGCTTGCTTAAATATTCCTTAAATTTTTCCTCCCCCACTGAGGGTAAGTCATCCTTGTTCCAGATTTCCTTCTTTGGTTTCAGGGACCTAGGACTCTCAAAGCCAGTCTTAAAGACTGAGGCAAAGAAGGCATTGAGTACTTCATCCTTTTTCGTGGTCTTTCTCACCAGGCCCCCTGCCCCAACCAGGAAAAAAAGCTCACATTTTCCCTAAGTCTTCCTTTTGCTGTTTAAAGACCTGAGAAAGCCTTTCTTGTTGCCCTTCAAGTCACCCATCAGATTCAACTCAAAATGAGCTTTGCCTTTCCTAAGATGATCCCTCCAGCACCTCTGTATTTCTCCTGGGTCACTTGTGCATTTTCCACCACTTGCACGCTTACTCTTTCAGTTTGACTTTAATCAGAAGCTCTCAATCCATCCTCCTACCTTCTGGATTGACCTTCTGCACATCAAGATAGATTAAAGCAAGTGATCCTTAAAAATCTATCAGCTCTTCTGGGTCCCTCTTTTCTCCAGAGACATATTTCCCAGAGCCGCCATTGCAGAAACCAATATATTGCCCTCAGTAGTTTTGGCTCCATTTTGTGGCAGCTGATGTACAAACTGTTGCATCTCTTGCCTGCTTCTATTACCTGTGCTCAAAGCCACCTACCTATGAAGCCCCACTGTCTAATTCTTATCTTTTCTAAGAAGCCAAGTTTGAAAAGCTCTAAGCAATGAAGAAGTATTTTCTTTCACCATTAGGCAGTGCTTGCACCATATGTTTCAAAAAATTTTAATGAGTAGTAATAATAATGTAATCAACTCCCACAAGAAAATAGCTAAATACACATTTTATATTACAGTAGATTGTGTCATATATTCAAGCATTGAATTCAAGCATTTGAATTTGTTTAAAGCTTAGATGCCAGAACTTCTACATGATTTTTATATTGTACATACGAATTAAAGGGTAGTCCTAAAGGTGTTGCTTTTAGCCTCCCTATCACACAGAATGGATGGATTCCAGTACATCTCACCTCTGTGTCAACCTGTACTGAAGTTACTGAACAGTCCATGGTAACTGCAAATGGAAATACCACAATGAAAATCTTAAGGGATGCATTCTGCCAAGATCACAAAGCAAAATATTTTCCAGTAAAACTGATGAATCAAGACCATTCACTTTTCTGAATGTTCCAGGTCGTTTGTTCTAATAGGAAAAAAAAATAATTTATTTAAAATAGTCGCTGTTGAAATGTCAGAGTTCCAATCCTATTAGCACATTGTATAATTCCTCCTCCTTAAAGAGCAAAGGGACTGAACTCTGTATACCTTTTATTTTTTCTAAATGGTGCAGCCAATTTCTGCATGGTCTCTTGAGATATGATTTTTCACCTTTTTGCAGTCAAGATACTGAACAGTGTGTTAGAAGATGAGAGTTCATTTTGACTTCATGAAACAGGTTTTAATGTTCATTATGTGTCCTACAGTAAACTGACACCAGAGTACATAATTTTGTTGTTTTCTGTCATCTAGTACCACTAGATAATAAACATTCACCTAGATTTACACTCAGAATGTAGATGTTTTTATTAAAATATATAGAACAGGTTTTTCCTGTTTCCTCAATGAGAAAATAATAATTTTCAGCTGACACTTGAAGTCTGATTGTCATTAAGCAAATTGTGCACAAGAATAGTACTATTAGTTCTTCCAGGACAGTTTGCTATGAGAAGAGGAAGGACACGAGGCCCTCACAGCTTTTCTTCCTGTACCTCATCTTCAATAATTTGGCAGAACTAGTTTAAGGCACAAGGAAAGAAGAAATCCTCTTGGATTTAATGTTTCACACAATGCCAGTGCTCTGTTGTTTTCTGAGAAAAGCAATAATACATTCAGAAATGGACTATTTTATTGTAAGAGAATTACATTAAAATAATCAAGGTTATTATTTATCTGAACAAAGAAACTGGAAACTGGTGGAATCAGATCTTACTTATCTAATTTGTAGAAAACAATAATTCTGAAACTGGCAGATTCCTGAACTAAAACAGAAACAAACAAACATAAGTACCTCAAAAATAATTCCTTTAAGTATTTAGACTTAGGAATCTACGAAAGCAAACAGTGTAATTTTTAAACTGAGATCTAAAAAATTAATATTGTCCAGTGTGCAATGGCAGGCATTTTACTTTTGCTTGCCTTCACAAAGCTATTCAGCAAAACCCCTATTATGTTTAATTAGGTGCTGAGATCTGTACAGTTCCCATTATTTATACTTAAAAACTGGAATTGGATTTTTAAATTGCTTTTCTCTAATGTTACAAAATAAAGGAACACTGCCTATTATATTTTTAACTCTGCATTTCCTTATGTGCCTAATGGATCTAATTTCACATATTGAAATTTGAAAAAGCATCACAGACAGACACTATATCATGACATTGAAGATGAGAAGACAATCAGTGATTTGTTATCCAAATATTCAACTTGATTGAATAATACACTTTTAAGCTCTGCATTTATTTAGTTTACAACTAGGAGTACATTTCTAACAATCTCCTTTCTTACCCACATAAGCATAATTAGACAATTCTGTATTAATTGTAACTAACATTGCTGCTTTTCCTTACTCTGTTCTTGCCCTCTTTAAGTCTTAAACCACTTTTCTTCCACAGTTGTGGTGTCAGAGAAAGTAAAGTCTAATTTGTTTTAAATTATGCATCAATGAATTAAACCTCGTATTTAGTTCTCACAACCATAATATTAACTGGGTGTGAAATACAATTATCATTCTTCAGATGCTGCATATAAGACTGCCATAGGCCAAGCTGGGAATTAAGTGGGTGATTAACTAGAGAATTAGACCTGTCCTACCTTCCTTAGTGAATATTCAGTGATTCATTGTTGAAAATACCTATTCCTTTGTTTATTCACAAGCAAGTACTGAGGCTGATTTAAAGAATTATAGAAATATCACTGCTCTCTTGGGCCAAAGGTATTATACTAACATATTAATATAATACAAATTTATAGAAGTAAAGATCTGCTTGTGTACTCTTTGATTACATTCAGGTTTTTAGACAAGACACTAGATTCTTAACACTGCCACACTATTATCCCGAGAACATGACTCAGAAATTATTATTAATGTTGTTGTTATGATTTGTAACTCTTTAGTGGATTGGGTCATGATCTACTACTTACTGAAGTTGTAAAGTACAATAAAAATATACTTAATAATTCAGAAAAAACATCTCTGTAATGCTCCCCATGATTAGGAGGAAAATCCAAAGCAAAAATCTAATATACATGCAAATCAATATTGCAGAAAAAATACTTTTAAACACCCAGGCCTTATGTCAATACACAGTGAAAGCAGCCAGAATGACATATTACTCCTGAGATTTTCACATTAAAAATAACAATAATTTAACTACATAGAGGTACACATTACTAATCAATATTGCATAAAAGAAAGCTTCTCAAACTAATCTCTTAAGACCTGCTTCTGAAAGGGTAAACAATAAGCTATGTCAGAGCACTCTGTGATCTGGTAAGCTGATCTGTTGAAAAACTATTCTACTTAATGCTCAGGCGATGATAGGTGCTGAAAGAATTCCTTGTTTTGCTTTCCTTGCATGTGCAGCTTTTCCTTTACCTATTAAATTGCCCTTATCCCATCCCAGAAGTTCATTTTTTGTACTTCTGCTTCTCTCCCCACCCCACCAGGGGCCAGAGAGCCAGCAGCTCTGTGGGGCTAAATTGCTGGCTGGGGTTAAATCACAACAACATGGAAACTGTTTGTTCATGTTGCACAAGTAACAAAGCAGTGAAAATTTTTCTTTCTACTCTTGAAGCACATAATCAATATATGAATGTGATCTTCATGATGGAAAGTATTGTTTATGATTGCCAATATATGAAGGTCCAAAAGCACCTCAGATTTCCTGCACTAGCAGAGTATGCTGCAGATTTGACATGTAGAGGATGCATCCGTGACAGCTCTGTTGATTTAAGCTTCAATTGAACAACCATGGCCATTTCCTCAGAGTATCTAAATACTGCTGCATACATCTGGAAATACGGAATATCATTGCCCAGTGCAGTAGCATTTGTTCAGTATTATATGTGTGGTAGTATGAAGTGGTATAATATTTCCAGTTGTCAATATGCTTTAGAAACTAGTAACAGGAAAAGTTTCCTTTATCCAATGTTTTAGCTGATTTGCACTGTAACAAACATTCAGCAAAAAATATGATTATATCTTTCAAGAATTCTTTTATGTATAAATAGTTGCTCTGCTTACAGCACTTCTGGGAAATTAATTAATCATAAATTACAGTTTTATCATACCAATAAGGTATGAGCTAATCTGTTGGTTTCAATGCTAATTCAATTGTCTTCATTTTACTGACATTTCTTTCTTCCTGCCTTTCATCTCTGGTCTCCAGTTCATAAGGACACTGCAGGTTCATATCTGCCCTGATGTCCAGAATGGAATCTCAGATTCTCATGGATCTGTCTCTTTACCTCTGTTCTTTTTAATCTCCACAGTCTGGTTTCTTTTACATACACAAAACATACATGAAATTAAGATTTAGTTTGCTTTTTCAAAAAGAAAAAATATATCCAAATGCAGAAAAACCCCCTACTTATTTTCTTTTCTATGTTGATGGAAGATGTAATTTGTCATTTTTGCCTCCTTGGTAGCAATGGTGGTACATAAAAAGAAAAAGCTATTTTGCAACTTAGTGGAGAAAGAAGAACAAAGATTCTTTTTACCTTCTTCATTTTTATAGTTTATTTTACAGTTATCATGGATGGGAGTGTTAAGGCTGTACCAAGCTTTTATTTATATTCCCTGTATACTTTAACGGTTTCTACCATGCCTTTCACATAGATTGGAACTCCATACACAAGTATGTATTTATTGGGGCTTAAGCACTATCTAAAATAACACAATTGCTTAACTGCTACGACAAATGTTTTTAAAATGGAAGATCAAAGTTCAACTCTCATTGACTTGAAAATCATCCTTCAAACTAGGTCTAAAGAGCAGTATCATTCATCATCAGATTTCAATGTTCAACTAGCGATAATCTATGTTTTATAATATTTCATGAAAAAGGTAAAACTCAGACAGCCTGTACATTTAGTGGTTTTGCTACTTTGCTGTGTACCTGATCAACTGTGCTCATAAATCCTTTGGCATATATTTTCCTGGTCAAAGTATTTAAAAAAAATCTCTTATTAATACTCATTCTTTAAAGGCTTTGTTTACAAATAAAGTTTATCTGGCATAAAGTAAAGTAGACTTTATCGACTTCATAAACTGCATATTTAATCCTCATAATTTTCATTGTAATGACCTGTTCATTATAAATTTGTGTTAGATTTGTTTTCTCCTTTACTTGTTTCAATGTAATCATATATTGTTTTGCTATTATAAATCTATTAAGGTTAGTATCTGATACTTTTTCTGGTATTGCACCGAAGGCTCATTTTAAAAAGCTGTTGAAATGTTACAAATTTATTGTTGAAAATTACCTTCTTTATGTCATCAATGGAAAGCAAAGGGATTAAAAATATTTACTTCATGACAATATTTATATATAGAAACTTTATTATATATAATATTTTTTCAATTTATTGCTTTATGAAGGACTAATTCTACCAGAAATTACTAAACTGGTAAGCAGTTCCATTGATACTACCTACTAGCCCTTTAAGATATTATGTACTTCATTACTATGTTAGTTTTATTTAAATAGAAGTTTTCCTACAAATTTACTATAATTTTTGTTTTAGTTTTGTGTCTTAAACAGTTTTTCAAGATCATATATTTTTGACGTCTCCCAAGTTATACGTACACACTCAATACAACTTCTTTGGTTTTCTAACTTCAAGTGCAACTGGAATCTAAGTTATATTTGCATTACAACAGATACAACTGGCTTTTAAAATTATCTTTTCAGTAGAGTATTCTTGGCTAAATCACCTGTGAAGAAGTGGAAAATACAATCTACCTAATGTACCTAGACTGAAAATTATTTATATTTGTGCTTAATTATAATGTTCCAATTTTTCTTATACTCAGCTACGATAGAAAACATTAAAAGTATTCCTATTAAGAAGACAATGCCTTTTTTTTTTTTTCAAAAGAGCGCCTTTCTTTTGTAGGTTAACTCTGAAGCTTTTATTCTACTCCTATTTAATGGAAAACTCCTCCATTCATCTGAAGCTGAAATTCAGTATGTCCAAATTAGCACTTCAGGCTGAATAAAGAGCAACACAAGGCTACCAATAGGCTGATTCTATATGTCCTTACATTAAATCCAATTGCAAAATTCTACATTTATTTGAAAAAAGCTTCTCAGCTTTGTTTCTTAGAAGTGGATTACTGACTGGAAAGCAAGACTTATTAATTCTTTTGTGAATACATATATTATTTTTCTTTAGGACATACCTAAACATTTGCAACTACACAGGACTACATTGAGCTGGCTGAGAATATTTTGTCTCATTTGGTTAAGAGGAAATTATTTATGAGTCTTTTCTTCTGTGTTTTAAAGAAAAAATTAAAACATTCATTAAGATGCTGCAACTATGTTTAGTGTATTTGCTCTGTTCACCCACGTTAGAGGCAAAACTCACTTCTAAACCAAAAAGTGGAAAATAATATTTGAGAGTCAATGGCCTTAATGACCAAATTTGAACTATTGGAAACTGTCATTGCTTTGAGTCTATTTCTTAATTCAGATTCTTAATGTCTGTATAACAGCATAAAGCTAACTTATGCTATGTCTTAATTTTCCCTGAAATAAAAAAAAAAAGAGCTTTCCACTGCTAAGTACAGCTGATAAAAAGTAATTTAAGCTGTGGTACCCAAATTTTATCTCTAAGGTTCTAGTTTGCAATGTTCTTATATGTTCCTATAAAAAAAAATCTAAATGGAACTACACTGTCCAAATATGATCCTTTTTATGATGATTTGGGAATTACATTTTAGATTATAAACATAATATTGGTACTAATATTCTCCTTCTGAACCAAAAGATTTATAGCTTATTTTCAGACTTTAGCTTGGCCCTAAAGGAATATAACTTATGTGATTCAATACTTCAGCGAATGATAGCGGCCAAATTTTAAGTGGGCCCTACTCTGTAGTGCAAACCTTATCTGCTGAAGTGTCAAGATGATTTGTGTGGGTCCTTCTTTATGCTAATTCTTTAATTTTTGCCCTCTTACCATATATATACTATATTCTTTGTTACCATAAACAAGTTTTACTTAGAGGCAGAGATATTTTTGTAGAGTGAATCCTATCTACTCTAGTCCTATATCCTGTATAAATAAATCTAAGGCTTTCCTATCAGCAATGAATAATTTTATAACATTTTCACTCAGATGATTACAACTGGCAAAATTCTCTCCTTCAAGAGGGGAGGAGGAAAAATATTTAACTTGCCTCCACTCTAAGCTGTACAGGATTTTATTAGGTAATGCCATGCCCCGTTAGCGTCCTTCCCACACTGATCATCTTGCAAATACATGTTTGACTATGGATAGTGAGATCAGTATATTTGCACAGCCAAAACCTAAAATAAGAGCTTAGGCACTCTTTACATAGTTCATGGAAAGAACAAGACAATATAGAACACCTACCTTAAAATACTGCTGTTCTCCCTTAGTTATACCAGAAGCCTAATTTTCTCATTGTGGCACTAAATCGTTTATTTTGGAAAGACAAACTCAGTACAAATCTTTTGTTCAGTTGTTTTTTTTTAAATCATGGTTTCACTGGATTTGATATCTAAAATTTTATTTAGTCTATCACTGGTTTCCTTTCTCTCTTCTCCTCTGTGTAGACTATTAAGTTCAGCAAAGAAACTGGAAAAGTGGATGCAGAATTGCTTCACAAAATTGCTGAATTTATAAACCATAATCAGTTTTACATTTCCTTTCTGCCTTTCACTGCCTTTCTGGTGTCTTATTGCTCTTTCATATTCCATTCTGTTTCATGGATTACTCAACAGCGATATTAGAGTCACTATTATTTTAAATAATAATTTTGCATCTCACAGTCTGCCCTTTCTTTTTTGTAGTTAAGCATGACTTATCGCAAACACTACCATTACCAGAGCTTTCCCTCATCTTTCAATGGCAGCTTTGAAACTGCCTAACATATGACTTCCTACGCTATGTACTTTCACTACAAGACCTGACAGTTTTTATTTCCTCATTTCTACATATATTAACTTATATATACATCGATCTGTTGAAGATTATATGAAGACAGGATAAAGTGAATTGTATTACCTGGTTGTGACTTTAGTTACAATGGGCTACATCTGAAAATTTTTGCTATGTCAACAAAAGACATTCATGAAAAGGATGGGTGCTTACTTCTAATCCTGTATCCAAACCAATTCAAACTGCTCTAGCATTATCACTACATGGATATAACATAGCACACAGTTTAGAAAACTAACAAAAAAGATTTATTACTTCAGACTAATTTCTCATTACAAAGGGCATTACTAAACTAATAACTTTATGAGATAGTTAGAAAAAAGTTGCAATAAAAAAGGCAATTAAATTCTATTAACTAAGCTTCTCAGGAAGAATATATCATGATTCTTACACAATTCCAAATAGAGAGCACATCTCTAATGCTTCCCAAACAACTGCATTTAATCACCTCAGTTTATGTTTCTTTCCTCATTTTACGTTTCTTTTCTCATTTTACATATTGTTTACAAAAAGCTAGAATTTCTTCAACAGAAAAATTCAAAAGTGATTCCACAGAAAACAAAAAAAACCCCTCAGTGGTCAAATGCCTTATCTGTTCCTTTTTTTTCCTATAGAAAGTGTACCAGTTTTTCTCATCATAACCTCAACTGTCCTCGACTTAAATTATAATGGTATTTTTTAAATCTATTGACCAAAAGCATCTGTAAAATGATTGGTCCAAAGTTATTTTTTTTAACTGATTGTCAAGGGTATTTGATCACGGATCTATCTCTTTTGTCACTGGGAAAAGTTTTTTCTCTATCAAGAATTCCATAATGTTTTAATAATGCTTTCCTGTGTTATAGCTGAAGTTATTGTATTTTTACTACCCTTGGGAACAGTACTGAAACTAATAACAGATTCTGTAAAATTCTGGAACACTGGTAAAAGAGATATTACATGTATTTCTGCATGTAATTTATATATTTTCTCATGTACTTTCTAATTTATAATGAAATTTAAACTTAGGAAACAATTCTAAATCACAGAGCTATTTAGTGTCATGATGCCATCTGATATAGATTCCCATCACTATTTTATATGTGAAGACTTGTTTAACAGCAGCAGTATGTATGCATTACAAGTGTCCAATGCTGTGACTGGAGGGGCAGGAAAGCATGTTCATTTTGTGCAATATTGACCCAACAGTACATTAAAGGACTTGCTGCTAGTTGTAACTCAGGGGAATGGACAAGATAACATAGCCTGTTGTGTGAGTCGACACAGGCAGGCAGCCAAAATAACCACAAAACCACAGCTGAAATGCAAAGAGTAAAGCTATTTAATTTCCTCGCTAACCAGATGACCCCAAAGTAACACCCAGGCAGAGACACACCAGTGAGAATACAGGCACTGTCAGGCTCAGACTATCCTGGTGGGCAGCCAGCCTGCTGTTGGCACCACTTTATCAAGGATATGCACACACGTAGTTTACCACCGTGTTGTGATCTCCCCTGTGCTTTTTATAATCTCTGAGCTTTGATCTCTCTCCCAAAAGAAGGAGCTCAAGTATGTCCATGAGAGTGCCTCCAAGTCTCCCCAAACAACTACGTTATCTCTACACATAAATTCTACTTCTCAAAACAGAGGATAAACAGCACTAGGCATGATATATGGGGTTTCCCCAACTGTTATTCTCCAGGCCTTGGCATTCCCAGTTGCAAGGTCACCTGAGCAAATCTACCATCCTTGTCACCATTCATCCTCTTTTTACCCTTTCCTCCCAACACTTCTTTCCCATTTCTACTTTTCATCATGTTGTAATAACTCTATCACACCAAGTGATTTTAGTAGAACAGATAATGAGCAGTTCAGTTTTCCATACCTTATAAATTTATATTCTGGTGGGTATTCCGGTATACGTAGTATGACTTACAGATTCTAAACTCCTTTATTTGAGCATGAAAATCTCATCGCTATACAGTTAAGAATAAAAAGAATATTTCTGAAACATCACAAAATTAATTATGTAATTGAATAAACTAGAGCTTTTTTCCTACCATATATGAGATATATAACAGAAAGACTCTTTTTTTTTCAAGGAAGCAGCAGAACTGTATTTTATTTAATTTAAAAAAACAATAGGGAAGAGGAATACAGTGTGGTTTGATTAATGATGACAATGGCATGGATAATACTATTATAAAATCAAACCAAAACAAAACCCAACTTATCTGAAAACACTTGAGGAAAAAATATCCTTTCAGTCGTGATGAAGCTATTGCTATAAATACTTTGTAAAGCACATCAGTCCCTCATTGACACAGTCTTTATAACCTTCATATCCTATCATAATAGATAAATGTAAACACATAATTCTGATTAAAAATAGCCCTTGACTGCTTGAAAAATTAAAAATGCCCTTTTTCAAAATCAATGCATACAGATCTGAATTTTCTCACTAATTTATGTAAGTTTCAGAGTCCCTCTGCCATTTATTTGTTGGTTTGGGGTTTCTTTTTCCAGTATTATTTTGTCAAATAATAAAAATTTACTTTAACCTTCAATATACATAGTGATCTAACAAGAAGTTATTATTACTGGTCAGAATGCTACGACAGCTTAAGTGTACTGAGTTTTCAGTTTTTCACTGCAAATTATATAACTGAAAACTGAGGCATCATTTAAAAATAATGTTTTTCTTACCTAAGCCATGCCTATGTGTTGACATAGGTGGTAACACAGTCCAAGCCTTGGTCTTTGGATTGTAACATTCAACAGTGTTTAATGTCTTTAAGCCATCCCGGCCTCCAATGACAAACAGCTTGTCATCGATGACAGCAACACCAAACTGAAGCCTCCTGCCATTCATTACTCCAGCCTGAATCCATATATTTGTTCTGAGATCATACTTTTCAATAGTTGTAGCACCTGATGAGATAGAATAATAATAATAATAGAATTATGTATAAAAATGTATTTAAAAAGGTAATGTTTCTCTTTTTATTCTCTTTTTATTCCCTAAAAGTGTTAAAACTTTGATAATATTTTCTGATTAGACGAACATCTTGAACTTTTTTTTTTTTAAATAAAGTAGTCCCTCAAATATGTGCATGTGTGTGATGGATTACCTTTCTTACCTCTTCAAGTAGCATGAAAACAAAGAAAATCTAAATGGCCGCTATAGAAACAAAATATTACAACTTCAAATAACACTGTGCTCTAACTTTATGATTTTTTAAAGTTCAGTGAAATAACTATATAAAATACTAATCTTTTTACACTTGATTCCAATCTTCCATACAATGTATATTGTCATCTAAGATTAGAAGTTGTATTTTAATTTGCATTCATGTTTTTGTTCTTATTTTAGATACTTGTGTAGGGTTTCTTTCAGACATGCTTCTGCTGGAAGTAGAGAATGCTATACTTACAATCTGAAGCAAAATATTTCAAGAATGTTTCCATATCCAGTCAAAACTACTTCCTTCTGAGTTTAGTAATTTGAATTCCTTTCAAAGATTAATTAAAAAACTATAAAGACCATTATGTGTAATATAACTTACCATTTAGTAATGAAAATGTCATTAAGAAGCCTCCACTGTTTAAACTAACTCGCACGTAATATGCAAGATATCACAACGATGTTATAAGAAATGAAGAGTTTATTAACAAAAAAAGAGGGATAAAGGAAGCATAATTAACTTAACTAGATTCCAGAATGTCAGTCATGCATTCCATTTATTGTAGTATGACAGCAGAAAAATTTAAAACAGAACTACAAATATCTAAATAATAGATGAATTTAAATTAATCCTTAAGAGGGTGACTTGATAATACATCTGAAATGTAACTGGTGTTTTATCTTAATGGTACACATAATGGTGCTTCCAAAGCTTAAATATCCTACAGAAAAAAATCAACATAATTACTAAGCTTTACCAACTAGCTATTTGGATTATAATAAAAGGTTAGAATTCCATGGGAATTAATTATTTCAGGATTCATTCATTCTTTGGAACAAAAGAGCAATGAACTGAGTGCAAACAAACATCATGAAAGCAATAGCTTTGTTAATTGAACTAAAAAAGACATAATTTAAATTCAATTAGTATCTAAGTGTAGCAGAGCAGCAATAATGTACAATACAACAAAACAACTGGATTAAATCCCCTTCTAGTTTTATGAAGCCGTAAGATATATGAAGTAAATTTTGCATTTGATTCAAAGAGACATATTTCTCTTTTTGACTCTAGTTTAAAATTGAGTTGTAAATGCATAAATCCTCATGTTTGAAAGAACAAAGTATACAGATTATTTGATACAGGTTTTTGGTGGTGCTGCAGGGCATATTATAATGATGCATATTAATAAAATTGTACTGCTAGAAATTTTTTATATGTGGATAAATTCATGCTAAAAGTTAGAACTGTAGCACATGAGTTCTGTAATATTGTCTTTCATTCATGGCTAGGCTTTGCGAATGAAGATTTGGGAAGGGCTCTACCCACGTTTGTTGCAAGCGCGCTGGTGGTTAAAAAGGCCAATGCGAGATAGGCACGTCCATTTGCAGAAGGCACAGCAGAAAGACTCCCCAGGTGGTATATTCTGCAAGGCATGATTCTTTCTGTGTTGTCTTTTCTCCTCAAGAGTGATTCTGCCTGCTTTCTCAAAAGCATCAGCAGCGTTATAGATGGTGTGTCTCCAGACCTCCCGGTTGGAGGCCAGAGTAGACCAGTTATGTTGACCAATATGGCCAAGGCTGAGATGTTGTTTCAGGGAGTCCTTGTATCTTTTCTTCGGGGCTCCTCTCATGCGGCAGCCGGTGGCAAGTTCACCATAAAGCAAGAAATACTGTCTACTTCAATGGTAAAGAGTACAGTTTAAAAGCTTTGCCATTCTGATTTCAGAAATAGTGCTTACATAACAAATAGAGTCTTTGAATTATGCTCAGCTATATATTTTCTAATATTGGCTGAGTTGCCACAATATTTTCTTAAATTACATATTGAGCATCTAATCAAGGAGTTTCTGGAGTGCTTGAACTCTGTTTATCCAATAAGGTGCCTTGCTAATCTGTAACGACGATAAGGATGTGGATGATACAATAACAATAACAGCAACAATAATAATAACAAAAACAACAATGCAAAGTGAAATAGGTTTCAGTCCTATAAAATCATCTTTAGTGTCAGGAACACGAATATAATACATTCTAGACTGCATTTCAGACAAAAAAAAAAATCTCTTAAATTACCATAGTCCTTAGATAAAATCAGCTAAAAGAATATAGCTCTATTGTTGATGGGCATAAAAGCATAGTTTGTCTTTTTTTGGTTGAATTCTATTTCATGCAGGCCAGTCAGTTCTGTCTCAGCACAGGTATGCCCATAGACTCTCTATGGATGCCAAGATCACATGAAGAAGAAGGTGGAAGTGACATCTTTATAACACTATTTGATGACAGTTCCTATAGGAAGAACTCTAGGCCTTAGAATTTCCTATCATTTGTCACTATAGCTTTTTAGTATCTGTCATCATTCTAGTCAGGCCAGCTGCCTAATTTCACACCAGTCTTCCATTCTCCAGACTTTTTTCAAAAAACACTGAGCCAAGTTAAAAATCTCATCACCCATGACTCTCAGCATGGGTGATCAGCCTGCAACTTGTAAAATGAGTAAAATTTCATCTCAACTAATCCACCAGCTGAAACTCTACACAAAAGAGCCTCAATATTAAACAGCTATGTAGAAAACATCTACAGTCTCTCCCCTGTTCCTGCAGCAAATGGAGAAGCAGATGTAACCTCTGCTTATAGCCCCAACCACAAAATGAACCAACATCTATTCTGTTGCTACATCAGTCCTGTCATGGAGCAGTCTCAGTATACAGCTGGATATGAGCCTGCCTAAACAAACAAATACAAACAAATTTTTAAAAACGGTGCTATGTCCTCATCAGGAAGACAGTCAAACAAATTGAACAGTTCATCCATAGACATTGGGCTTCATCCTTCAAGGCTTTCAAGACCCAAATGAGTATGGTTTGATCTCATAGCTGACCCTGCTTTGAGAAGCAAGTTGGACTAGAGACCTCATGAAGCCCTTTGCAATCTGATTGCGTGATCTGGGGTGGAGATTGTAGCCATCAGTTTCTTTTCCTAGGCATGATCCGTTCAAAACTTTCAACAAGATAAAACCTCATATATGAAACACTTTCACTTAAGATAGTGAATCAAATACTATATGAATAAAAGACCGTTGCAATCCTCTCCATTTCCTGCTATGTCCCATATTTATTTGAATTTCTTGTTATTTATATATTATTTATATGAACAACTATCCAGGAAAAAATATACATATTTATGAACTAAAATCTTAACAATTCCTGCCAGCTTTCACTCCCAGCTACATGAAGTCCTCTGTTTAAATTGAAGGGAGGAAAATTTACCCCACATATCAGACATCAGTACTGTTTTTAATGCGCTTTCTCCAATTTAATAGATTCTAAGAACACAAAAATATAGTTTTTAAATTAGCATTAAGATATTCCTAATTTAATTCATAGTATTGCATTTGGTTTAATGACATTCAGATAATTCCTTCTGATTAGGTACTTGTAATGGAAAAAAAACCAAACCAACAAATATGTAATTGAACAAAAAAACTTGTCTTGTCTTAGTGCTGTTCTGTTTTAAAATATTTTGATTGCAATGGCTCTGCTGGAGTTAAATTTAAACAGGAAAAATCTTTCAACAAAAAGGTGGTGGAACCGCTGAAAGATATCACATCAACAGAGATTTTAGGATAACTTTAATTGCAGATTATTGAGAACTTCTTCATTCACATACAAATGGACAAGTAATAGGACAACTTAGATTATAAAAGGGAATAAACTTCTACCTAGGAAGAAAATAGGGTATTTCTGACAAAGTAACAGATTCTTTTGTTTAGCTCAACTGTTTTGATCTTGCAAGTAAAAGGATATTCTGCACCTAGAATAGGAGGTAAAACCTTGATTAATTCCAACGGGATTATAATAGACAAATTAGTTTAGCTCTTTAAGAATCGGGTCCTTTGGATATATAAAATCAATAACATATTAGAATATTGATTTTTCATTTATCATATATTTTATGGTTTGAATATATTTGAATATAATACTTTCAGAAACAAAGTATCCTTACATTTCCAAATGTTGACATCACAAATATTAAAACTAATTTATTTGCTCTGAAAAAAATAAAAGCAGAAGCTCTGAATTATCCAGGGGTGGGTGAACCAAAGACAGCACAGTCAGCTGATCAAAAGAAATGATAACCCACTGTATTCATCACTGGTGTGGTCTCATGTGAAGTACTGTGTGTAGTTCTGGGCCCCACAACTTCAGAAGGATGTGGAGTTCCTTGAATGCATCCAGAGAAGGGCAGAAAAGCCAGTGAAAGGGCTGTAAGGAATGTCCTGTGAGAAGAGGCTGAGGTCTTTAGGGGTTGTCTAATTTGGAAAAGGAGGTTGAGAGGTTAATTCATTGTTCTCTACAGCTTCCTGAGGAGTTGAAGTGGAGAGGGAGGTGCATAGCTTTTCTTCCCAGTATCCACTGTTAGGACATATAGAAATGGACCAAAGCTGCACCAAGGAGTCTAAGTGGATCATAGAATCACATCCAACCAGTAACCCAGCACTGCCAAGTCAACCACTAAACCATATCCCCAAGTGCCACTTTTAAATACTTCTAGGGATGGGGAGTCTGTCACTTCCCTGGGCAATTCCACTGCCCGATAACATCTTCAGTGAAGAAGCTTTTCCTCATATCCAATCTAAACCTCTTCTAGTGAGAACATTTCCTGTCACTTGTTACTTGACAGGAGAGATTGACACCCACCTTGCTACAACCTCTTTTCACATAGTTGAGGGTCCCCCCTGAGCCTCCTTTTCTCCAGGCTAAACACCAGCTCCCTCAGCCACTCCTCATAAGACTTGTGCTAACAGACCTTTCATTAGCTCTGCTGCCCTTCTCTGGGAGCATTCCAGCACCTCAATGTCTTTCTAGTAGTGAGAGGCACAGAACTGAACACAGCACCTGAGGTGTGGCTCACCAGTGCTGAGCACAGTGGAACAATCACTTCCCTAGTCCTGCTGGCAAGAATATTTCTGATACAAGAAAGGATGCCATTGACCTCCTTGGTCACATGGGCACACTGATAGCTCATATTCTGCTGACTGTAAATCAACACCCCCAGGTCCTTTTCCACCAGGCAGTTTTCAAGCCACTCTGCCCCAAGCCTGTAGTGCTGCATGGGGTTGTTGTGACCCAAGTGCAAGACCTAGCACTTCAGCTTATTGAAACTCATACAACTGGTCTCTGCCCATCCAGCCAGCCTGTCCAAGATCCCTCTGCAGAGCTTTCCTACGCTGCAGCAGATCAACACTCCCACCAACTTGATGTCATCTGCAAACTGCCTGAAGGTGCACTAGATCGCTTCATCCAGATCATCGGTAAAGATATTAAATGGCACTGTCCTGACCACCACTTGTGAGTGACTGCCAACAGGATTTAAATCCGTTTACCATCTCTCTTTTAGCTTGGACATCTTGATGGTTTTTACCCAGATCAGAGTACATACATCAAGGCTATGAGCACCCAGTTTATCCGGGAGAATGCTGTGGGAAATGGTGTCAAAGGCTTTACTAAATTTCAAGCAGACAACTTATATAGCCTTTCCTTCATCCACTAAGTGGGTCACCTTGTCATAGAAGATCAGGTTAGTTAAGCAGAACCTGCCTGGGAAAGTAGAATATAGTGTCTATCTTTAAGTCTCTATTTTAGAGATAGAGAAATTAAATAATATATCAGGGAGTATAAGAGTTCCTACAAAAGAATGTCACAAAAGTAATTCCTGATTACGATTTTTTTCTGCCAAAATTGATAGTGGGTGTTAGTGTCTAGTCCCTGAGATACTGGAGTAACTAGAGTTATTGAAACAAGATGAACAGGATTAAAGGAGCAAGGTATCAATTCAATTGACTGTCAAAATGCAGAAAACTGTAACAAAAGCTCACTGCACAAAGCTCCAGGAAAGTATACTAGTCATAAATGCATTCTTAAATATACAATAAAGTGCCAAGTCATGGTCTTTCTCATCACGAATGACAGTGTAACTTGTTTTCATAATAACCTTTAGGCAATAATATAATAATAGATGTTCATAAAAGATTAGTTTTTTACTTAGTGTAGTGGGACAGGAATCATAGATTGCAAATGTATTTATGTGAGTAAAAACAATGTAAGAAATACGAACTTCGATAGGTAGTGCATCATTTTGCTGTGAAAGACATTTTTCCATACATATTTTCAATAAAGGACACCTACTAACTTTAGGCAGCCATTGATATTATGGGTATTATGGAATTATGCAGGTCAAAGTGATTATGGCGTACATCTATCTTTACAGAAAGTAATCAAAAAGTAATTAATACTCCATTTTTTTATGTACTTCAATCTCTTATTGATATTTTATCTCTCTTCTTATCAATAGAAAGCTGATGTAATTTTAGGCCATCTTTACATGACTGGAAAAAGAATAAATAAGCAAGTCCATCATTAAACTAGCATGATATCAGAAAGAAAGCAGGAAATGGGAAACATTACTGAAGCAGAGACCGTAAATGTTTTGACTTGTCTATAGTGTCTATAATTTAAAATTTTATAATTTTGCTTTCCCTGTAGACTTTTCACAGTAACATTATGCATATATCTCTTTCTATTTATCTATCCATCTATCTATGATCTCATAGGAGTCTTTTCATGGTAGAGTTAAACAACTTAAGCACACATTACAATGACAGTTCTGTTGGATGCCCTATGATAGCAGATTAAGCCTCTGTTCCACAGGTTCACGGAGCTATGATTTTCTCAGATGCCACAAAAAACTGTTAGAAGTATGGGGAAAAAAGAAGCAGAAAGAAGAAACAGAAATAAATTGATTCAACACTACATGTAAGAGAAACTGTGTTCAAATGGAAATGGAAATGATTAATGAAGAGCTTATTGTTGAATTTACTGCAATGTTGATGTGATTTTACTGTATTAATAACAATGTATTGGTACATTTAGAACTATAAATAGTTGTAAATTTATTACCTTTGATATAGCTAAATAAAACAAATAAATTTCTGATTTAAATAGGCTGTAGATTTCTGGACCAGAAAAATCTACATTATTAATCATATGGTGGCATATTCACAAATATGTCCCACTATGCTAGGTATTGGAGAAATCAAAGTAAAAATCAACTTTATATATTACAGACTAAAAACCAGACATATGCAGAAGAAGAGAAGTAAGGCATATAGAAATAAATAATGTGATAGCATCAAATATTTTTTCAGTCTATGGCCATATATTTATTCATGAAATTTAAGTAGGTAGAAGTAAAATAATTGGGAAAATATGAAAGAAAAAAGATAAAAGCAAATAGTAAGATGAAAGTAAGATGGTGGGAAGAATATGATGATGGTAATAGACAAAAAGTTTCACAGAGCAGGAATGAAAACACTCAGAGACAGGTAAAAGATGAATTTAAACAATAATAATAGAGTGATGATATTTCACTACAGACACAGTGCTACAGTATTTTCTGAACAGACGCAATTTCTTCCTTTGTTCAATTTCCTGACTGGTTTGGATAACTGGAATGGATTCAGTTCATTCTATCAGGAGAGGGGATGGACACAGCTTTAAACATGAAAATGTAAGTATCTGCAATTTGAGCTATTTGTATAAGCTCCCAGGGTAGTGATGGTCAGTGCTGCTAGTGGATTCTGTACATCTCTCCTGTGTAGTAAATGCTGGTCTTGACTAGACCAAGTGTGCTATCTGCATCAATATTGACTATACTCAGCATTGACTGTATAGTTTAGGTGTAGACATGTATAATGTAAACACTAAAATTTAGATGAACCATATTCTAGTTCTTATGTCAGTTGTTAGTATTTCATATAGCAGAGTGAAAGGGGAGACACCATATAGGTTTTGGTAATGCAGGTTATGGCAATTCAAGACAAAGGAAGGGACTACAGGCAATTTTTCTATTACATTTGTTTTCTATGAGAATATAGATAAAACAATGCTGACACTTTAAAATAGCTTTCAACAATAAATACTTTGAAAACAAAAGTTTTAGGACACAAGAACTATTTTCAGTCTTCAACTTTCAGGTATAACTTGGTTTCCCATATATAACATATTTCAGGAACAATAGAACACTTTTTTTTCCTATAATTCTGATACATTTTAGTTAATGTGAATAATAAGATTAAATGCTCTTTAAGTACAAATTATTAGACAACATTTTTATGCAGTATCATTGTTTTATGTTCCTTAAAGTTTCTTTCAGAATTCATAACTTATTTTATAATTACAACTTATCTAACTTATTTTATTATTATAACTGATTTTATTATTAGCACTTGCAGATTTTCATTTTATTGTTTGAAACACATACAGTGACAATAAAATGTTTCTTTTCCATGGTCTTTGCCTGCCTGCTATCATTGCCTGTTCCCTCTTCCTGTGCTATAATTATGCCTGTGCACTTTCCTTGAAAAATCAGAAAAATATAAAGATGTGTATTCAAAATATGTAAATTTTAAGGAGGTATATTTATTCAGTTTAGAAAAGTAAAATGTTCCAGACTATAGATTGTATATATGCATTGCAGTATCCATTCACCAATGCAGCCAGGGGCCAAGGGACTGTTCATTCCCAAAACCTAACAAAGCATTTGGAAAGCGCTTTATAAAGAAATTGAACATAAAATTTCTGTCCTGAAAAGCTGTTATTCTTAAAATAGTAACCCTGCTGTCTGAGTACTGACTAAATAACTCCAAAATTTTAAAGTAAGTATACAACGTATAGAGTGTGAGTCATATTTTCAAATTTACTTGTTAATATTTTGCAGTTATTTTACTTCCAACTTACTGATGGTTCTACTCCTGCTATAAGGAAATATGGCCTTGGATTTAACATAAACATTACTTAAAATTATCACAGCCTGTAGAGAGAGATTTTCCATAAACTACAGACCCACAGCTGTATCATAATTTTTTAATTATGCAAATCCCTGTGGTTTGAATAATTACTGGTCCCAAAACTATATAACCATATGTTGTACATGTCTATCTCACCTCTTTTCCAATCTTTTTCTTTACATACTCTGCCCTAAATATTTTGCCTTTTACAGCAGCCTTTGCAATTGACCCAGACTCTTTGTGGGGGAAGGAAAATAAAAGACAGAAAAAAAGGAACTTGGCAGACAATTATTTTGCTTCTGAAGTTCTCTATCTACACTCTCTAAAATAACAGCACCACTTCAACCTACTCTAACATTACTTGCAATTTTTTAGAATAGTTTGGAGGGAGAAAGTCAGAGAAGAGAAACATGCAAAGGAATGGAAGTAACTGAGGGACAAAACATGTGAGATAATACATAGGAGATTTAGAAACACAGGTTTGAGAGGAAAGATTGTAGCTAGTTCATGAAGAGAACACATTGTAATGTTAAGTCCAAGACTGACATAATTTAAAAATGTAATAAGGAATTTTGTACTGACATAAAGACAGGATGTTGCAGGGAACAGAATAAGACACAAATAGGACTGTTCTTAGGCTTATCTTAGCATGTCTTTCTGTTGTTTGCTCCTGAGCAGGAAAGGTTTGAATCCAGCCATGTGTGTGAAGAATTGAATTTACAGGATCCATTCTAAAAACATCACTTTTGTATCTGTAATTTGTTTATTTATTTCACAAAGGAATTTTTGATATTCTGGAGCAGGGAGGGTATAGGGAGAACGTTTATCCTGCAATTCCTATATGATTGCTTGCATTGCCCTTGTGTCTACCTCCAAAGTTTTCAGCCAGGTGCAAATAACAAACTAAGAAGCATCTGTTCTGCCAAATAGCATGGCCCCCAGCTTGTTCCCTGACCCCGAATGTTTATATTTCATATGTATTTGTGCCTTACTAGGTTCTAGTGGGAGCAGTAAAATAAAAACAGAAGAAATATTTGTATGCAGCATTCACTTCAGGGTCCAATCCACAATGGCAGACTGGATGAGAATGCAGCACATTTGATTTTTTCCATCCTGCAGTACTGATAAGGATTCCAGCAGGTTTTCTAAGGTTAAGCACCTTTACACTTTTTAAGCATCCATACCCTGATATACAAACACCTTTCTAATTGTCTGTGACACAGTCCTCACATTATTTCATTAACTCTGAAAAAGTGCATATATAATCAAGAATTACATCATAGGACAATGAGCCACTCTTTGCCACAGGATCTGGAGGGACTACAAAGTATCCCTGGACATATGCAACTAGCAGAGAGGGGGATGGAACCTTATCCCCATTCATTTTCCCCACTTCTAAGGTGAGATCAGTATCTAGAGTTTTTAAACCACCATGCTGTGGTACAGTGGAGTCACTCAGTCATATGCTGGTTCCAGTGATAAGCACAAATTGCTTATTTTAGAAAAAGATGAAGTGTAATAGAAGATAATTAGAATATCACTTGAAAGGTTTCATGAAAAAAAGTCATAAATAAGCTTACAAATGGTAATTAAAGCAAAAAAATAGAAATTTATATTGTGCAATAGAGTACTGTTCTGTAGATAAAGGTAAAACTGTGAGATCTAGTACTTTATTGTTTCACAGAAACATGGGATGGTAGGATCACATTCACCCCTGCTGCACACACAGAGGGGTTGTCAGCTGCAGTTGAACATTCATGCAACACTACTCTGATCATCTACGGTATTCATTTTCTAAAGTTTTCTTTCTCTTTAAGTCTCTCATTACTTCATAGACCTTGATTAATCAGGGTTTATAATGCCTATGAAAGTATGCACAATACACAGAACTAATCTCATCCAATACCCAGCTGGATCATAAGTAGAATTTAGGTTAGAAAAAAAATATGTTGAAATGTATCCAGAACATCAAGAAACATCCTTATTTCTTACTGGAAATCATTTGTGCTGCCATAGTCATGGTATGGGTTTTAAATTTACTACGCACTTTTTTTAATCACACCAATAGATATTAAATTAATTCTGTTTCACCTCTCTATGTCTTTTTCATATACTCTGTCTTCAATGCTACACACTGAAATAACTCTGTTTTAGAGCTCTGTCCATCTGAAAAATAGGGGATTGTGCATCTGTGTATGTAAAGAGGAATTGCCTGGGTGTGTAGCACTTTTACTGTAAAATCCTGAATATTCTGTGTATTTGTTTTTGTTTAATCTTTACAGTTTCATATCCAGTATCTTAAAGACAGTCTAATAAGTCATGTATTTCTTTTCTAACCATTAGACAACTCAAAAACCAGTAGTGATACACAAGTGAAGGAAACTATAATAGAATACATTTTTAAATGTAATTTCATGTAAATTTTTATATAGCTAGCAGTATATTAAAAAAAAAAAGTGAAAATCACTTCATAAGCAGATGCAAATCCTAAATATCTCCCCTTGTCCCCAACCCCATCTTTTTAGTCAATGTAGACATTTCCACCATAAAGGTACCTTATATTTTTTCCTTTCTATTAGAATGATTTGGTATTTAAACCCATAAAGAAGGGTATGAATTTTACATTTATCATAAAAACATTTCTACTTTTTTTTCCCCGGTAAGACTTTCTGCTGATTTTGCTATTGCTAAAGCTGTTGCTGACTGGTGCTCTGATAATTTCGTTCAAGATTTAGAGATGCTGCTGTGAGTAGGTGGAAAATGATGACCTCGATCTAGTGATCTGCAACATTACATTTTGAACTGAAAAGACAGTTACTCAAGTGGAACATATGTGACCTAAGCAGGTTACTGATTTAGATACCAAGAAGAATATTTTGGTAATGAACGAGCTATAGAGAAAATGGTAACAGAGAGTAGCAGTTCACTACTCTGTAGTCAGACTGCAAAAAATGTCTTTAAACTCTTCAAAAAACTATAACATGTACACAAAAGGAATATTGCTTTTTTTTGAGTGAAAATAACGTATTAAAATGTCACAAGGATTTGCCATAAAGTGATATGAAAAAAAAATCAGAAAACCCTTGGGAATATTCAGTTATTCTATATGATTAGAGTTCTCTAAAACCAACACAAGTTTTTTCCACCAATGTTTATATTTTTGAGTATCAGAAATGACAGCTTTTCCACAGTCATTTTAGGCAATGTCTTTATTGTTGGGTGTTTTGTTTTATAATATAGTGCTATGCTTTATTATATAAAACATTCATGGTTTATGTTTTTATCTAGTCTGAAACTTACAAAAGTTCCACTCATATCATGAACTATGCTAGTCTACCACACTGGCTATTGAGAGTGGTTCCAGAAGTGAATTGTCTCGAGAACAAAATACATAATGTTTCTGATAGTATAGAAGTTCTCTAAATCATCTATCTGCCAGGTATGTTTCTTCTCCAAATTGCACACAAGGTTTCCTTTTTTTTTCTGTGCACTTTAATCAGTGGTAAAATATCTGCACTGAAAATGTCAGACAATAGAGTAAGTAGCAGGGAAGTAATGAGGAAGAACAGAGGCGTGTTCTTGGGAGAATAATCCCCCAAATACACCCATGATGCAGCAGCTTCTGGCACTGTCTGCTTGACCCCATAGTTTCTATCAACAATAGTGAATACCAGATTGCCAAGGTGAAATTTATCTTGTGTGTGATAATTTTGGCTCTTCTCTTATATTTGAAGCCATGTAGGCTTCAGAATAGATCACTTCAGGATCTTCACTTTATTTCAAACCATAACTGAATCAGCAGTTTCAGAAGATAACTACGATTAAAAAAAAATGCCAGAAATTAGGTGATATAAAATAAGTAGCAAAAAAATACCAGATGGTGTTAAAATCTGGATTCTTTTTTCTATTCAGAAGTGCTTTGACTGCTAGTTGGCCTATGAGACTGAATGTTCTGGAACATATTGAAAATCACAGCAGTGAAAAGAAGGAAATAACCATGTTAATACTTATAAGAACTGGATTAGGAGAGAATTTTAGTGTGATTTATAGATTTAATTATCTCATTAGTGATTAGCCAGTGTATTTTATATTCCTCTGCTGAAGTAATTAACCAAGCTCTACTTTTACTCTACAATTATACTAACATGGTACAGAATCACAGAACAGTTGAGGTTGAAGGGACCTCTGGAGGTCATCTGGTTCACATTCTTTTCTCTGGGCTAAACGGTCACAGATTTCTCAGCCTTTCTTCATAGGAGAGATGCTCCAGTCCTTTCATCATCTATCTGAGATGCTATTAAAGGAGTCACCAGTATTTCCAATGAGATCTGAGCAGAGTGTGGAAAATGTAAGCAATGTTAATGACTGAAAAGAGAAGGAATAGAGGGGTATTTAAACCTGAATTGGAATAAAAATGCAAAACTAAAGAAAGAAAATCTGGTGAAGAACGATTTTAAGAGCTTAGCACAGAGAACATGCTGTGATCTTATCTCTCCAATGTCCACAAGCTATGTGTCTCTTGTTTTTAAGCCAGAAAAGACAATTTTGATCATTAGCTTGACTCTTCGATAGCAGAATTTAAGACAGTGAGACAGAAAGGGTGGCTGCTCTGTACAGCTTCCTCTGCTCCCTAGACCTGCTTCCAGGGATCAAATCTACATGTGTAATTTTGGCATTTCCATATATCTGAACAATGATTATGCAGATGTTTGGTATAGGGGCAAAATGCCCCCAGGTTGTTTCCTGCCAAACTGCTTTCCAGCTGGGTGAACCTCAGATTATACTGGTTCCAGGGGTTGTTCCTCTTGAGATGCAGGACTTTGCACTTCCCCATGTTGAACTTCCTGAGGTTAATTCCTGATATTTCATTAATTATCTTTCTCTCCCCAGAATGTTTTGTTGTTAGCTAAATACATCATATGCATATATTTCTTGAAACAGTTCATTTTGGTTTCAATGAATCAAACTAAAAATCATACTCTCTTTGCAGTTTATCAAACATATATCCAATGATGAACTCTTGGGCTATATAAAAGTAACTGAAAATATAAATTTCTGCAGTAGATAAAACTAATTTTCCCAAAATTTGGGAAAATGTCTTGTTTTCTGTCTTAAAAAGTAGTGGATTTCTATTTTTTTATTTTTAAGCAGGTAACTTATGTCTGTTTCATTTAAGAAATCTAAAAGGATAAGTAAGTTTCAGTGCACATTTGCAATACAGAGACTGAAAAATTCTGTTATCCATTCTGCATAGCCTGCCTGTCTCTTACTTTGGCTTTCTAATTTTCTCAAGAAAACTCACCACTATGACAACCTCATTACTATGCTGTCTTAATGACTCCAATGAGAGACATTTCTCTGTTTTGCTGTTCTTATTTATATGCTTCATTATTCTTTTCCTATTTAGTCTTCCAGAAAGTGTGAAAAAGGAAAACAGAGTTGGTCATTGGTACACAGTGTTGACCTAAAGCTAATGGAATGTTACTTGTTTATTAGTTCATTTTACAATTAAGGTAAATTATGCTGTAATTATTTACCATTGCTAGCTATTATATGTCTGAGAAAAAAAAGGATTATAACAACATACATTTTATGTTTAAAAAAACCCAACACTTAAATGTGTAAATTTTTTGGAAAAATGAACTCCAGAAACTATAAGAAAGAATACTGAAATATATTACATGGAAATTAGTAAATACAGAACCATAGAATCATTTTAGTTGAAAAAGAACTTTACGATTGAGTCCAACCTTTAACCCAGCACTACTGAGTTCACCGCTAAACCATGTGCCTCTGTGCCACATCTATACACCTTTTAAATACCTGCAGGCATGGGGACTCAACCACTTCCCTGGGCAGCCTGTTCCAACGATTGACAACTCTTTCAGTGAAGAAATTTTTCCTAATATCCAATCTAAACCTTCCCTGATGCAATTTGCAGTCATTTGCTCTTATCCTATCACATGTTACTTTGGAAAAGAGACTGCCCCCCACCTTGCTACAAGTTGTAGAGAGTGCAAAGGTCTCTCCTGAGCCTCCTATTCTGCAGGCTAATCGACTCCAGGACCCTGCTCTTTCATATTACAACCATCTATCTCAGTAAAATTACTCACTTCTAATACCTGAAATCACTGGAGTTTTTGGGCTGAGTCAGAACTGTTAAAATAGAGCAGACAAGATTTCAGAGAAAAACTGTAAGTATCTAAATAAAAGCAGTATGCAGATAGCTGCTTCGAAGTTCAGAGGCATAATTTATTTTGGCTTATTGTCCTCCTGAGGTATTTCAAGGCTATAACTACATAATTCTTTACCATAGCAAATGTCCTCATCGAAAACACAGGTGAAAACAAACTGGCGCTAAAGGCAGAAGAAACTCATACAGAGGAATGGTGAGGACAGATATGTGATGTTATCAATAAAAGGAGTAGGATTGCAAAAGGGACCATCAATTTCTCACTTGTCAGTTCTTTTGTGAACATCTACTTATACCATAAGTAATGACAGCATGTTTATGTTCCCGCTTGACAAGAGCTGCTCCTGGAGTCTGGTCTGTGGTGCCAGCTACTGGGAGCAGTGAGGTCTTTAACCTCCAGCCACTGGGGGCCTCCTCATGAAAACCAGCTATTTTGGGACACAAGCATGAGTGAGGAGTGCAGCAGAGCTGTGCTGGTGCTCAGGGGATCCACGAATGTGTGTGTGTTTGTGAACCTGGAGAGTGTGGTGTGCAGAAGCCTCTGTCAGCCCAAAAGGAGGAGGGAGAATGTGTCTGGTGTGAGTCCTAAATGTGGGGGCTGCTGAGAGCAGCACTTTGTCTGTGACCATCTGTGTGACCAGCCTATCTGTGTCCTCTGTGTATTTGTGTGTGTCTGTGCCTGTCTGTGGCACACACACTTAACTTCACTACTGGTTGAACCTGCCAATGGGAAAATGGCAGAAGCATCCTTCAGACGGAGCAGAGATCTTGGTTTTCCAGGAGCACCATGCTGGGCTTCAGCAGCTGGACAGGAGGGTCCTGGGTCAGGACAGCTGGATCCAGGAGATGTTCCAACTTTCCTGAGAAGTTTGTAAGCATTAGACTATTTCTTGCATTCTAATATACAAACAGGAATAAGAAAATATACCAAGTTCTTAATAGTAATAACAATAAAATATTAGCAATATATTATGAGCACTATGTACCATTAAATGCAGGAAGCCCCAGCCATGAATTCATTTGCATGCTGGATAAGTAAAGAGTGAAGTACAACAGAAAGGTTAAGGTATTTAACTATGCTACACCCTCAAACTTCTAAGAGAAGACCTCAATCATTTATATGTGTGATTTTATAAATATATACATACATATATACATACATACATACATATATATATATATATACGCACACACTTACATAAAACCTTTCCAAAAGCACACCAGGGAGAAATAGAAAGTAATAAACACATTGGAATTATTTTTTAAAGAAAAATACTCCATCTTGAGTAGGGGTTTTTTTGTGTATTACACAAATACAGGACTATAAGCACTCACATTCTGAAAATTAAACTCATTTACTGTACACTGTATATTTTGAATGAAAATGCAAGTAAGATGAAGATAAGATGCTTGCTCAAGATAGTTATGTGCATCAAATGGATAGATAATGAATGTTGTCAAATGTTTTATGTATGTGAAAACAAAGTGGTTTGTAGTAATTTCTACCACTTCCAAAATGCCATAGAACAATTTTGATGCATTTAACTTTCTTTTTTTTTGTTTGTTTTTACAAATTTCACTAAACTGAAGAGGAAAGAGGCAGATAGCTCTTTAAGTTACAGATATCTCAGACACATATCTCAAAAAGCAAGAATTACTAAGATGAAAAACACGACCTTTCCGTATTTTTGCATTTCTTTACAGTATTTACAATAGGTTTTCCAACATTTCTTTCAGTATTTAAAAAATATGCCTGTATGAGAATGAAAAATATAAAAGTAAAATAAATAAGGTTTAAGTGAAGTCTGCTGCGAGAAATGTCTTTCCGGAAACAAGAAACATTTGTCCCTTACTATTCTAACTTTTCCCTTATTGTTTTAACTGCTAGCTAGTGAGTCAGCTAGGTTAGGACACTTCATGAGACATCAATCAGTATTCTGACACCAGTATAAGACTGCTTGATTATTGACACCAATCTCCTCTTGCTATATTTTCCTTCAAGTAAAATACAAGTATATTTGCCTGCTCATAATTTTCCATAGCACCATCTAACATAGACCATATACATCATGTTCTATCACATGGTTTTTTCTCTGCATGTAGGATTCCAAGATGGCTGCAGGAAGTCAGTGTTTAATCATTCTTTAAAATTGGTAAATGTCCACTTCTTGCAATTACTCATTTCAGTCTATTGTCCTCCTTTATATGTGGACTTAGCTTTTGTATGCTATTAGATGATTAAATCCTGCTAATCCAAATTAGAGAAGTCAGTGTGACAATATTAATGGCTAAAGTGAATGGAACATTGTCAGAAGCATACACCCCCAATCTATCAATACATCTCATTTCAGTAATGCAAACATATAGGGAAAGTGGGTTTCTTACATGCACCTCTGAAATTAAATTAATGAATAACCAAAGGTCTGTAGAAACAGAGATTTGAATGAGGTTTTGTACAATTATGAAATTAAAATTACAAAATTATCCAACTTTGATCCTTTAAATTTTATCCATTTTGAGCTCTGTTGCATTAACTTTTCACATCAGGCAAAATTCCAGTTGCTATTTCCTGGATTTTAATTATCACTTTTTTTTTATGGAAAGGAAGATAACTATAGATGAGATTTTAAAACAAACTTAGCATGCTAGGTTGCTTTTTATGTGATGCGCCACATAACCTTCAAATACTTTCATAATATTTGTACTTACCCACTATTTTATATGTTAGTTAATAAATCGCTAATTTGATTAGCTCATCCAGATCTTATATGTAACTGTTTCATATTTGGTAGCAAACACTAGGAAGCATTAAAAATACATCATTGTGAGTTGCAACCATCCAAGTCAGCATTTCAGTGAAGAGAGTTGTGGGGGAAAAAATAAATTAATAATTATTGAGGAGAGATAATACAGTATCAGCATAATCTCACAGCCCAAATATTCAGGTTTGCTTTATGAACTCAGTGATTCTTCAAAACAAGAAAACGGGTCTCCTGAACTGACATGTGGAAACAAGACTCACTGGACATAAAAGCCAGTCAAGAGTCACAAGAGGGATGAGCTGAACAGATGCAAGCTGAGACTGCACAGCTGCAGAACCTGAGTTACTGGGAATACATATTACATCAGCTGTAACAAAGGCTCCTACTGTGCACATGCTGCTCTGCCATAACAGACCCCCTCTCAAAGCAGTTTGTATCTGCTGTAAATGTATAAAAGTCCTGGTTATCTTCAGTCAGAATTTTCACCAACAGAGGGCTGAACCTCTGTTGCTCTGTGTCCTCTTCTGCTGCTACAGAAAAAAAACTGCTTCTGCCTGACCTGAAACTGCAAAATAGGCTGTGTGTCGATGCTGCAATGGTGCTACACTCTGCGCTCTCTTCCTAAATATTTCTACATTTCGACTGAGGAACAGACATTTATAGTAAAGGAGAACAGATACTGCTGCATCCAAATTGGGTTTATTTCCTACCCACAATGAATACTTGTGTTCAAAGTAACTTGTTCTAAGTAAGAGCACATTTGTATTTTAGTTATTTTATGATCCAAAGACAATGTTCTGTGCACATCCATGCCTCACGTTTGGCTATACAAATGCTTATAAATGCTAAATGGACAAAAATAATCTACAGTTACAATAAGAATATATGTATATTGATTCTTTCATCAACATTTTCTTATTATCATAGAAACATAGAACAATTTGGGTTTGAAGGGACTTTAAAAAATCACAGAATTACAGAGTCACAGAATATGCTGAGTTGGAAGGGACCCATCAGGATCATCAAGTCCAACTCCTGGCCCTGGGCAGGACCATCCACAAGAGTCACACTAGGTGCCAGAGAGCATTGTCCAAATTCTTCTTGAACTGTGACAGTCTTGGTGCTGTGACCACTGCCCTGTGACCACAGGATCACTAGGGATCCTTAGGGATCCTGTTCCAGTGCCCAACCACCACTGGTGAAAAACCTTTTCCCGATATCTAACCAAAACTGTTAGCATTAATCTTCCTTAACCTGTCACACTTCTCTTGATGCTGTCCATTTATTTTTCACACATGCACAAATGTCATACATCACCCTCATTGGTGTAACTTTATGGGAAAAGCATGCCACGGAATTTTGCATATGATATGGCCAAACCTATTTAGGGAAACAACTGCAATAACTATACCCTAGAAACAGAGTTGTAAAATCCTGAAGATATCATTTTATACTTTTTTTAAGTACAGTTTATTTTATATGAGAACTAGTGTTTCTGAAGGCATAATCTTCATTCTAAATACGGACATTAAAATTTAAGATACTGTGGAGTTGTCAGCGAATATCACCAAAAACATAATAAAAGCCTTTTTTGAGTATGTAGGCTTATAACACAGCTAGCTTTAAGTTCAAATATTTTATTTAATTCATTCAAGAAATCAGTGGCTTAGACTTCTTAGCAGAAATGAAAGTACATAATTGTAATTCTTAATCCCAACAAATAACAACAAAATACTGTAATAAAATTTCAACTGCCTTCTAGTTTTCCTCACAGAAAAATGGGGATAATTTCATCTTCCATCATCTGTTGACGAAGTAGTAATCTAGTTTAAGCTAGTTATCTAGGTTTTTTCTCTAAAGGACTGACAAATTTCTGCATTAGAAGACCATGAATCATCCATAATATTTTAGACAACTATTTAAGGATGGAATACCTGCACATCAATGATACTGCATATCAAACTGCCTTTGTTCATTGGTTAAAAAAGAATGAAAGAAGTATTTGACTCATTTATAGAGCAAACATAATTTCTAGAAATCTAAAACTAAGGTAAATTAACTTCATTCAATTTTTTTTTTGTTAAATTTCTTTCTGAAAATTATAATAATTTTTAACAAAGACTGAATTAAAACCTCAGTTTCTTTTCTCTAACATTATTATTCTTTTCCTTAAATATCAGTAGATTTTTATTAGACCTAAAGTCTTGGCAGCATTTCTTGACTGAGTAGACATCCTTACATCAGTCCTGGAATAGAAAGTTATTTCACCATTTGCTGATAAAGAAAATACAAGGTATAACTTTTATAAAGCAATAAATATCCTTTAATACCTTTGTTGTTATCCATTCCTCCAACAGCATAAAGTGTCCCAACTGTAGACTTTCTAGGCTTAGTTCTTGGACTTTGCATGAGAGTTCTTCTCTCTGGTAAAAGATGATATTTCATGGCTTCCAGAATAAGCTTCTGACATTCTAGGTCATCCTTAAAAAGCACATGGTTTTCCAGATCTGCCAATATCTGTGAATGACATGAAGGTGAATTAAAAATGCTAGAAATTCCTAGAAAAGCAATACCATGCAATGAGAGAAGATAAAATGGATGTTGTAAGTATATCACTTCATTGTAGAATACATGGTTTTGCAGGGCTGGGGTTTTTTTCAGCAGGGGCAGAAAAGTAAATAGTTAATTGATTTTTAAAAGACTTTAAGATCACTGTTTTGCCAGCCGTTAAGACTACAATCTTACTAATCTCTTACTGAAGGCATTGAAGACATCTAACTGCTCTCTTGTAGGCTGACTTATTTTTAATGGTTTCCAAAGTGACACTGAAAGGATCCAGAAAGTATCTCTTTGCAGGAACATCCTTTATTTCTAAAACCAAACCAAACCAACCCCAACCCCAACAACAACAACAACAAAACAAAACATCAACAACAACCCAATGAAAGAACTTGCTTGCGCAAGTTTTGAATCTGTTGTTTTGCCGTATTATTAGCAAAATAAAGGACTAATGATGCAGAAAATGTAACTTTTTACAATTGGCTTAAAAATGTAATCAAAAGTTACAAAAACAAATGCTTAGTACATACAGCTGAAAGACTATTATATTACATTTCCAAAGAAGAAGGTTGCAAGTTGTAAATGTTAAGTGTTGGATTCATCTGCCTGTATGTACAAATCTACCAGCTTTTGAGAAGTAATAAATCACCCCATAAGTTTTCAAGATCCCACTGAACTAAGTAACCTGGGCTACTTAGTAGCTGGGCTAATCTCGCACCTGACCTATCTTTGATCTGTTGGACTACAGACCTCCTGACCTCTACTGCTACCTGCATGATTCTGTGATCTCATTGATGTCAGGTCAGAAGAGTGCAGTTCTTATGAAGATTTTGGGCTATATCTGCCAGATACACTAGGGCATTCAAATTCAGTCAAACTCTCAATATTCATATTTAGGCAGTTGAGTATTACATCTACATGCTGGTCCCTACATTCCACTGACCATCATATTAGAGCAGGTTTTAACTGCATATGACAGTATATCTGTACAGTGTGGTAAATTTTTAGATCTCCTAGAATATATGACTGGGAGACCAAATAATTTTCAGAGAAGCCGCTGAAGGCCAGGAAGCAGGAGAATTTAGTTCCAGAAGTTTGAGGATGTATCTCCACCTAGACACATATATGCAAACATATGCAAACTGTATTGCAGTTGCCTAAAAACAGGAAGTTAGACTGCTTGTAAGAACTCTCAGCTATTTCATCTGGGCTTCAATGGCTGCTGAAGAATGTATGAATGTCCTTTGTCAATCTGTCAACCTTTAGCAGATTTTTTTTGTGACATCTAAGTATTAATAGGTTGCACATGTAGACAGTTGTGTCCTGCTTCTGATTTTAAGTGTCTATGAAGACATGAGTCTATTCAGGTTCAAAGAAAGGCAATGCAGCTACAGTATCTCAACTGGTGACCCAGAACTCTTTTTCATGGCTGACGACCTAACAGATTATAAATATGCTTAAATTGCTTAATAGATATGCTTAAATAAATATGTTAAAAGAAGTGAACAGAGAGGCTCATCTAGCCTAGATAAAAGATGTCTCCAACTGTGGCCATATGTCAATGTCTAGGGAGCAAACCATGAAATTATTTTCAAATATATAGTAACTCCCTTTAATGTTCACCCAATGTCCGACTTTCAGATCAGGCACATTCTGAGGTGGATGTCTTTTCCACGCAATTTATAATTCTCAGGGATCTTATCTTCCATTAAGTAGTTCAATCTTCCTTTTAACTCACGTAAATTTGTTGCATCCACAATGTACCCAGCCTATTACTCACTGTATACGAAGGTTTACCTCCCTCCTTTTGTTTCAAACCTGGCTCTGGTTGCTTTGTTTGCTTTCACTTGATTTGTTTCATACATTTCTTTCTTTCAGTACCACCTAATTCTTCTGTTGAAAGAGAAAATGAATTACTGATGTACCAAGTTTCTTAGAATATTCTAGACTTCTGTTGTATTTTCTTTTAGTCAAGTATTTTCTAGACCAAGAAGCCTCAGCTTTCTCAGTCATTACTTAGATGAAAGAAGATTTATGTCTTTTATCACCTTTGTTGACTTTTGCTGAACCTTTCAGTTTTGTTGGATTCTTTTTGTGAAGGGATCAGAACCGCACATGTTATTAACCATGAATTTTTGTGGTGGCAAAATGATGTGCTCTATTTTGTTATCTTTTTCTTTTCTAACAACTTGAAACTTTTGATTCTGAATTTTTGACCACTGCAGATCTACTGACTACAAAGTCAGAAGCTGACTTTTCCAGAAATTCCTATTTTAGAGACCCAAAATTTTACTCCTGAATGAAAGTGGTCAATCCAGAACCTATGGTTTTAAATTTGAACTTAATGTTTGGCTTTTTTTTCTTGTTTGGCTTTTTTTTTTTGATTATTGTTTGTTCTCTAGGTAGATTATATTAAATTTATCTACATTAAAATTGTAAAAATGCAAAAGTTATTAGGAATTCTGAAGTGTTTAAATTCTAGGGACTTAAATTCTACTCACTTCTTGAGTTGTTGTAGGTCTTGGGGAAGTCAGTGAAATTTCTTGTATCCAAAAGTTTGATTCTATTATTAAATTGCAGAAGTAACTCTCATCTAAGTTGACAAGAATATGTATTATAGTGGAAGACCGGGTAGTTCATTCATTTATGTTCTAATACAAATTCCACAAGTTGTAGATGAAGATATTAAAGGATTTTTAAAAAATGTTTTCCATTTAATTAAAGCTGGCTGTCCAAATTACCAAGACTATGAGGTGGCCTCCATGGGTTACTCATGAGTGAAAAAACTTGTGGATGGTTTGAGTCACACCAATGTTCAATGACATTCCAGGCAAAAAACTGATGAAACACAGTTGACATTATTAAAGCATTAGCATCTAATTAACAAGATTTGTAGTTTTAAGCTATCTACTGTGTATTGAAAACCTCTGGCACATTTCAGATGACAGTATGCATCATGTTTCACTCTGCCCAACTTCCCGAATATCTGGTACCATAAAATATCCACATATCCATATAATAAAAGAGAAAAAAAGTTGGGGTATAAAAAAAAATGGGAGAGGAAAAGAGAAAGTAGAAGACAATGCAAAAAGGTACAAAGAGACCTCACCACAAAGTGATTGAATTAGTTTTAGGGAGGAGGAATAAGACCAAAAGTGTGATAATTTAGCATAGCAATACACAAAGCCCCTTGGTTCATACAAAACAGTAGAATTTACATTAGGAAGCATTTATTTGCACCTGGAGAGCTGGTGCATGCCCCAGGCATGCCAGTGCTTAAGAGGTATTTGAACAATGCCTTTAATAACTTGCTTTAACTTTTGGTCATCCCTGAAGTGGTCAGTCAGTTGGACTAGAGAATATTTGTAGGTCACCTCCAGCTGAACTATTCTATTTTATTCTATTCTATTCTACTCTCTCGCAGAGGGAACAGGTAATAAAAAGGAAACCATGGGTTTGCAAACCATTAGTTTGCACAAGGACTGCATAAATATTAAACTTAAATCTCTTCACTGGAGTAATCCTAATATTCATTTTTTGTCCTTAGATATGAAAGTAAATGCTCCAATGAATATATGCTATCTCACAAATGTAAAATTGAGAAGGCTAAACCAAACAAAATTTTTTTTTTGGTCACTAAATCTATGGACTAAACACAATGGTGTTGTTTTATCAGTTAAGATACAAGAATACTAAAAGAACGAAAATATGAAAGCAAAAGACAGCTATGTTCTCTGATAATAATATTTTCAGAAAACATCACTAAATGTGGTCCAGGTTTTCAAATAGATTATGCACCAACTACAAATGATCCCATGATCATGAAAGTAAAAATAAATTCAAGAAAGAAAAAGACAGATGAGATACAAAGGCATTTAAAATATCAATATATTTTGAGAAATTCAAATATCTTTCAGGATCTCTGAATAAATTGCTGTCAAAGTACCAAGCCTGGATTAATGTATCAATAAATGAAGGCATGAGGCTGAAGTTTTTTCTCCCAATCAATAATGAATGGTTCATATGCTTTCTTTCATTTAGGTAGATTAGATTTTTGAAAACTGTCATATCAAGTTTCTATGTCTGGTGAATCAAGCACTTTTCTCATCTTACATGGAAAATGAGATATATATAAATCCCTCCATATATTTGTTCTCCAAAACTGTATTTGCTATTATTTTCTCATAAAACAATAGTATCTGTCATATTCATTTTTATAAATGTGCATGACTACTGTATTAAGAAACGAAAAAAAAAAATGTTTGAAATAGCAGCACTGACTGGAAAAACAAGAAAAATGTTGAGATTGGCTAATATGAATTCAGTCTCAGAGAAATGTTACAGAAAAGATGTGAAATTTGATCTGCTGCTCCTTTAAATTTTTCACAACTTCCATTCTGGCTTCTTCCTAACATATATGTATCTTTTAAACTAATTTGTTTCTACTGATCTATATATTCCAAGGCCATATTCCCTTGACCACAGAAATTCACGAAGAGGGAGTCAATATCATATACAAAATTATCATCTGTTGTAGTCTTACTCCTTAGAAACACACCTGCCTGCATCTAGATTTCGGATAATTTTAACAAGAAAAAGCCACTTTTGGAAAACGAAGTCACTGAAGAGGCTTTAATACTGTGGTCAGATTAAAACAATATGTACTTCCATCTGTAATAGAAATCCTTTGAGGCTGAAGGCTCAGGGTGCTGGGTTGTCAAGAGTTTTATTAAAACAGTATGAGGCACAGACAGAACATAAATAGACACATTCCAAAAAAAAAAGGCAGAGACATTTGTGTTCCTGGATGGCAATATTTTTAAGAGGGGTCACTATACATGGTTGAGGTTAATAGCTTGATATAAATGTTTGTAAATAAATTGCACATAAAATAAATTATACTTGAAAATATTCTTAAACTTTTATATTAACTTCTTTTTTTTTTTTACAGGAAAGTGGTCATCTCCCAGAGTCTGCTATTCTTAATCAAAAAGGCAGTCACCTAAAATTTTATCAATAAGTGCTTTAAAATGTCTCTGATCTAACATAAGCGATCTTCATATCTAATTTCATGATATTAAATATCAAGATTCTATTCTCTTCTCTCATAGCTTGTCAGTGTTTTCACACAGACTGTAATGGCATTATACAAAATATAGAATTTCTATATGTTTTTACACTTAATTCTAATGAGCTAGAGTCAGTACAAGAATAGTAGAATAATCACTGGATTTTTTTTTCAGTATTTCTTAATCTAAATTGAGCATCAAGAAAATTGAGTCTATGGTTAGAGTCCAATTAATTTTCAGAATTATTAACCCTCCCTAGCACGTAGAGGAAAACACAATTCTCAGGAAGGTATTTAAGCTATTATTTTTAACAACTTTCCAATGAGTGTATCCTTATAATCTTGTCACCCATTATATCAATGGAAGGGCTGCAAAACTTCTGATTATCAAGAAATTAAAAACAAGCATTTTATTTGCTAGAAGGTGAACAGGTAATAGCAGTCGAGGAGAAGGTTGAGGTAGTTAACAGTCTCAGTCTGAATGGCAACCTCTCTTCCCATGCCTCTCAAGTGGACGGACAGTGAGATGGGGACTGGGGGAGCAAAATCTCTGCCATTTTAAGCAAAGATCAGGTTCATGACCATCTGAGGAACCTGAATGTGAACAAGTCTATCAGACCCAACAAAATGCACCCCAGAGCCCTGAAGAAACTGGCTGATGTAGTTGTCAAGCTACTTTCTGTGATATTTGAAAAGTCATGGCAGTCAGGGGAAGTCCCAGGGGACTGGAAAAAGGGAAACATCTTTAAAATGGGAAGAAAGGATGACACTGGGAACTAAACCTGTCAGTCTTATCTCTGCACCTGGAACAGATTCTCCTAGAAACTATGCTAAGGCACATGGAGGACAGGAAGGTGATTTGAGACAGCCAGCAGAGATTCAGCAAGGGAAAATCCTGTATGACCAACCTATTGGCCTTCTTTGATGGAGTAACTACATCGGTGGATAAGGGAAGACCTACAGATGTCATTTATATGGACTTCTGTAAAGCCTTTGATATGGTCCCCCAAAACATCCTTCTCTTCAAATTGGAGTGATGGTTTTGATGTGTGGACTGTTAGGTGGATTAGGAAATGGTTGGATGGTTGCTTCCAGAGGGTAGATGTCAAAGGCTCAGAGTCCCAGTGGGCATCAGTGATGAGTGGTGTCCCTCAAGGGTCTGGACTGGGATCAGTATTATTTAATACCTTCATTAATGACATAGACAGAGGGATCAAGTGCACCATCAACAAGTTTGCAGATGACACCAAACTGAGTGGTGGGGTTGGCACACCTGAAGGATGGGATGGCACACATGAAGAGGGACCTAGGCAAGCTCAAGAAGTGGGCACATGGGAATCTCACACAGTTTAATAAGACCAAGTGCAAGGTGCTGCATCTGGGTTGAGGCAACCCCAGGTATCAATCCAGGCTGGGGGATGAACAGAACAAGAGCAGCCCTGCCAGGAAGGACTTGAGGGTGCTGATGGATTAGAGGCTGGACATGACCCAGCAATGTGCACTTGCAACCCAGAAAGCCAATCGTATCATGGGCTGCGTGAAAAGCAGTGTGGTCAGCAGGTCATGGGAGGTGACCTGCCCCTCTGCTCTGAAGAGACCCCACCTGGAGCACTGCATCCAGCTCTGGAGTCCCCACCACTGGAGAACATGGACCTTTGTGAGTCCAGAGGGGACCACGAAGATGATCAGAACGATGGAGGACCTCTCTCCTATGAGGAATGGCAGAGAGCTGGGATTGTTCAGCCTGGAAAAGAGAAAGCTTCAGGGTGATCTAATTGTGGCCTTCCAGTACCTGAAGAGAACTTACAGGAAAGATGAGGCAAGACTATTTGCAAGCACTATAGTGACAGGACGAGGGAGAATGGGTTCAAATTGAAGGGGAGTAGATTTAGATTAGGTATTAGAAAAAACATCTTTACTGCTAGGGTGACAAGGCACACAAACAGGTTGCCCAGGGAAGTTGTGGATGCCCAATCCCTGGAGATATTCAAGGCCAGGTTAGATGGGGCTCTGAGCAACCCGATCTAGCAGAAGGTATCCTCGCCCTTGGCAGAGGGGTTGGAACTAGATAATCTTCAAGATCGCCTTCCAACCCAACCCAGTCTATGATTCTATGATTGTGATAAGGGTTTCTGTGTGTTTGTGTGTGCCTGTTCTGGTTAGGATGCAATTAATGTTACTAAATAGGAATATTAAAGTACGCTAATAAGCAATGGTGTTGAGCATTTTTTCAGAACACTAGCTTAATTTTTATTTCATACTGTTAAGATTTTTTACATATTCTTTTCATGATTTTTTTTTCCTCTAAAGTGTTCAGCAGGCTTTCAGTAGACTAAAAAGTCAAAGACCTGAAGACAAACCGTATTCAGAGTTTAAGCAGGATCATGCCTTCTCTTGCAAGATGATTTAATGTACATTTAGGACTACTGAACTGAACAGTGTACTCTGTCAACATTAACTTAGCAGAATACAGGCACAAGAGAGCTAAGAAATCAAATTATCAGTTTTCTCTGCACAAATTTGAGGTACTATTAAGTTATATATACTTTCTAATGCTTAATGGAATTAATGGAATTGATGTCAAGGGTCTTTATGGCAAGCTTATTATATCAGTGAGGATCAAAGTCCAACAATAATATTCGTGATTTCTTGTTAGACTGCTACTTCTTTATTCAGAGATTCCAAACTGTACCTAGGCTCTTAAAGCAAATATTTATTTCTGAGATGTTTCAACTGAGTTGCCAGGTGTTTCAAATAAAGAATTAATAATCCATAAACACCGTTCTGTCCCAAAATCCTGAGATTTCATGCACCAAGCACAAATGAAAGCTGCATCTCTTTTTCTTTCCGATTAGAAATTCACCTTAGAAATGAAAAAAAAAAATAAATTCAAGCAGACAGAAACCTGTGTTCATTTCCCTAAAAAAAAAATATATACTCAGTGTCCAAATCATAAAAACCTTTTTCTTTATTTTTTTGTCAAAAAGCCTACTCTAACTTACTATAAAAATAACAGTAAAAAAAAAAAGAATCAACCGTGTAATGCAAAACATACTATTCCAATGTCTTTTCCCGACTGTAAAGATATGGGAACAATAATTTTAAGAAAAATATTAATTTATCCCTCCTACTCACTTTTTTTAGCACATGGGCTGACTTTTGACAAACACTGTATTTCTGAATCTCCTTAAGGCTAAACCTGTGAGTGAGGGGAAAAAAGAAGAAACTGAAATTGAAGCTATTTAGAAACCAGAAGTCATATAAAGCTAATTGTGTCATGTTGTCTGAATTTCAATAATCTGCTTCAATTTTTTCTACTCCATAGTTATCTTTCCTTATTATATCAGGATAATCAATATATTTTTATTAAATCAGGATGCACTTGATCAGGAAATTCAGTTAATAAGGATGCTTCCCTGAAAACTATATTATGTTCAGCTAGCTCTTCCATGGTTATGACATGCTTCATTAAAAGAGAATTGTATCTAACATTAAATGAAGATTGCTGGGCTTTGTAACATGTGGAAATTCACAGAGCTGTCACTTCTCAGAAGATCCATATCAATGCTACTCCAGCATAGTTAATTTTAGCGTTGCTAGAAATTCTCAGACTAGCAACATCCTGAGAATTTTTTGTAACTTTGTGTCATCATGTTTCTCATTTTTCCTAGCTAAAACCCTGAACAAGTGCTTTCTCAGATGTACTTCCAAATTACTTTCAACTCCATGCTGCAGAGAGCTGGCATGTTTCAACTCAGTGAAGCATATTCAGTTGGAGATCTGGAGTGTAAAGTACTCAAGTACTGCCAAAAGGAAAGTCAAGTCTAATGAGCTCAAAAGGAGGACTTTTGGTATGCTGACTGACAGTGGGTGCACCATGAGACTTCACTGATTGCTGCCTGCCTTGCTGTTACTCTCAGTTCCCACCTTCCTTCCTTGGGGAGCATCTCTGCATTTACTGCTTCCTGACAGATCTCCTCCAGCCTGCTGTTATGAAAGTGATTTCCAGCTATTGAGGTGATTTGAATAGTTGATTCGAATGATATTAAGCAAAATCTCACTTATTCTACATAACCGATCATCTGAGAAATAGGATGGGTCCTTTTCTACCCTGTTGAACACGTGTCATCTAGGATGAAATTTAGCCACTACTAGAGAAAAACTTTCATAGTAACCTCATACTTGTGAAGAGACACTGAACAATTTGTGCTTATTTAGATAGAGCTTTCTACCTTGTGAAAAGTGCAAGGTGTGGCAATATTCACTCAGTCAGGATGAACTAAACCTCAAATTCCACCACCCTAGTATGTGCCTCAGACACAGTAATCCAAAAGGGGAGATGATGAAACACCATTGGATTCCTACCACTAAAAAGAACAACATGGGTATTTCCTCCAGGACAGATATCAGGACTATAAAATAAACTGAGAAAGTACTCCCTGCATGCCAAAGTTAAAGAATAAGCACAAGTAAAATTTTTAATCTGTAATCCAACAGATAATTGCTGCCAAAAGAGGGACAGCATCATTGCAAATTATGCATTATGTGGTCTCTATCTCCCATGTCTCTCTATTATGATTTATAGTCTTGAATAGTCCTTCAGAACATATAATTATTCTATACCCTGATTAGTATTAAATTTCATACCCAATCACTAATTTTATCACAGACAGAAAGCAACTTTCAGTCCTCTAAAAACCATCCCAGTATCTAGATGCATTCTCCCTGTGAAAAACCTTTACGAGTCCTGTGCCCTTAGAAACTTACATGCCAATGTCATGTGGAACAGAGGATTAGAATTATCTTAATAGCAATTGTAAAAGAAGAACAAAAAGTTTAAAGTCCTTTACATGAATTGTGAATGAATGAAATGTGGATTTTTATGGCACATTTCATTTAACAAAGCACATAAGTCTCTTTCTTGATCCAAAACACATCTGAAGTCACTTGACAACCTTGAGTCAGAGAAACACATTACCATATGAAAGAAAAATCTGAAAGTTTGCACATTGAATAGTTTTCAAGAGAGATATTTGATTAGCCATCATTGTCCTTTTATGAATCTTGTTCCATGTACAGATTTGTTATGGCTGGTTACTGTTGATGATCCTAGTAATGCAGCTACCAGGAAAGGATAGAGACTTCTGAAAGGTAAGGTCATGATTGCTCTTTGTACAGATTAAAATGAAAAGCAACTAAAGGGTTCACAGGAATTTCTGGAAAGTATAAAACTACTAATTTGAAACTTTCTATAAGATTAGTTATACTTTCAAAGTCCTACCATGCTTACGCTGCTCTAGCTGTTAGGAAACATTGTGTTTCTATGGACAGAGCTCCAATTAGAAGAATTTTTTATCTGTCTAAAGCTGGTAGAGGTCATTATTCCTACATCATAATATTGGCATATGAATGCAAGCATTTCAGTTGCCTAATGTGATGAAAGGAATAAATTTTTGACACTTTGTGTTTTCTGTCTGTAATACAATCGCAAGAAATGCCTGAAATACTATTGTAACTGAAGATTTCAACCTAATTAATTGCTATTCTGATTAGAACTAAATATAAATATACCCATTTTAAGAAATATCAGTTAGGTTATTTGTGCTCCACTGCAAACATGAAGGAAAAAAAAAATCCCCCACAAAGTGCTACTTCTTTTTTTATGAAACAAATAAATTCTGAGCTACTTCTATTGGATAAAAATGGTCTTGTTATAAAGACTACTGTTTAATAATGTTTAAGCTTCTTACTTAAAAAGTTGTGAACTTATGGGATAAAGACAATAGAGAGTAAAGTAATTTAATTTTTTTTTGTTTCATTGTGAGACACTGGAACAGGTCATCCCTGGCAGTGTTCAGGGCCAGGCTGGATGGGACTTTGAGCAACCTGGTCTAGCGGGTGACATCTCTGCCCATGGCAGGGGAGTTGAAAGTAGATGATATTTAAGGTCACATCCAATTGAAACCACGCTGTAACTCTATGATTTTTTAAAAAAATTATGCAGAATTCCTTGAGAGAGTGGAACTGTTCTGCAACTGGATCAACAACTACCATTTACATGTTGCATAGTAAATTGATTTTGGAGATATATGTTTTTCAGGGCAATTATGTAGTGATTGTAAATAGTTTTGTTATTTCTTTTTCCAAGAACATTTTGAAAACAAACTTTATAATAGCCCAATTAATGTAGGGCTTATAAGTAGAAACAACAGTATACTGAGCTAATATTATCAATAGCATACCAAGCAGATCAACTTCTGTATGAATAAATTTGGTCATGCATCAATAATTCAAGATTCTTCCTGAATGAATATATCTATGCTTTCTCTCAGATTAAAATCTTGGTTGACATGAATAATATCTTTAGTTTAGTCCACAGGAATTGAATAGACATCAGCCACTACTAAAAACTGAAATAAAATTGATGACAGATAATTTAAATGCTAATCTCACTAACTAGGTTTAAATTGGGAATAATAGGTTTCACTTAAACTGTGATTTTATATTATTATAAATCTTGTTAAAACAGATAGAAAAGAATGTTCCTTTTCAACATCTAGGTAATAAAGCACTTTTTTTCCCCTAGAAGTGATGTAAGCTTACTTTTTCTTTTTTTTTCTTTTTTTTTTTTTTGTTCTGTTTAGTTTTTGGTTTGTTTGTTTGTTTGGTGTGTTTTGTTTCTTTTTTTTTTTTTTTTTTTTTTTTGTTCTGTTTAGTTTTTGGTTTGTTTGTTTGTTTGGTGTGTTTTGTTTCTTTTTTTTTTTTTTTTTTTCGGTGTGGTTTGGTTTTTTGTTTTAAATGAAGGTCCCATAAGGTTGAGAAACACCCTGAAAAAAGGGTGTTGCCTTTTTTCAGGAACACATTAAAGGGTGGGCTCAAAAAAATTTTATTTTTGATGCAGTCTTTTGAATCTATATTTAACACACTGGAGTTGATTCCCAAAGCTGACTATATCAAGTTTTATCCTAAATCATTTTATCTACATAGTGTCACAAAGTATGGTAGGAAAATCATACTGAAAATTCTGAAAATTAATACAATATGGACAGAGAAAACTCACACTTAGTACTTATTACTGGGAAGTACGCTACATCAAGTAATTTTTAGTTAACCAATTACCAGTTAGTCTTCACAAATTTTTCAAGAGGCCATATAAGTTTTTCACATTTTTGGTGATTACCTATCAGGCATTACAAGCAGGTTCAGTTTAATTATTTGACTCCCTGACATACATACAGAAACAAAGGCTTACATTCAAACACTCTCTGCGGGGTTTAAAAAGATACATGATTAGGCATTCAATATCGTATCTTCTGGATTAAAGGTTTTTTTTTTATCTGCAGAAAATATATCCCATTTCTTCATACTTTTTATTATTTTTCTTATTTCAGTTGAAAATTGACAGTCTGTTTTCTGACCAGTTTGCTGGTTTTGGTTGGGATAGAGTTATATTTCTTCACAGTAGCTGGTATGGGCCTGAGTTTTGGATTTGTGCTGAAAACAGGGTTGATAACACAAGGTTGTTTTAGCTGTTGCAGAGCAGTGCTTATACACAGTCAAGCCCTTTTCTGCCTCTCACCCCACCCCACCAGCAAAGAGGCTGGGAGTGCACAAGAAGCTGGGAGAGGACACAGCCAGGACAGCTGATGCGAACTGACCAAAGGGATATTCCACACCATGTGGCGTCTTGCTCAGCATAAAAAGCTGTGAGAAGAAGGAGAATGGGGGGACATTCAGAGTGATGGTGTTGGTTTTTCCAAATCACCCTTACTGTTTCCTGCAGATGGCTGAACACCTGCTTGGTGTTCAATTCCTTGTACTGCTTACGCACACAGCTTTTGCTTCACTTATTAACTGTCTTTATCTCAACCCCTGAGTTTTCTTATGTTTACTTTTCTTTCTGATTCTCTCCCTCATCCCACTAGGGGCAGGGGGTGAGCAAGCAGCTGTGTAGGGCTGAGTTGCTGGCTAGGGTTAAACCACAACACCTGCTTTTCAAATCTTAAACCTCCACACTGCATAGTTTTTGTGTGAAGGTGCTTACATGCTTGTAAAGGTGGATAAAATTATATCAGAATCCAGAATTCTCCAATGCTATGGGTTAGCTCTAAATTAATTTTCTTCCTTTGTTCAAGATAAAAATAAAAGATAATTATGAAATTAATTACAGAAAGATACTAGGGAATGGAATTAAAATATGCCTTCTTTGAATATCACTTTAATATTTGCTCTTGCAACATTAAGTAAATATTCTGCCTAACATCTATTCTTGAAAAGAACAGATTTAAGTTAAGAGACCATTATACCTTTCTTGACAATGCATGATATTCATTTACATTCCTGCATTAGAAATTTAAATGGTTTCCACTAGTAATACTATTAAGTATTTCAAGTAAAATCAGCAAGGTATTTCAGTCATCAGTAATATTTTCAAATAAAGAAAAATCTAAAACAAATTTTAATTTTATACATACAAAATGAAGCATTCATGAAAAAATCCTAAGAAAATAGGAAAGACAACAACAGCATGTTTGTACTGTTTATGTGAGAAAGTATTTGGGACTATTGATTAAGCATACATTATTAGCATATTTAAGATTTATAATCAGAGAACAAGAATAAATTAAAAAACTTTAAAAATTCAAATTAAAATTTAGAATAGTTCTCAAAAATACATTAGAAATTATATATGAATTTGAAAATTGGGCCAGCTTTGTACACACAAAATTAACTTAACTCTGCATAACAGAACGTACCACTTCAAGAATCATATATTTATGAATTTACAACAAATATATTTACAAATTCTTTTAACTTTTTCTTTTAAATTACTATATTTTGAAAGTATAATGTATAGCAGTCATAAAATAATTTTCCGCCAATTTTTGCACTTTGAGGATATATTAAGGTGTTACCAACAGTGTCATTCTTTATACAAATCTGGATTTACAAATAGATTCTTATCTAAAGTAAATGAAAACACTTAAACATTCCTTCACTCTTATCTTTAATTTTAAAAAATGAATAGAAAAGTTGTTAACTTTTTTGGGACCTTTAAACATAGAGACCACAAGGTCTCAAATTGATCATGTTGAGCTAAAGTTCAAACTCCATTTCTAAACTCATTTTATCCATATGAACCTTAGCAATATTACTTAAAGACCTTTTTTGTTTTGCTAGGAGTTGAATAAATTGAGCTAAATCCAACATAATCATCTGCTTTACTCACTTGACTTGCAATGAGGGGCCTTAAATTGAAATTTTTTAAAAAATTTATATCCAATTTATAATTTTGAGTTTTTACTTGTTTTTAAAACAACCACTTCCATATATTGTCTTAGACATAAAATAATGAAAAATATCTGCAATTAATAATTTCCCAAATTTAGCATGTCTTATTTTGCTTTGTTTTCTATCGTCTTCTTTCAGCTCATTGAACATTCTGGATCTGTTTGGAATTCTTTTTTTGTTATTCATGTTTAATTAATGGTTTAAGTAAAGTTGTTTTATCTCAGAGATTTCCAGGCACTTTTCTGTAGTGACACAAAATATTCAGTACATGAAATTCAGCATTTTTGTTGCTTCTGGACTAAATTATTCATGATGTGTTAGTCAAGCCAGCTGCTCAACTAATGCAAGAAGAAAGGCTATACTAAATCCCTCAGATTTCTATATTCTCATAGAAAGATTACTTTCTTCCCAGCAATAAGATGCATCAGACTTAAGCATCTTTAAGAAACTCTAGACCAGTTCTTCCTTGCAACATACGGCTAATCATTTCTATTACGAAAATCTACATTAGGATTTACTGCTTAGACACCACAGACTTTTTTTATTGTGACTGCAAGTCTGTGATCTGTGTATGCATGCAGGTGATAAAATATGGCGAAGAGATCAGTCACATGGCAGCAATAGTGAATGGTCTTGGACTGGGATTTTGAAAAAAAAAATTAATTGGGTTTTCTGTCTAAAAACTGAATTCTGACATCTACTAAGTTTTGGTGATCATAGTCACTGGCAGAAGAAATTTTTCAGTATTTAATTGATTTGCAATTTCTCCTTTTTGCACATACATTATAACTTCATATTCAGAAGAAATTTTAAACTGGCTTTCTACCCTTCAGTTATAATCCTGAGTCCTCCCTATTCTCCCCTCACATCGGAGTACAAAACCCAACCCAGACCAAAAAGAATACAGCATAGTTGAAATTTGTTTTTCTTAACCTGTCATTACATTACCCTAATAAATATATTAGAGAAACAATCAACCATTTACACACACATTCTCTGAGGCTGTACATTTGATACAGAAATGAAGAAGCTGACTTCCCCCCCCCTTGAATAAACTAAGCAATGAAATTGGAATATTCATTGGTAGCATCTGTAGCAAGTAATTAAACTGTGGTGTTGAAATCACTTTCACATTAACTCTTCCCCAAAGCTTATGATTTATGGAGACCATTTATTAAAATCTTCAGTATTATTTTCCATAAGTGGACCCTTGTCTTCTTCTATGACGCTGTTCAAACTTTAACTTAATTTCTTAATATGCCCATACTTTTTTGTCACACATACTGACTTTTGTTGAACTACCAGTACTACTTGAAACTTGTACTAAGTTGACCGATTTACTTATCATCCTGATGTATTAATGATTCAAATGTTATTCAGTTTAGGAAAACAGTCCCTTCTTAAAGTAATTATTTAGTAATTATTTATTTAGTTTTTATTTATTAATTATTTAGTATTTATTTAGATAAAGTTAGGTGGGATGAATATCTCTTAGAGTACCTTGGAATTCTTTCTTCTCTACTTCTCGAGATAAAAAATTAACATCATAATTCTGAGAACAATATACATTTTGCATTAGTGTTAAAATACTTCTTAAGAAATAAGAAAGGTTCTAGTGGTCAAATTGCATTCAAAAGGAATTTGAACAAAAAGAAAATCACATTAAAAAAAAGAGAAAATATAAAAAATGCCCCAACCAACAAAGACAAGGCCTTTGACAAAATGTTTTTATTGCCTGGTCTCCTTTGGTTTAAAGGTAGATGTCTTTATTTTAAGTGCTTCTGAATAAAATTCTATTTTTTTTCTCTGAAAGTGATAAATCAAATAGAAGATTAGGTAAAAGCATGAAAGATGCTAACAAATAGAACACAAATGTTATTCAGCCAATAGCAACTAACAGTCTACATTTAAAAATTACTGGAAATTACTGGTTTTTTATTTTTAACTGCAATTACCTATTATCTGCAGCTAGCTGTAATTTACCAAAATTCATGTCACTTTCATAAAACTCTTATAAGAGAATAAATACAAAGAAATAAACCATAAAAGAAGTTTTTTTCCCCCATAAATGATGTTCTCCTTATTCAAATATAATCTTCATGTCCTAGAAGTAGGCAAAAAGGATGGATAGGAAAAACTCACAAAGAAGGGGAACTGTCTATTTAAGCACCTTTTCCAGATAGTATTTCAAGTTTAAATGTTACCAATATGAAGAATTCTTTAAGGACATACATAATCTCCAAAATGTTGATGGCTCAACTAGAAATAGAAAAGAAAATGTTTCTTATTATGTGCTTTCCTATTATGCTGCATCAATTTAAGGGAGAAGGAAGAATGCAAAAAACAGCACTACAGTGCAAAAAAGAGACATAATATTATGGAGGGTAAGTCCAACCCATGTCTTAGACCTCCCTTTTTCTTTCCTTCTTTGCTTAAAATAACAGATTTCAACGAAGTCAACAACAATAATGGTTTATGCTTTTAAAGCTACCCATTGTTAACAATTGTTGAGAGCAATGATTGATCTTTGCCTTCACTACATTCAATAAGTTATATTTGCATGACCTGTGGAGGCACAATTGAAGAGAGACAAGGTTTGTATTTTTTATGCATCATTATCATTCCGCAAGTATTTTATGATCACTTCCAATAGTGATTTAACTAGTGAAAATACATTTTTCCACTATATAGAAATACCCAAAAAATATTTAGCAGCAAACCATATGCCCAGTATATCATGAGACACTCAATAAAAAGTCAGGTAAGTTGCCTGTGTGTCAGATAAATGGTATTATAGAATTATGTTGTCACAACTTTTTATTTGAACAGCACCCCATGACAGCTTCAAAGCATTTAGTGATACTTTACTGATATTTACTGGTATTCACTAAACTTTACTGATAGACAAATGCATTTGGAAATGAATATCACACATAACTGTCTTGAATGGTTATCATTTTCACTGTTTACAAATGCTCACATGTCACTTATCTACACAAGAAACGCGAGCCATATTGACAGGACTTCTGGACAATTTTAGAATTAGCTAGAAGATAAAAAAGAAAAACAACAAAAAAAACCCCTTTGTATTGTATCTGCACACTGCACTGAACTATCATATCTTTGTTCAGGTAAAGTATCCTTTGACAAGCTACATCCACAGGCAGAGAAGCTGCTATAAAAAAAGGGAATAAGTTAGCTTTACTGTATGATCTATCTAAGAAAAGTAGAGAAATAACAGATTAGCTTGTTTGTACTGACCATACTCAACTAATTGTCACTTCACAGGCAACAGAAATTTTGGGCCTAAATTTCCCCTACAATGATAAGTTAATAGAGGAATATGGAGATCATCCTAGAAGCTTCTCTGAAATGTCATTTTTATGGACTGAGAATTTATTAATTCTTAAGTTAATTAATTAATTTTTATTTTATTTAAATAAACATATATATTACTTTAAAAATACTGTCAAACTTCCTCACATTCCCAAATTTATATTATTCTGATAGAGGCTGACATTCAAATTGAGTAATTGCTTAATCCACTTGCACAGAACCAAGCATTTAGCACCATTTGACATGCCACATGGCGTCTAAGAACCCACACAGGGCCAATAAACATGGCACTGGATTTATGAAGGAATGCTTCCAGATAATCTGCTGGGACCCAGAAAACATGATCATGGAACCTCTCAAATCAGCACACAGGTTTGTTCCTATGTGTTGGAAAGTGCACTAGATCTTTATTGCCTATAGTGGGAGGTTAGGAATACAGCTGATGTGGAAACACAAAGCTGAATAAGAAGCTGTATCATACCTTTAGTCTTTTCAGATTCAAGTTATAATCTCCTGGTATGTAGTTCATCCAGAAATGATTGAAAGAATTCACAAAATGTTGTAGAGTATGACTGAATATATGCACATACTTCGCCTTTACCTCAGACCAGTAGGGAAGAACCATTCTAAAAAGCTTAGAACTCTAGTCAGGTGCAAATTCTTATAAGCTGAACTTCTTTAGTGATGCTAGAGGTGGTTAGATGAAATGAAAAAGGTTCTCATTTCGTATTATCAATCACACTGCTCTGAAGAAGAAATTTAAAGATTGATTGACATAGAATGATTCCCTCCATTTTTGCTAAGCAAAGGAACTTTCAGTTGTTTCATCTAGCTCAATATATACTGAAGAGGTCAGAACTCGATGACAACTGCCTGGTTAATTTGCTTTTTTTTTGGCAGTACCTCTTTGCCAAATGCTAGTTGAACTGGAGAAGGAATTTATAAGTTTGCCTCATAATGTCAGATATCCAAGCTAGGATTTAAAGGGCTTCTACACCATTACTACATGCAAATTCATAAAATCATGTACAGTCAGATGTAATGTGTGCATTCTAAGGGGATTTAGAGGCTTAGCATTTCCTACAGGTTACCTACAGCATCTCTGTATAAGTAAGAACAGGACCCATGTGGACCCATTCACTTTCTCTCCAGTGAGTTACAGGGTATTTAAGTACTTCATTTTATAAGGACTGCATTGTTTCTGCTCCTGGGCAAGAAATCTAATTTAGATGCCTATATTAGATTTACTGAATCTGAGCCACAGTCACAGTACTCAAAGACTATGCATTATTCTACTGATGTGATTCGCAAAGCCTCTGAAAGTGATATCATTTAAAGTGTTGCAGAGGAAAAGGCAGTAACACCTATGTTTTACCCTATGCTATTTTTAAGTTTCCCAGTTAACCAGTGATCTGCTGTTACAAACAGCTGGAAAGAATGGCCATTATAAACATAGCACACTGGTGGAGTACAAGTTATCTTTAACTTAACCATTTCTACAAGGAAATATTTGTGGTCTTTATATCATGCACATCTTTGCTGAGAAACACTGAAACCTAAAGTGTAACATCCTCACTCTTTACTGTCATGCTATTCCAGGTACTCTGTATCATATGTTAACTTCTAACTTTTGCTTGTAAATTCCTTCAGCAGCCCAAGTGTCATTAGGAACTTCTTGCACTCTTAAAAAACACCATGAAATAATGTTTTGCCCAATAGAAGATGCATACATTTTTAGCTCATGCTGTAGGCTCAACATTAACAGATACATTACACTGCGTATAGACAAACAGCAGAAACCAGCTTTTCATCTTAATAAATGTGATTACATCATTAGTAATCAAAATACGCAGAGGCTCAAACATGCTGATGAATTGCACTGAATGTTTCTAGATACAGCTTGAGACAGGGAATAGGAAATACAAACACAGAAGAAACTATTCTGTTTTGGAAAAGGTAGAGAGAAAGATAAGGAAAATACAGCTGAATAGATATAAACTTCTCTATACTGTTTGCCTTCATGGCCAGAAGTTAATGTTCTAGCTTCAAGTGCAGACAAAGTTAGACTTTTGTCTGTGTAGAATTAGTGAGGGTTTAAATGAACTGTTTTGCTCCCTGAGGTGTGGGGACAGCAATCACTATATCACATGTCATCAGGGAGCTAGGTGGGAACACCTTTAGCTATTGTAATCAGACCTGAATGAATATATCTGTCCACAACTGTGGAATTTCACCTTTAAGGAAAAGGTTTATAAGAACATTCTACTATAAAAGAATCAAATGAATGTATATGTTTATGTCCATGTGTATATGTATGTACATTCATGAACTAATATAGGCTGGGGGCCACCCAGCTGGAAAGTAGCTTGTCAGAACAGGAGCCAGCACCGTGCCCATGTCTCAAAGAAGACAGCTGACATCTTGAGCTGCATTAGACAAACTATTGTCAGTAAGTCAAGGAAAGTGAAATAAGCATAAATTAAGATATGTTTTCTGTATGGACCAACATAAAATATCTGCAATGCCTATTGAAAGGAAGTGACTAAATGTGAAGCGATTTCTTATATTGGTCAAGCCACCAATCTTTCTTAGTTTGACTTGAACGAAGAAACATAAACTGTTAAAGTTTAGCAGATTGTTTCAGGCAAATGAAAGGAGCAAAAAAGTTCTATGGTAACATGGCAGGTTCTATTATTTCATTTTCATCTTCATGATACTTTCCTTTTAACATGTTAATACTGCTTAGCTTCTGATAATTCTGCTATTGAATTATGAATTACATTGTTTGATATCGTACTACTTAAGTCTGACTACATTGCCAACATAATTACAGCACCTGGAGACTGAAATGAGGTATCAAGAAAACTCAGGCTATAAATTTAAACATTCATTTTAAGAGGATCTCAGTACAATCTTTCCAAACTGTTAATAATCCTTGTAGACTATGACTTCATCTTTTTTAGTGAATTCAAAAGTAAGGAACTCAATTTTTTTTTCTCAAAGGTTCAATCATTAGCTGCTAATTTTGACCTGGCTCCTTTCCAGAGAGCTCTTCAGTTATTTCTCAGTGCAATGAAAATGACAGAGAAATTTTCTGAAAGATACACAATGGAATTAATTTTCAGGTTAACACAACTGTTTTAGGAGTGTATAGGTAAGTGTCAATCATGTGAAACAACAATTATACAGGGAATTGCCTTTAACATTATGGATAAAGAGCTAAAACACTCAGCTTGGTAATTTTGGGATCACTGGTTTACATGCAAATAGCAGTTCAGGGGTAAGCAAAGTAAGGCATGTCTAGATGTAGTAAAATCCCTATTGATTGGACGAACGCAGCTAAATTTGTGAGCCATATATTTAGAATCTGTAGTAGGTTTAAAGCTTATGAATATAAAAGTAGTTTGAAATTTCGCCTTTAAGTTTTTTCAACAGATACTTTATATACTGTGGAACCACAGAACCATAGAATCATAGAACCACAGAGCAGCCCAGGTTGGAAGTGATTGAAAGATCTTCTGGTCCAGCCTTTCATGAGAAAGGGAACCTAGATAAGAATGAGACCATTACATACCTTACACACATACATACATACATACATAACCTGATAATTTACATAAGACTATTGAAAAGGAAACTTTTTAATTTTTTCATAATTTTCAGCAATTCACAGAACAGACAAAACAGTTGTACTCCTTTCATCTGACTACTGTCAATAGCCTCACTTAACTCATTAACTTATTGGTAGATCTTGAAGATAGTAATTATAAAGAAATTCATAAATTATAAAGAAAATTATATTATTATAAAGAAAATTATTATTCAGAACTAGTGCAGAGACCAGTAACCAACAAAGCTTTCATGATCATTCTACACAATAAGAGCTAGAGGTGAGAATGCTGTGTGAACAACTTAAGAAACTTTTTTTAAAGTGCTTGGCAGATTAAAAAAAAACAAACCACTTTGAATGCTGCAATTATGCATAGTGTTGTGTGTGACCTTCTCAATTGGCACAGATGTTGAAAAATAAAAAGCTCATTTTTGACAAGGAAACCTTTAAAATTGTCATATTTGACTATTTCCTTTGAACATTTTATATTGGAATGTAAAACAAAACAAAACCACTCAATCCTCTGAGCTGTATAAGCACTGCTCAGCAATAAGCCAAAACATGTGTATTACCAACGCTGTTTTAGCCATAAGAGAAAAGCACAGCACCATAGGGGCTGCCATGAAAAAAGTTTATTCCACTCCAGCCAGACCCAGTACACTAGCTGGAAACAGAATGATAGTATGGAAAAATGGAAGAAAATTGCTATTTAGTTGTCTGGAAGAAAAAAAAGAAAACTGAAGCCTGAATCACAGATTCATGGAAGCATTTATAGGAAGGGAGATCTAGAGGACCTCAGTGACCAACTAGATAAACTTCTCACTCAAATCAGTGCCAATACTGGATTTAGGAATTCAGGAAAACCTTCAATGAAGAAGATCACTTAGACTTTGAAAAATCATCTGCACTTGTTCACTGCATTCCAAGTGATTCCCCTCAAGCCAATGTCCAACCTGAACTGTCCATGCTACAAGTTGGGCTGTTTGCCTCTTCTTACATTTTGTGGTGCTCTCAAGAATTTGGTTCCATGACCTTCCCTTCAAGTCTTAAGTTGCTATTTGGTCATCATTTAGCCTCCTCTTCGCTAGACCATTTCTTCAGCTTCTCCTTTCCTAGCTGATATACCATCTTGGTAGCCCATCTCTGGACCTTTTCCAATTTGTTCCTATGCCTTGTGAATTGTGGAGTGCAAAACTGGAAACAATATTTCAGGTGCAGACTTAGCAGCACCAGGTATTATGTGAATAATAACTTCATATGGTTTGCTGACAGAATTTTTCCTGCTGTAGAACAATATACAGTTTTCCTCATTCATACTGTTGACTCATACTCAGCCTGGTATCCATCATAAGCCCCATGTGTTTGATTATTTTTTTTGTTTGGTTGTTTTTTTTCTGAGAATATTTGCTATTCTGTCTATCATTCTTAGCATGTTATGAAATCTGCTGTTGCTCCTCCAGTTTCACAGCTCTGCCTTTCTTGCATATCTGTTGGCCCATTCCTCAAATTTATTGAGATCACTCAGGGTTAAGGGCTATCAATAATTTTTTCTAATTCTGAACAGGTTTTCTTTTAAACAGAGTATTAGAGTATTGCAGATTATAAACTGATGCCAGTTTTCACAATAACACAATAACAATGTTATTATTATTATTATTATTACATAACTGTAAAAATACCTGAGGTGGAAGGAGTGGTAATCTGATATAAGCAAGTAGCATACTTAGGTCATTGCATCGCCTCTGCATATCATACTTCACCCACATCATTAAGGCATGGAAAATGGTCTCTTCATCAGGAACATTCACATCATCACTAGCCAGAAGTTTATGCAGCTCTTCAGCTGGTAGAAGTAAAAATTCTTGATTTCTTATAACTTCCATTATATTCTCCTGAGAAGAAGAAAGTAGTTCAGATTCAGTAATTCAGTAATATTTCAGAAAAGAAAAAACAGATGCTAAAGCTAATAAGACCACAGAATTAGCCTGTATCTGCCATACATGGACATGGGTATGCTGTGCCATATTCTTACAGCTCATGAGAAAAACAAACCACGGATGAGTTCAACAGCTGTAGTCGCAATTCATATATAAATATATTCAGAGAAAAATATGAAGACTATATGGTAATATTGTAATTAAGAATTGTCAGAACTAGTAAAGGCTGTTGTTTGAAATTTTTATAAACTCAGTTGTAATTCAACATATTCAATATATTGTAAATCTTTATATGGACATACTACATTTTCCTGTGTTTTTTCACTGTCTGATCTATTTCTTAAAAAACTTGTCGGTCATATACAGTTATATTATCAATATCCAGATGATGTCAGTTTATATACATGACAAGGCTGAGAGGAAGATCAACACCCGAACTTAGCATTATTTCTTGAACTTGTTTAGAACAGATTGTTAATGTCCAGTTAACATTCAAAATGTATACAGCAATTAAGGTCTCACAGTATTAAAATTTATAATACCATCATGGTTTAGAAATGGTACTCAGCAGTTCAGTGCTCCCATCAAGACTCTGCAAACCACTTGCTGCTCTCTCACTCCCCTGCCTTTCCCCTCTCCCCCCTCCTTGGGGCAGGCTGAAAAGGAGAACTGGAGGTACAAAAGGTGAAACTCAGGGGTTGAGATAAGAACAATTTACTGGAATCAGCAATGAGGTAAGAAAATGAACAATGACAGCAACAGTACTAATGAGAGAGGATACAAGAAAGGAACTCCCCCCCCGCCCCCCGACAATAGACAATACTGAACAGCTCCCTCCACCTCATTCACTTGACTGATGGAACTCCTTCTCCTCTCAAGAGATTCCCTTTGCCCCGCCCCCAGCAATGACCTGAGGTGGTACAGAATAACCCTTGTTTCTTAGCTATGCCCCCTCCAGCCTACTGCAAAAAATTAACCTTTTCTTGGCTGATAGGAAAAAAAAATAAACAAAAACTATATAAGTTACATAAAACTTATAAACTAAACAAAAAGATTTCATTTGGTTGACTGAATCCTAAGGATTGAATTAAGCACTCTCTGAACTACCTACTCTACATTAACAGGACACAATAGAATCACAGTTTTGCAGGGTATTTTTCTCCAAACTTTTTTTTTTAAGTGCCTAATCTCTGTGGAGAAATTAAAAATTCTGTATTCATAGACAATTTTGAGATGAATGTGAACTAGTTGTATACTGGAGGCACATGAAAAAAACCCTTATTTTTTATATAAACCAAAAAAAATTCAAAAAGTAATAAAAGGAGCAGTAAGTTATAGCATCTAATAGATAAAAGATAATAATGAATTTCATGCTATTTTGGATAGACTTTGTCAGAGTAAGACAAGAAGCAGGGAAGGAATGACAAAACTTCAGTCATGAAGTGTAAGAACATCAAAACTCAGGGAAGTGGATACTTCGACTGCTACACCCGCTTGATTCAGTTCTTAGCATATCAAAATCCAAATCAATGCTGTCTATAATTGCTTGTTTGGGTCTGGGCCATTATAACAAATGCAGGAAAAAAAAGGTGCAAGATTTATAACATCAGAATTATACTCTGGCTCTAGTGTGTCACATGCTGTCCTCCTCTATCCCATGCGATAGAAGGAAATTCCTATTTCAATTCTCCAACTTCATAATTTTTGAAATTTACTGCTTAAACAAATTAATTAAAAATTAACTGCATATTATTTTACATAAGGTAGCAGAGATTAATAATGAAGACACAGACATGACAAAATCATGACAGACAGAAGTTCTTTGAAATATGTAATGTAATTACAGATGAAATACATAAGTGCAAATAGAATAAATTAGATAAAGCCGAAAATTATGCTTATTACTATGAATGTAAATACTTTTATATGTAAAATATAACTTTCAATGAGTTAATTTTTAACTTTACATATATATGCAAAGTAGGATGCTGACACAAAGACAATCAAAGGTGTTCATGTGGTCGTGGACTGTATTAATCACGCTCTTAACTTATCTTAATGTAAGAGATAATTGGGTTAAAACATGAGTCAGTTCTTTTTTAAATTATTTGCTTAAATGTCAATATGTCCCTAAAAAAATAGATTTTTATGTAATGGTTTTTTAATCCACTAACTCCTGATAAATTGTGTGACTAGAACAGTGCGCGATAGCTTGGAAATGTAAGGGAACCAGTTTGCAGGCACTTAACCACAGGTTGGCTTAATTAATTTTAATTAAAAAGCCATAAAACTCAGAAAATTTCATTGCACTTCTCAATAAAATGATTTATAAGCCAAAGTTTAATTAAACCTGGTTAAACTGACATTAAATTTCATTATGAAAAAAATATTACTCTACTTAATAGGAACCAACATCAAACTTTGCAATAGCATATTAATACAAAGACCTAATATTATAGAGAAGCATTGTGATGGTGAAACACATTTAATGAACTCACACAACTTTAATAACACTCAAAGAAGGAGCTCTAACTTCAGAATAATAATTTTAGGTTTTATTAAGATTTTTTATCATTTTTATCTTTTTATTTGTATATATGCTTAAAAATAACTTATTCCAGTCTCTGTACTAATTGACCATTGATTGAAAGTAGAATTAATAAAGTTTTTAGACAAAATATACAAGCTCAAATCTTTTCTTCCAAACATGTGGACTTACTCTAATTTCATGTTACTTAGGAATGAGTATTGTAGAAAATTACATTTAATAAAAATTCTTTACATAATCATATAACTTCTGTGTGTATATATATATATATATGTACACACATGTATATGGTATATTCATATATATATATATATAAAATATGTAAATAGCAGCAATAAAATCCCGGTTCTTGATCTTCAGAGCTAAAAACTCTCTCCTTTAAGTCCTTAGCATTTCCTAAATTGACTACTGAATGCTTAAAACTTGCTAGATAACATTTTAATTTCTTGAGGTTAATTTCTTTTGGAGCAGTAAAGCACATTTCAATGCCTTGCTGTTTTATAATAACAGAAATAATTTCTCCTATGCTTATTGTGGAAAAATATCCACCTTTTTTTTTTTAATGTGACTAGTCTTCATTTTTGCACTTTAGGGAACAGGATTCAACAGATGTCTGTGATCTACTCATTACAATTTTCAGGATAAATTAAATAAATTTTAATTATGGTGCAAGATAGGAATTGAGCTGCACAGTTACAGAATCATACAGTCATTAAGGCTAGAAAAGACCTAGGATCATCGAGTTCAACCATTAACCTAGCACAGCCATCTTCATGACTAAACCATGTCCCTAAGTACCACATTTAGATGTTTTTTGAACACTTCCAGGGGTGGTTATTCCACCACTTTCCTGGGTAGACTGTTTCAATGCTTGCTCATTCTTTCAGTGAAGAAATTTTTTCTAATATCCAGTGTCAACCTCCCGTGACACAACTTGAGGCCATTTCCTCTCATCCTGCTCTAGTGAAATGCTTTCAGGAATGCTTAAGTCCTCATGGGCTGATAAATAACTACAAGAGTAAGGGTGCTGAACGTTAAAGCATGCCCAAGGTTATGTGACAGTGCTGGATGAGTTTTCAGGACCTGTAATTTTTGACTCTGATACTCAAGAAGCTTTGTAGATCTGGTCTTCACTGTCCCATAAGTCTCATAAGATCAACTGGGCTGTAACTAATGCCTCTTCTGCATGAGTCATTCACTTAGCCTTTCTCTTCAGCAAAAGCTGTAATGTTCTAATTAAGTGGAGTAGTGGATTTTTGGTTTTAATTCAGAAAAGGTAACTTACAATAGAAAGTATGAAAGTCGCTGAACCTGCTTGAAGAAAGTTATGTGTCACTTGATCGCTCTTCCACTTTCACAGAAATGACAATGCAATAACCATTGCTTTGGGGTTATAGCATTTCTATGATTGAGCTGTTTCACTTTTAAACCTTTTCAGTTGTACACAGGGTTAGAATTTAATGACCACGAAGTATTAGAACAGTAAAGCTACATAAACAAAACATATCTATATTTAAAGTTAGATAAGCAAGGAGTTGAGTATCTAATAGATTGTGCATCATAGGAACATAATAAACTATTGCCAAATGAAATTTAATAGCATGTATCTTTATAAAAATGTCACTAGTACAAATGAATTAGAGTTGTTTTCTTTTAATCTTGACTTGTAATGATCACTATTTCACATGGAATTAAATTATCTTGCAAAAGTTAGTTCTCATTGATGTTTACGTCATTGATTTCACTAATCAGCATGTATCAGTTGTAAGGAAGAACCTGAAAAATATTAAATAATTTCATATGTTGAAAAACAATGTCATGTTCTGAGAGTGCTATTTAGAACCTGTTACATCAGAGTTGCCATGGAAGTAAAATGCTTAGTAGTTTTTTTTGTTCTGGATGCAAGGGTCTTATTTAAAATATTTTATATTTTTGTGATTTTGATGCTGTGGCCTTACCAATACAAAAATGAAAACCACATAAACTAATGCTGAAAAAAAAGATATCCAGATACTAGGGTTTCACTTAATTAGTACATAACTAATGTTCATGAATATTTTAAGCCCACACAGCTTTTAGTTTAGACACTAAGTTTTCATGAGAACATTTAAATAAATTAATAAATAGTGACTCTGATTTCCAATCTAAATCATATGGTATACTTCCTGAAGTTCTAAAGACATAGAAGCAAATTTTGATTTTGGTCAAGTCTCAGACTTTTTCAGTGTGTTACATTGAATTCAATCCTCTTGTTTTTATGCTCAGTTTTCCATATCTGCTGTGTATCATACAAGACTACACCTCCTGTCCTGTCTTCTTTCCTAAGGAGAATGGGCTTTTCAGGTTCCTGAACTCCAATTAGACAAAGGACCAGTATTTATTAATATGCTTATGGTCTGGTTCTCTAGCCAAATCCCAGATTCTATCTAGGAACCTGAATCTCTAGGCAAATCTCAGATGTTATCTGAGAGTGAGCTCCATCTGACCTACGTAATCCAAAGAGATATATGTTTCTTCCAGCACCAGATGCCAGCCCGATGTCACCATTACAGAAGGGATATAAAGGCTAGAGTGTTCAAAAGATAGTGGAAAGAAATCATATGTATATGTGTATGCTCCTCTGAACTTTGTCAGTGGGAAGAGAGACCAGCAAGTGCTGCTTTTTGGGGAGAGCAGATAGCAGGTTGAGGATAGAAGAGACTGTGACTATGGACACCAGCTCACACAGCATATTGAAATCTTAATAGAGACTTCTAGATAACTAAGTTAGACTTCCACAATCTAAATATTTTACTTGTAACTTTAAAATTAATTTTTAAAAATAAAAATAATTTGCTCTTAGGATACAAGGCCGCAGAATTAGCCATACTATAGTCTAATTCAATGTGGTATTGTGGGATTTCATGATCTCAATGTAGTTCCGAATCAGTTGTTCATAGATATTTGCTGATATGCCAGTTTATCACAATAAACTGGCTAAAACTTTCAAGCAGTGTCAGTATGATTAATTTTTGTTTCCTCTATTCCTGAAGGATCTTGTCTTACACATCCTGCACTACTCTTTTGCACGTCTAAGAAGATTCAAGAAGTCTAAGCCTGTACACAAAAAATATACAACTTGCTAGATGGATGAGGACATCTTGCTTGCCCTGATTAAAACAATCTTCCAACACTGCTCTGGAAGACCCTGTATCCTACGAATCCTGGAACTTCTCAGTGTTAAGCCTCAGTGCACGCATAACATTTTCTTCCTGGCATGGTATCTAGGAAAAATAGAACTGTAGCAGCCTGGAAACCAATTTTCTTGTTGTTCATTATTCCACTTTTTTTTTTGGGGGGGGGGAGGGTGGGGAGAGAGGAGTGTCTTTTTTAATGATTATTTACCTTCCCAAAATAAAGTTAAAAGAATGAGGGAGTGCACTTTGGGACCTAAAAAAACTGGAATGTTTGTCTTCTGTCACTTGAATAGGCCCAGACTGATATATTTGCCACTGGAAGAGTTTTCAGCACAATTTCAAGGAAATAGCAAAACAGATCATCACTGTGAATCATCCAGATGCATTATGGACTGAAAAGGCTAAAAGTAGTAAAAATATAGAGTCACAGTGCAAACTGTCAAAATGGTGTAGTATTGTATAGTGTGAATACACACTTTTACTGACTCTGGTGATTGTCTTGTTTTGCTGTTACTTGTATAAGATTTACCCTCAGTACTTCCCAAGTATGGAAAATATGAGCTTCCCCCTGCATTTTAAATCGTGCTGTTTACACAGCAGGAATGCAACCCTTCTCATGTAGATAGCAGAAGGACAATTTTCCGGGTTTAAATTATAACACTCCGGGGAAGTATTCGTCATGGCAATCTCACTTTCTTACTCTCCTAGAATGACTGTTCTTTCTTCCCTACCGTACTGCTTTCAGCTGTGATAGAGCTCATTTCCTTCTTAGTAGCTGGTGCAGTGCTGTGGTTTGGACTCAGTGTGACAATAATGTTGATAACTGTTGGAGTTATGATAATTTTGGTTTATGTAAAGGATCACATACTTTTATATCCTAATGGAGCACTTGGCTACATTGATTACAGGTATAGAAAAGAAAATAAGAAAAATGGAGGGTAACAAGTTTATCAGGAATCTCATCTAACTCAAATTTGATTAAAAGAAAACTGGAAATCACAAAAAAAAGTAATTTTGCTATTAAAGCACTAAGCTCCAGAACAGATTTCCAGTGGATAGGACAGGAACAGGTTGATTAGAACCAGTGTAATAAATTAGGATGCAGTTTTCAAAAGTGATTACACGAGGTGGCTTCACAGAAACAGAGAATGGGTAAGGTTGAAAGGATCACCTAGTCCACCCTCCCTGCTCAAGCATGGTAGCAGGGTTATCCTAGAGCACATTGCACATGATTGTGTCCATATGGTTCACTAATATCTCCAGTGAGGGAGACTCTACAACATCTTTGGGCAGTCTGCTCCAATGCACGGTCACCCACACAATAAAGTTCTTCCTCATATTCAGGGGGAACTTTTCTTCATCAGTTTCTGATGAAAAAGGCCCATTGCCTCTTGTCCTATTGTTTGGCACCACCAAGAAGAGCCTGGTTCCATTCCCTTGACAGTCTTCGTTTGCATACTTATACATTGATGTGGTCCCCTCTCACTCATCTCGAGGCTGAACAGTCCCATCTCCCTCAGCCTTTCCTCATAAGAGAGATGTTTCAGTCCTTTAATCATCTCCATAGCCTTCTGCTGGACCCACTCCAGGAGTTTCATGTCCCTCTTTTACTGAGGAGTCCAGAACTGGACAAAGTACTCCAGATGTGGCCTCACTAGGGCTGAGCAGAGGGGCAGGATCACCTCCCTTGACCAGCTGGTAATGCCCTTCCTAATGCATCCCAGGATTCTGTTGGCCTTCTTGGCCATCAGGGCACATTGTTGCCTCATGGAGAGCTGTTGTCCAGCAGGACCCCCAGGTCCTTCTCCGCAGAGCTGATTTCCAGCAGGTCAGCTCCCAGCCTGTACATGTGGTTATTACTCCCCAGGTGTAGGACCCTATATTTGCCCTCGTTGAATTTCAGACAGTTCCTCTCTATTCATCTCTCCAGCCTTTCAAGGTCCTTCTGAAGGGCTGCACAGCACCCTGGGGTATCAGCCATTTCTCCCAGCTTTGTGTTTCCCCGAGCAAGAAACTGCTTTGGAATCCCTTTCAGTTTTGTTTCAACCCAGTTACCCTTCTGTTGAATCTAATAACATCTGATTCACTGAAGATTGCTTCCTATAAAGGCATCATCTCAAAGACATCTGGAGATGGATAATTTGCCTCTTTCACAGTAGCTTTCAGAAGTAATCAATCTGAACATTAAAACGTGTGTCTAATATCCCATTTAAACTTGTCCGTTTTCTACTCATACATACTGATTCTTATTATAAATTTCTCACTCTGATTAATGAGCCCATTAGCACCAAAACTTAAAAACTCAAAATGATCTCTTGGATCTTTAATAACTCAAAAAGGCTGAGTGGTTATGGCCTTGCTTTTACAATTCATTCACAGTACTGTGTCCTTTAACACCAGATTGTAATGATCAGGAGTGAAAGCAAGATACTTAATCATTAACACTTTTTCTTTTGATAACACCTAAAATATACTGGTAGTCTCATAATCATTCACTAACCTATCCTCACCCTATTTAGCCATTAAAATCAAAATGCAGCCACGGGGAATTGCAAGATCATAAAGGAAAAATGCATTGCTCTATCACTCTCCACACTAAAAAGATTTGCAAAAACAGTTTCTTTTATCTTCATTATGCATCTCAAAGCATATGCATGTTGTGTCACATCATGTATGCTGTTGCTGGAGAATGTTTTAGTTAGTTTTGTTTGAGGGAAGTGTTTAAAAATGGTAGTTTATATTACTATTTCAGATTCAGTATTCATTTCAACTGAAATAAAGTATCATAGCAGGGACATAAGAACACTTTAGTGTTTCTGATTAAATTATAGCAAATCACTGTATTGAAAAAGCATGTACCTTCCAAGAGCATTACAGAAAACAAAAAGCCCATAATATGGAAAATACAAAGTTCAGGAAATGCCTGAGTTATATGCCTGAATCATTGTCTCACACACTCTGTTTTTCATTGTCAAACTCTGATCCACCTTTCACCTAACATCCAGCACAAACTGAAGCATTCATGAGAATTTTAATTACTATGAAAGAAGAGAATATATTTCAAATTAGACAAACATTAAAATATGGGAAGAATTGTGGGAAAGGACCACCTCTCAATTGAAAGGGGACTTCCATAGACTTCCACTCTATAAGCAAATTTGAAGAAACTCGTATGGTTATTACTTTGTGACAGCACTTAAAAACTTCAAGCACGTTATTAAATCCATATTAATGCTAAAGGAGCAGTTAGGGTACGAAGTCAATTGAAATAGGTCCTCTCCTAGATGACTGAAATGTATTCCACAGTATTTCACAAAATAGAATGATTCACACAAAGATGTCTGACCATTAACAATGGTGGTTTCTACACTCTTTTCAAGAAAATAATGGTATATATTAATAATAGTGGTATATATTATAATCTAAAAGAACCGCTGTATTTAGCTTTTAAGTGGTTGTCAAGATACAAGGCTGCTGAAGATCTGTCACTTTAAGTTGTTTGATAAAACACTTTAAAAACTATTAAATTAATGATGAAAATATATTAACCTACTATGTAAATCTCAAAAGCCAAATTTCAGATTGAAATGAAATTGTAAAACATTTGTCATCCTGCACATAGTAGTGATTAAACTGACAGTTAGTCTTGTTTTATTGGTGCTTTGGAAATTAGAAATTTGGAAGGAACAGACACTTTGTTTCATTCTCTCCAAGACTTTATGTTAACATCAAACAATCTTATGCTGCAACTAACTGTGATATGCATTCATTTCTTAGGATAAATTCTTTATTAGGAAGGGGAAGGAAGTAAAGAGAACTTCATAGTTGTGTCTCGTTGTTGGTTGTTTTGATGGTCTTTTTCATTAGCTTGTGTTCATGTTCATAGAAATACAGAACTGCTAAGGTTGGAAAGAACCTCTAAAATCATTGAGTCCAACTGTTACTACTAAACCATATGTCCAAGTGCTACATCCACACATCTTTTGAACACTTTCAGGGATGATGATTCTGCCACTTACCTGGGCAGCTTATTTCAATACTTGACTGCTCTTTCAGTGAAGAAATTTTTTGTAATATTTAATCTAAACCTTCCCTCGTGCAACTTGAGGCCATTTCCTCTTGTCCCGTCCCTTTTTACCTTGGAAAGAGATGGATCCCCTCCTCACAGCAACCTCCTTTCAGGTAGTTGTAGATTGTGATAAGGTCCCCCCTGAGCCTCTTTTTTTCCAGGCTAAATAACCCTATTTTCCTCACATGCTCCTCGCAAGATCTGTGCTCCTGATGCTTCACCAGCTTTGTTGCCTTTCTCTGGACACACCTCAGCACTTCAGTGTCCTTGTATTGAGGGCCCCAAAACTGAACACAGTATTCAAAGTATGGCCTCACCCATGCTGAGTATAGGGGGACAATCACTGCCCTAGTCCCGCTGGCACTACTATTTCTGATACAGGTCAGAATGCCACTGCATCATGCACATGGCATGTGCACCTGGGCACACTGCTGGCTCATATTCAGCTGTTGACCAGCATCCACAGGTCCTTTTTTGGCAGGCAGCTTTCGAGCTGTTCTTTCTCAAGACTGCTGAATGAGATTGTTGTGCCCCAAGTGCAGGACCTGGCAAAAATAAACATATAATTTTTTTCTAGAAATAAACAGAACACTAGTAGATGACATTTACACCTGAAATTATGCTGCTTAACACAGCAGAATGGAGATATAAACATTCTTTCTTTAAAATGAAGAATATGAAATAACATGGGGATTTGCTCAACTTTTAGGAATGGAAATCCTGATTCCCTTATGCTTTAGATGGTACTCATGGCATTTAAAAATATGGTATTTATTGAGATAAGCTTATTGATAGCTGATAAAGTCTTGCACAGAATTTAGGTATCTAGGTGATACTGTGTTTAAGTGTTCATGGGACATAAAAAGAGCTGTATGGGTTTAGAGTAAGAAGAGGTGCATCTGTGACCAGTGACCAGATGTAATTTTGACAACGATTAGAGGAAGTTTAAATGGTGAATGTTCTATCTTGTCTGTGCATCACATATTTTGGAATTTGTGATTTTAGGGATTTTCTGTATGAGATGTTTAGAAGACCTTTTTGGACTTCTCTTCAATTTATTTAATAGCACTTTGAATCTAATTAGGTTTTGTCTTCCTAGAATTCCTTGCAGTCCACTATAGAGTTTAAGCACATGCCTGTAAAAGGCAAATATTTCCTTTTCTTTTTCTTTACTTTTAAATCTGTTGCTGAAATATATTTGATGAAGCTCAGTTCTTGAATTGAGGAAAATAATATCCTATTTTCTCTTTTCATGCCATTCATGTCTGAAGTGTCCATTACAGCTTCTCCAGCAGTTATAACTCCCCCACCGCCAGAAAACCCAACACCCCCCCCCACTACCAAAAGCTATCTTTTCTTATGAGGGGTCTTCCTCACATTTTTGCTTATTATTCCATGATTATCCTTAGCTACAACTAAACAGAATGCCATGGAAGTGCCATTCCAACATGTCTTTACTCACAGTAATCCAAGGAGAGAGATGTACACTCACCAGCCTCACCTCGCAAGCTTCTTCCCATGAAAAGGAAAACCTAAGCTGCATGATTTTTATTTGAACTGGATGGCAAAAGATTCTGACTTCAGATTACTCTGTAGAACGTACTCACACATCCACTTAGGTGCAGTCATCACTGATCTTTTTTCAGTGATTTTTAATTTCCATATATTCTTTGTGAGATTAGATAACCAGAGCTACATGCAGTATGAAAGGTGCAAACAAAAACCATGGAGCACAGTAAGACTTTGTGTTTCCTGTTTTATCTTCTGTTCCTTTTCTAATGCTCCTCAGAGCTCCACTTCTTTTGCAACCACTCTATGTGCTCAGCAAACATTCTCATAAGCAGAGAGCAGAACTCGATAAATAAAAGTTGCTTGTATTTTTTCCCTCTCTGATAGTCAGTTGAGATCTCATCATTAAATGTATACAGATGATTTCTCCAGCTCCATTATTTTTAACTTATTGCTATTTGATTTTATTTGGCATTATATGCTTACAATTACAAGACCTTTGTGCAACTTCTTAGAGACAGTCTGTGGCTTTTACTATCCTTAGTAATTTTTACTGTCCATAAGGCCATTTGATTTCATAATTTGCTCTTTTTCCATACCATTCATTAGAATGTTTAATTGAGTGATTCACATCATACATCCCTTTTGATTATTATTGGTAACTTTTTACACTGTGACATCTGTATATTCATTTTCATCCTTTTTTTCCTAATTGTTGATCACATGTTTCTTTAAGAGTTGCTAATCAGAGACTTATCAAAGGACTTTTCTAAATGCAATACACAGCACAAAATAGAATTGCAACATGGGGTTTGCCTTACCAAAATTTCTTTCACTTCTTTTCCATTTTTTTAATCCATCTTTATACTTGTTCTCCTTTATTATAATTTAATCAATTTATTTGGAAATCAAGCTAATTGGTGTATGGTTCTGTGGACCTTGGAGTACAAATCTTCTGTGGAAGAGAAGCCACAAAATATGGGGCACCAGTAGTATGACGTCTGTGTTTCAAACAGTTTAATAATTCAAATATGTACCTGAGAAATTTTAGGCCATAAGACAAACCTCATTTTGAATGAATTAATTTCATCGGTTCCCAAGAAAATATTATAAGTGTTCATGAACAAGACATTATTTAGTGCACTCTCTGCGAAGATGATTTTGAACATATTTCTGTTCATCAACATTTTTGCCAGATACTGGACTGACTATTCAATCAAGACAACCGATGGGATATTAAAATTTTCAAATCTTAGATCATGTGTCATCATTGGATTTAAAACCCTTTCTAATGGCAGCCCTATTAAGTCAACAACAAAAAAAGAGGATCAAAAAAGATTCAGGTTTAACTGCGTTAATTCCTATGGACAGGAGACAGTGGCATGGAGAGTGCAGAACAAATTAGTAATTAGACTAAATGGGGTCCACTCAATGAACTAAATGTGATGCACTTGTGCTATATGCCTTTGAGTTCTGTGCTTTCCCATCTTTGCATCACAGAGCAATCCCTCCTCCAAATAACTTTGGGGTATTTGCATTTCAATGCTAATTTGCTAATTTGCCTCAGCACATGAACACAGGATATACACATAGTATAACCTAACAGCACATTTTTATCTTGTGAGCAACACTAAGAAAAAAGTCTCTCTGAGCTAGGAAGCAAGGCTCAGGCTTGGAAGTAATATCCATTGCAATATCCATTGTTATGTATACTGCTTCGCTTACAAAAGAAATACAGGAAGAGTAGAAATAGGAGTAAGAATAAGATAAAGGTAAAATAAACACTGATATTTCATACTTGTTGCTTTCTCCCAAGCACAAGTTTTTAATTCTTCTTACCGAGAAAGTACTTCGTAAATACAATCTTATTTAAAATAAGGAAAGTTTCAGTTAACATTGAATTTTAATGAAAAGCTGAAAGTGTTGATAAACTCTGGCTGCTCTTGTCCCCTCTCAGTTTCAGTTAAACATAAAATCAGACAGCAGTAGATATTATTCTGCACACTGTACAGGGACATCCTGAATGAAAAAAAGTCAAAGTATCTATATTTTCATATACTTACTTTTCCCAGCAGGTACTTGACAGAGATACTGAATTATGTAATGCAATTCCAAAATATATTCTGGATATCACTTCTTAAAAGGAATAGGTATTTACCGAGTAAATAAGTCAATATATGCCAATAAATAAGTCAGTTGCAATATATCTCAGAGGTCCTGATGTATATAAGAGATTAAGAGTGCTAAGACTGTTGAGAATATATGTTTAGTACATACTCAAAGGCAATTTAGCTACCAAAAAGTAAAAAAAAAAGAAGTGTATTTTAATTCAGGAACTTGTTCTACAGAATTCATTAATCTATGCTGATATGTATGAAATTTGTAATAAGAAAAACACAAGTGTTTAAAAAGAGACTTGCAAAATCCTTTCTGTGGATGCACATTGTGACAACAACTTTCATGAGAAAGTCATGGCAATACGTTTTGAAGAGTCATTACAAATAAGAAAACTCTCAGGTGTACTTCTGAATAAATTCTTAGATCATACCTTTCAAAAATTATAATCAAATTCTAATTAACATAAAGTTTAAACTCCCCTAGGAATTTCACAACTCTACCTCAGATTTTCATCTAAACCTAAGCAAAGCAGCTTAACAACCAACAGAATGAACTTTTTGTAGGTTTTATAGCTGAATTAAACTGGCTTAAAGAAAAAGTTTGTATGTCTCTAAAATACTGATCCTCAAAACTACAGCAGAGAAGTTTAGCAATACTTTTAGTTCTTGCTCTGTATGTCAGTACATGGCTCATGTTTAGAATCAAAATGATCAGTATGTTCAGTGTTTTTGAAAAGCAAAAGAATAATGGAAAATTGATAGTGGTTGAATACAACCTTGTCAGAGGTCCAATTCCAAGTAGAAGCAGATGTTTCATAATAGTTAGTGATTTTCACAGTTTTGACAGTTTTCTTTTATGCGGAGAGATTGCATGTACAAGTTGTTAACTTCTAAATATGTAGTTTGATTTCTGTGTGAAACTCTACTTATTAACTCCACAGTAAGCCCATTACAGAACTGTACCATAGTAATGCAATAGAATTTACAGTTACACTCCTAGGTTGAGAGTTTTGGTTTTTTGAGCCATAGATATAAAAAAACTTCCTTTTTTTATTTCTCTGAACATAAGTTCATCTGCAGAATATGCTTAGTATATAAAGTCACCTGTCTAGAGGATACTATTAAGTCATAAGTTACAAGAATTCCCACATTTCTTTTTAACTATCTTCATTTCAATGACATGAACAGCAAGTCCAAAGTTACAGGTATTATTGATTAAATGGTGTTTTTTTGTAACTGGAACTTGTTCAGTAATGCTACAAATGTATATAGACATACACAGGTGTATGTGTATATGTGCATGAATATGTATAAACATATACTGAAGACATTCCACCACAGGGTTTTGAATCTGATCTGAATGATAGCTCTATCTCATGAAAATTCTACAGAAAATTGAAAATTGCAGAATGTCACAAATAATTACATCTGAATATTATGTGACTATTACATTTTCCCTTGATTGTACAGTAGTGGAATGTAGCAAATTTAGACTTCATGCATCAGGTTGACTGACGAAACAGGATGGTCACAGCCTTGATGAGTCTAGCTTGGAATATTTCCAAGCACAGAGATTGCACAGACTCTCAGAGAAAACTGCTACAATGAGTACTACTCTTACTGTGAAGAAATGTTTTTCACTTGAAAACTGCAACTTGGGACAGGTGCCCGATGTCCTCTCATTGTGCATCTTCAAGAAAAGAATGATCTTCTCTTTCTACAACCCCTGACAGGAAACTGAAAATACTGTCTCCCTTAGCTTTCTTTTCTTCATGAATGTCTCCTCAGGTTCTCTTCATATATTATGTGCTTCCTGTTTCAGATTCATAGTTGGTTCAATTTGCTCATCAATTGAAATGACACCAGCTGGAAAATGCATTCCAGTTAAGGCATCATGAATCGTGGGTAGAGGGGAATAATAATTTCCTTCAGTCTGTTGGCTAATGCAATTGAGTATATGGTTAGTATTTATACAGATGCAGCAAAAAACTTCATCAGAAGAAAATCTTTTAATAATTTCAGTAGAGAGTCTTAACAGTTAAAAACTGATAGTATTGACTTGGGCTGCATGTCATTCAGACCGTCTGTAGAGTGTGCTACTCTCCATTTGACAACAAAAAGACCTGTATAATATCTTTTTGTTAAATCAAAACTGGTATATTTTGCCAACATGGGAAACAGGAACACTGATTAACCTTTGGAAGCATTCCAGAAAATTCAGAGCACTCCAGGTGAAAGCAAAGAAAGAACAAACAACTCTCCCCCAAAAAAACTACAGAAAACCCAACAATAAACAACATAAAACACCTGAGCTTTGACTTAGCTTGGATTTATTCATAGCAAACTACAATATTACTGTATGCCAACTAAGAGGTTTTCCATATAAATTAAATACATGGGGGGGGGGAATGAGGTATCAGCACCTTCTTGGCACAGACTGAAAAATTAAGAAAATGGAATGGATTTAATTGTCTGAATAACAGTTTTGAACCTTTAACTAAAAGTCTTAAAAATCTAACTCTGTGTAGGATACAGAAGTAGGGAATTAGACTATACTACCTGTAGGAAAGTCTTTAATGAAACACAAGTGAAACTATTAATTCTCATTAACCTTTGTATTTTGGGAAAAAGCAATTTCCTTACCTGCCTGACTGTAATAGCAGCATCATAGAGCTTTTCTATACTTTGTTTAACCCTATTGCAACAGCAGCTACATTGGCTAGATATAACTGCTGAAAGTGTTTGAAGGGGGGAATGTTTCTTTTATTTATATTAGCAGTGCACAGCACTGACCTGAAAAATTATATTGCTGTTAAGCACAAAACGTTGCTCTGACAACAATAAAAAACCCTGACAAGTCTAGACCTATTTAAGACTTTGCACTAGGCTATACTAAACCATGACTGCCACTGACACAATTTGGTTTTGAGAAACTGCAGATTTAAGCAAATATATTCTGCTAATTTAAATAACTTCAAAATTTTTTAAGTTAACAACCATAAACAGAAATCATATATCAACTCCTTAATTGCAATAGAAAGTGATACATAAAAGGCCCACATGTACCTCAGTTTCATAAATGGAAAAGATTCTCTGCAATTCTATTAATCATCAGTACACAAGAACACCAGTACTTATGTCAAAAGGTACAGTGTGCCTGTGAACCCTGTATTTAGAAGGATACATTTAAATCATAGGAAGTGTAAAATAACATGTCAGAATTAACAGGACCTCAAATTAATACATTTAATATAGGTGAAAAATATTTTGATTTTTACTACCATGTCTTTTTGATAGGATCTATTTTATAAAACGTCAGATTAATTTCTTGGGCAGCCTTGTCTAGGTAACTCATTGCAAGCAGGGGAGACTACAGAATTCTAACACAGATGTAAAAAGTAAAAAATAACACATTGTTGGAAATGCACTGAGGAGAGAAAGTTCAGAAAGATGACTTGAGTTTGATAGGAGTACATTTTGCTGGTCTAGAGTCTCATTTTCTACAGTGCTTTTCAGCTCCAGATAGACTATAATTAAGACATTAAAAAAAGTAAAACAGCTGACTATCTGCTTCCTCCTGAGCAAAGGAATTTCCTACCCTTCCTGATACTGTGGATTCCTTGTTTAGCAAAATTTCTCTAATGACATCCTAAACTCCAAAATGTTCCCCCTGCTGAGTTACCTGTTAAGCAGAATTTAGCCTTTGTCCCACACAGTTCCACTTTCCTCAGTTTTCAGTATTCATGACTTAAAATGGCAGCCTGCTCTCAGTTGCACCTTTTTAACAGGACATATCAAGCACTAACAAGGAAAAAAACAGACTAGCATGACATAGATATTTAGAATTAAAGCCAAGAAGACCGGTTAGATCATTAATCTAATTTTTATATATATCAAATATATTCTGCATATACAGTTCACCAATTACCCTGTGACAGGATAATTTCTGCTTTACCTAAATTTTATTCAAATGTATTCAATCTTAAGATGACAATATCTAGAGACGGAGAATTTAATGCTTTTCTTTGTAGCTATCCCAGTTTGTTCCAGTGTTTAAGCAATCTTGTTGATGGAAAAGTGTACCTTATTTCCAATCCATCTAAACTGAATTGGCTCTTGTGAAGGTTTCTCAACTAGATTAAAGAGCTCTTTAGTTCACAGTAGTTTCTCCCCGTGGAGATACACTGTCATCAAGTACCTCGTCTTCTTTTTAATAAGCTGAAACAGCCTGAGCACTCTAAGGTATTTATTGCAAGACATTTTCTCTTGTCCTTTTTTCACACAAAGTGTCTCCTTTTTTCACATCTTCCAAATGTCAAGTGCTATTTAGAAATGGTAACATGAGGATTACACAAAATATGCAAAAATCCACTGTTGCATCCAAAGATAAGCCCTTCTTTTGTCACAGTACCACACTGACACAGAAGAGGGTTTTTTATCTATTCCATATATGTATATGACATGTGAAGATATATATATATATGTGCAAAGACATATACATGCACATGTATCAGTAACATAAATTTTGGACTCTGAGTTTTACCTTCATCTTAATTGTGATAAATTTCCTTTCAAGAATTTCAGTATTCTTTTAAGCACATCCTGCTATGGTCTACACGTTTGAAATCAGTGTAACTATTAAAAGTAAGTTCAGGTTTCTGTTAAGTTTCACGATGTTTACATAATTTGGAAATTTACAAATACCCTCACTATTGCACTGCAATTAACACTGTTATTCTCTAGATTTAGCAATTAAAATCCTCTAAGTTGTTGTGGTGTTTTTTTTTTTGTATTTGTTCAAAATAATTTAAATCTGCTCTTGCTTCTTCCCATTGCATGTCTGTATTTACCGATTTTTATTTTTTCTACACTGATTTTTTTCCATTACATGTATTTTCTTATCTCATTTCTAAGTTGTTTTTGTGGGTTTGTGTTTGAGCCAGTTATTTATTTGGTGAGGATCCTCTCTAAAAGCTTTTTTCCTCTTTTTGGAAATACAAAATCTAGGTAGCTTTACAGCTAAGTTTATTTTATACATTCAATTTTAAAGATCTATATCTCCTCAATATCTTAGTTCTTAATCTATTTGGTAAAGTTGACTAACTTATTATAATAACTGCTTTAGCTTTTGCAATCAAGATTGTTAAGTGCTACCCATGGTTTCTTTATCCTTCATTTTAAGTAAAGTTTGCTCATCATCACATGAATCAGTTTTATTTTTGACAACCAGTGTTTCAATGATACTCTCAAGTCATGACGTCATGAATTTATTTTGGCTTAGTAACTGGTTAGTAAAGAAATCTGTCATCCAGAAATTACTAGCCCCTACTTTTATTAGAAATATTTACTTACTATATTTTTACATCTTCAAATCTTCCGTAATGACAATCCCTCATAATATCTCTCACTTTTACAACTTGAAAGACAACAGCATCTATTTACAAATCTAGTTCTGCTGGTCTCTAACAGACACTTTTCTCTATTTTAATATTCTTCCCTTTTCAGTCTATCAGAACATCTTTTATAAGTGCTAATCCTTATTATTTTCCTGACTGCCACTCCATTTACCACTACTACTTTTCACTTCCTTTCTTTAATGAATAAGCCATATCTTCTCATACCTGTGGACAATGTGCACGATAATCAGCTTGTTGCTACCCGTAAAAAATCAAGTTTCACATATGAACTAAAAACTTGTCTAGCTAACTGCTCTGTCTTAACATGAGTACATAAATAATTACATATCACTATGGCATCTTGTTCATTACAGTTTCCTGGGCCGTAGCATTCTTCTCTTGGTCCTTCTTGCTCAGAGTTTCATTTCAAATTCAGACTCCTCATTTTCATCTTTTTGCTCTAGGGTATACAACTAACTCACTTGTGGGCATATTAAAAAATAGTGTTAAGCAACCAGTGAAGGTAGTTCCCCATGGTTGGTGTTTCTCATGACTGCCCTGCCAATCTTGGAATCACTGATAAACTTTAGATTGTTCAATTTATTAGAACTGGGTTTTGTTTGGGTTTGGGTTTTTTTGTTGTTGTGTTTTGTGTTGCTTTTTTTTAATACACTCTCCTATGCATGGTAGAGGATACCAACATTACAGATGGGCAAAAAACCTCAGATGTACTCTGAGAATTACTTTGAAGGTAAGTAATACAACTGCTATCAAGATAAATAATATCTAAGTAAAATATAAAATATAAAATGCTACCTGAAATATTCTTAGTACTGAAAGTCATAAAATTAGCCTCTAGAGCCACATTCTTTAGAGATTGCATGTTCATATTTTAAATAATCCACCAGAGGGAGTTATATGAATGAAATAGAATTATTGACAACAAACATGAACACTTGGAAAAAAAAAATTAAATACTTACACTTTTTTGTTGAACACTAAAATTTTTAGTTAAGTTTATGTCAAGAAAATGAGAGCTTGGTAACTACAGATTCATACTGAAGTTGAAAATTTCAGTGTTCCAGAACACTGGTATAGAGGGGAATGAAATGCAGCTATTTGATATTGAGTCTAATTTTCGGTAGCATGAGTATTTTTGAGTAATTACTGAAGAAAACCATATTTAGCCTTGAGTCAACTGCCAGTCTTTTATTATGGGCACTTCAGTGCTACAGAATATTCTTACAAGTTTTTTTTTTTTTAGCACTATCAGTGCTAAGTGACAGATTTCCCAAACTATTTTATCCCACATAAAAGCCCCAAGAAATGTCCAAACAATTCTCTGCATCTAGCTCTTGCTAATGTTTTCCTTAAGGAAGACACTCAGATTACACCAATGTGCTCTAACCTGTAAAGCACGCTAGCTAAACAGGTTAACATCAAGTGTGATGTTAATATGGCACCATTTTGAACAAATAATTTCAGGGGTTACAAATAAAGATAAAATATTAAAAGAATCATGAAGGAATATACAATACTCCTGAAAAAAGTTGAAACAGTCTTAACAGGGAGATTCTACAAGTATATGTGTTTGCCAGCTGGTATAAATGAGCTTTAATGACTCTAACAAAATTATTTCAGTTTAAGTTAGATTATTTTTTGCTACTCTAAATACCTTTTAAAGTACTAGATGCAATAATGATTGCAAAATCAAGTAAGGCTATTTCCTTCTAAGAAAAAACTGATTCTTCTTATTTTGAAGCACGTTTTAATTTCTGAAGTAATTCAGAAGCAGTCATCTTCAGACAGGCTTTTGGAAATGCAATTTCAAAAGTTTAGAAGCTATTTAAAGGAATCACTCAAATAAACACGTTTTTCCTTCTTCCCTTCTTTCCTTCCTTCTTTTATTTCTTTTAATTTTTGAGTTGTTCATCTTATTCTAAAGAATAGTTGTTCTTTTCTGCTAGGCCGCAAGTACACTGGATGTTACAAAAGTGGGGTCGCATATAAAGAGGATCATAAAGTGATAAGACAAGTCTGATCATAAAAAAAGACAGAATCTCCAGATATAGGAATGGGGATCAGCTGTAACTATTAATTTAAAAAAGTCTTCTCTACCTAGGGGAATGCCAGCTATCTCTAACTGACAGAAGTTTGCCATACCCTAGAAAATTTTGATACTTGCAACAGAAATAACTACTGCCTTCATTCCATGTCAGCATTGGTTACATTTTCAGAAAATTTGAGAAATATTTTTACGAATGTTTTAAGTGTTGAGATCAACCAATTTCTCATTTACAGTTAGAAACCAACTTCTTGGCTGCACTGATTTTGTCAGGGATAGGGCTATATTTCTTCACAGTAGCTCGTATGGGACTATTTTTTGGATTTATGCTGAAAACAACATTGATAACACAGGAATGTTTTCATTATTGCTGAGCAGTGCTTACACAGCGTCAAGGCCTTTATAATTACATTAGATTGAGCATTATAACTATATATAATATAGCTTATATATCATATAAGTACATAATTATATATCAATATAATATAACCGAATATACAATATACCATAATGTATATTTAATATACAATATATAATATATATACACATTCAATATATTACAAAAATATATCATTATAGTATAATTATTATATAATGGGGAGATCCAGTAACTTAACACTTGGTTATAATACAATTTGTTTTTAAGTTTACAAGTTGCAAACAATGATGAAGATCAATACTTGGCCAGAAAATCTCCAAAGAAACCATCATTAGTCTTGAGTGATACCTGAAAAATCCCTCTGATTTCATTTGGAATAGTCATTAAATTTATGGAGGCAATTAAAACGTACCATAAAGAGCAGAAGAAAAGGAGAGGATTCAATGAATGAGCAGCATACCTGGAGAGTGAAGCTAACATTTGTTGTCATTTCTAGTAATCCTTTTTTGATTTCTCTATATTTGCTGCCTTTCCAGCTTAATTTTAAGTTTTCCATTACATAGTCACTGTGTAGCACAGAATTGTTACAGACAACTATTAAGGTGTGTGTCTACTTTAAGTGACCAAGAGGTGAAATATCCATACAGCACATATGGAAAGATGGTAAAGAGTGGAAATCAAAAAGGAGGGAAGGAGGAAAGGAAAAAAGGAAGGAAAGCAGGTAGCAAGAAGGAAGAGTGTGAAAGCAGGAAAGCAAGAAGAGAAAGAGGGAAGGAGGGGAAAGGGACATAGGGCAGGTGGAAGCAGGAGGAGAGATACTAGAAGAGATAGAGGGAGGAAGAGAGAAGAAAGAGGAGAGAAAAGTGAAAGAACTTAATCATGTTGTGAAAGACAGCAAGATGTAAAAAATGAAATTATATAATTCATTAGATATAGCTATATTTCTTAGTCTAGCCTCATGCATTTTAGATGTTGATCATATAAAAAGCACACCTTATTGGTGCTGTATAGTTTTATTGTTTATTTTTCAGAAAAGGTTACATGACAAAAGCAGATCCAACGTAGCTGATAAGCATTTCTACAACAATTTAAATGTATTTTTTTATTTTTATATAAAAGGACATGATTCAGAATATTTAAATTTTTTTATATTATATTGTCCTCTTTTGTAGCTATCATTTGTTATGATGTCTATAGCAGGGTGAATTTATGCTGATACTTTTGGTCTGTGTTTGGCCCCAGCCACCTGTAGTAGTTTATATTCTCCCTGCCAAGTTCACTGATAAAACAGTGAATTCGTCCTTGGAGGGAGAACTTCTGTATAAACTATTTTAATTGGTGTTCTACTATTGGTTCATTGTCTGCCAAGGGCATTTGAAGGAGAAATCAAAGAGGAGGGGAGGAAGGCTCGACCCACTCAACTAGAAAAGACCCCCAAAGCACACTCCGCGTGCGTGAGGGGATTTCCAAAGTTCTCACCCATGCACTGGAGGGATGAACTTACATAACCAAGAGGGTGGGATTGAGAACCTCTGGCGGGGCGGTACTGGCCACACCTCCCCGGGCAGAGGTGCTCATTGATTGTATGAAAGCAGATAGTGTTTTCCTGGAAGAGAGCTAGCTTCACAACAAGGACAACGTTGCCTTTTGGCAGGGACGTCTGCCAGTTTGTGAACTTACTGACTCTCCAAGGATGCAGCTTCTGCTATGGGTAATTATAGGCATGCTAGGTCAGTAAGATAACTTTATGGGCAACAGCTGGGTAACTGGGGAGGTCATGCTGCGGGCTTACTTCTCTCCTCCTTCCTCCCTTTTGGGTTTGTTCATTTTGTTGGCCACTTCTTGGTAATAAATATCAGTTTTGTTGATCTTGCAATGGTGTCATGGTTTTCAAGATTCAGTATGTTAAAACCCTCCCTAATACAGATGTCTTTAACACCTTTAAGTCTAAATGAGTTATAAAAATGTGACAGTTTTTACATTATATACTTCCATAAAGAAAAAAAAAAATGTATTTTTCGTAAGGATGATTTCCAGTCAACACGAGACAATATGTTATTTCTTGGTGCCAAGAAAGAAATACATGATGAACAGTTGACAAGGAGAAGGAGGCAGGGAGAAAGAGCACCAGACAGTGTAATGCTGCAAAGTTCAATTTAATAACTGAACCAAACCAGTGGGTAAGCTGTGTCAGGAAAAACTTCACGCTCCCATGCATACAACCTACACACACTTCCAGCTACTGAAGCTGGCCCTAAATGTGAGTTGGCACAGTGGAGCCTGGGGAAATGCAACACTTTCTGCAGCTCAGTGTTGGATGCCTGCACAACAATACCCGCCTTCCTCTGCCCTTCTGGTCCCAATCTCTATTACTGAGGAGCTGTCACACAGGGCACCAATAAAATCAATCCATGATGATATGATGTAACATTCTGTCAGCTTCAGGCTTTGTTTTTCTCTTCCTTGCTGTACCAAGGCTTACTACAGTCCATCTTTGCTTTGTATTGTCAGCCACACATCATTATATCCAGTCACCCAACTCAGCTCATTATATCTAGTCACCCAACTCCTTATTAGCACAAGGTTGTGATGTTCCCATGACAGAAAAACTTTTTGAAAGTTTGCAATATCACAAAAAGTGTTCTAAATGTGAGTCAGCATATTTTAAGGCTCAGGATGGAGTAACATGTCAAAGAAATGGAAAGACTAAAGTCTTGTCTATTAACAATGAATATTTTTTTTAATATAGACCATGTAAGTCAGAACATGCACTCTTCTGTCCCCCTGGGTCCACTTAGGAAGAAATACTTGCAGATAACATTTTTTCCCAGTATCTCTGTATTATGACTCTCTAACATCTGTCATTATTGTATTGAAGGGTCCCTGCACATGGACAGAACACTGTAAAGTTTCAATTTCTCATACTGCTTCAGGAAAGAGTAGGGCTAATCTCTATTGTGAACTTTTTTTCCCCCCAGTACTGGCATATCAAAAAAGATACTATTCTTTGAGATTTCACTGTATTTACTTTTGAATGACACCAAATTATGACTTAGTCAACAGAGAAATGAGCTACCTGCCCTGCTTTATACTGAAAACACTATTGCCAGATAAGATCAGACTGAATATTCTTAAGCTATTTTAAAAATATGAGCCCCTGATGATTTCAGAAAGCAGAGCAATGGCTAGGGACAAGAATCTTGGTGATGGAGTTTCTAGAGAGCAAGATTTCTACTGGCCATATACTCTCCTGTTTACTTTCTCAATCATAGCCTAAGATTCACTTTTTACCATGTCTTGTTCCTATATCTTCACTTCCTCTGTTTTTCCTAACAGAGTTCCCCATGATAGTATCAGTTCAATCATCCTGTCCAATGTTATCTCTTTTTCCCCTCCTGCCAGCTATATTTCAGTTAGGCTATATTCTTTGTTACTAGAGAAGCCCACAGAAACCACTAGTGACCCTTCTACCCTAAAGTACCTCTTCTCAATCCTAAAGTATTGGGAATAGCAGACAGAAAACACACTCACAGGTTATGTCGTGCTTTCTTGGTACCCCTGAATTGGAACTTCAATACATACTACATTTTCAGAGAATTCAGCCCTCAACTTCTAATTTTCTACATACACAATCAAAGTACTCTTGAGGGGTTTTGTCTTTATACACACTTAGATGCTCTTTCATGAAAACAAAGAAAGAAAGTTTATCCCCAGTACTGGGACATGCAAAAATTTTGATGTTACACTAGTATGCAGACTCACAGGTTTGAATTTCATCATTATGGCTGGGCTTTGCGAACGAAGATTTGGGGAGGGCTCTACCCACGTTTGTTGCAAGCGCGCTGGTGGCTAAAAAGGCCAATACGAGATAGGTACATCCGGTTGCAAAAGGCACAGCAGAAAGACTCCTTAGGTGGTATATTCTGCAAGACACGATTCTTTCTGCGTTGTCTTTTCTCCTCGAGAGTGATCCTGTGTGTGTTCTCAAAGGCATCAGCAGCGTTATAGATGGTGTGTCTCCAGAGCTCTACTCTGGAGGCCAGAGTAGCTTAGCTATGTTGATCAATACGTCCAAGGCTGAGATGTTTTTCAGGGAGTCCTCGTATCTCTTCTTTGGGGCTCCTCTCTTGCGGTAGCCAGTGGCAAGTTCACCATAGAGCAGGATCTTAGGGAGGCAGTGGTCCTTCATCCTTGAGATATGCCCTGCCCAATGCAGTTGTGTTCTCAGTAACATGGCCTCAATGCTTGTGACTTCTGTTTGTTCTAGAACAGATGTATTGGTCACATAATCTGACCAGTGGATGTTTAGGATTGTACGGAGGTAGCATTGATGGAAGTGTTCTAGGAGTCGCAGGTGGTGGCAGTAGATGACCCATGATTCAGATCCATATAAGAGAGTAGACATGCAAAAAATTCAGGTATCTGATGTTACACTAGTATGCAGACTCAAAGGTTTGAATTTACAGCTACAAAATTCAGCTGCCTTGATTCTCATCTTCATTTTTTTCCATGAATGCCAAGAAAATCCTCCAAAATTCACTGTCTTTGGAGGCTTTTTCAATATGATGTTTGAAGTTCTGTATGTACTGACAGATTCATGCTGATTTTAGGTACTCACCAATGTTTGTTAGGTTAAGAGTTTGCTTGTCCTGAGAAACCTATTAAAGGCAGTAATTTATTGTTGCCTACAGTTCAGTGAGATGAAGCAGAATTTATAAATTGATATATTCTTCACTTGAGAGATTGAGATGTACATCTACTGACCTCAAAGACAAACAATAACCATATGATGAAGAAGAGACGTATCAGAGCACCCTTAATACACATTCTACTTCTGATATCACTCTGAAGCATAGAAAATATTAGTTTGATGGGATATTAACATTGCTGGTGAATATTTAGGTTTCTGGAACTAGAAAAAACTTGAAAAACACATTAAAACCACAGGAACTGTTGAGTCTTGTGAATCATGTAAAAAGATTGTTCATCTGAGAGTGCTACTTTTCAGACCAGCACTCTCTAGGATTAACACAACATTCTGCCATATCAACCTTTTTAATGTGGCATTTAGGTAACCAAATTGAAATTCCTGATGATTAAGAAGTCATCAAATTGTGATTAATTCACTATAGACTATTTGCTTAACTATTTTCCTGTAGATTTCACAGCATTTTACTATCAGCAGTTGTTTTTTCTATTTTCTATTAATTATCTTGCTGTCCATATGCTAGTTCTTGAAATGCTCTTACGTTCCTCTTCTCCTACTGTGTCTTGATGGAGTGGTACTGCAATGTGCTATGTCACAGCTGTACTAAGGAGAACATAAAAAAAAGCACCAAGTGCTGATTATTACTTTCAAACAAGAATCTTAAAAATACTGAGTGAGAAAAGTGATCTGTGAAGAAAAATTTTTTCTTAAAGAAGAAAAGAAGAAGAAAAAAAGAAAAAGACATAGGTAATAAGGGTCATAATAATACTCCTAATAGTTAAATGTCATGATTTAAAGAAAAAAAACACACTGAAATATTTTAAGAAAGTCATCCTATGGAGAGATATCCTAGTCTAAGTTTAGTTTTGTATGTGAAGATCAAATTTTGTGGTTTCTTTGAAAGTTACAAGCATTTTAGGACTTTTGTTTGTGTTTGCAGTGTTGAAGATGTTCACTTTCGGGTATCACTAGTATGGCTTTTAAAAGGCAAAACAGAAAGTTTTAAACCTCAAAAAAATATACTTCCCCATCAGGCATAATTTATACAGTCAGTTCCAAAATGCTTTTCTTTTTAATCCCTGTATCTCTGGTAACATCATTTATTTCAATTATTCTGGTTTCTTTGGAGTATTTTCAACTTAATTTTATTTGTCAAGGGATGCCAAAGAGGGAAAGGATCATACAAAAAACCCCTCCAAAACCAACCAACCAACCAAAACCAAACCCCCCAAAAAAACAAACAAAAAACCCCCCCAAACAAAAAAAAAAAACAAACAACCACAAGCAGTTGGAGATTCAAAATAACAACTTTAAAAATCAGAATTTAAATGGTTAAATAGGGATCTGTTTTCTTTAATTATCATTCTGTGTAGATCTAGGAGTCATTTTAAGTAGAGATATAATTAAACTTTTTGCTTCAAGCTACTGCCACGAGCATAAGAAAATTGCTGAATGTTTTAAAATTTCAATGTGTTACTGTTAACTTGTTGCTAACATGCTACCAATAGCTTATTGCTAATAAAAGCCAATTAAATGCTAGCTCTGGTAAACCCATCTGTTTCACAGTGCTTGAAATGTAAAACTAAAAAAATAAAAAATATCTGAACTTTTGTTTCATGTTATCCGTGGATACATAGTTCATTCCTAAGACCACTGAAAATGTACAGGAAATATATATCAAAGCCTCATAGAATAATTTTAGTTCAAAGTGACCTCATCTAGTCATACTCCCTGTACATGTTTCAACTAGGTCAGGGTACTCAGCAACATATTCAGTCAAGAACAGATCCCAAAAATTCAACTGGTTGTTTTTTTCCTAGCATTTAACTACTCCAATTGTTTTTTAAAAAATCTTAAAATCCAGTTGGGATTTTCTGTATTCTAATTTGTGTGTGTTGCCTATCAATGTCCACCTCCAACAACAGTGTGGCACCTCCTTGTCTGTATCCCCCAGTCATGTAGATGCAGAGAAGAGTTAACATCTCCTCCCAGGTTCATTGGCCCAGCTTCCCCAGACTTCACTCAGGTGCTGTGTGTTCCAGCAACCAATCAGCCCGCTGACCTCCACTGGACTAACTCCAATATATCCATGTCTCTGTTGTACTAAGGAAAACCAAAGGAGACACAGCACTTTGTATTTGGTTTCATGGGTGCCAAACAGGGAAGGATCACCTTCTTCAATTTTTTCATTCTCACTAATACACCCCAGGATGCTGATGGCCTTCTCATTGCCATGGTACATTGCTGGCTTATATTCAACTTGGTGTCCTTTTCTGCAGAGCTGCTTATTCAACAGTTGCTCCCCAGCCTGTACCAATGCATTGGGTTACTTGTCCCCAGATGGCAGGACTTTGCATTTCCCTTTGGTGAACTTCACAATGTTTCTCAGTTATGGGACCAGTTCTGTTTAATACCTTTATTAATGATCTGGACAAGGAAATCAAGTGCAACATCAGTCAGTTTGCAGGCAACAAAGAGTTGGGCAGGAGTGTAGAAGGGGAAGAAAGCTCTGGAGAGAGACTGGTGAAAAGGAAGCTCAGGGGAGACATTATTCCTCTCTGCAACTACCTGAAAGGAGCTTGTGTTGAGGTGGGGTTTGGCGGCTTCTCCCAGGCAACTAGCAATAGGACAAGAGGAGGGAAACAGCCTCAAGGTTCAGGTTGGATATTAGGAAAAATTTCTTCACTGGTTAAGCATTGGAACAGGCTCCTCAATGAACTGCTGGAGTCACTGTCCCTGGAAGTGTTCAAAAAAGAAGTACATTGACACTTTGTGATATGGTTTAGTTGGTATGGTGGTATTCAGTCAAAGCCTGGATTTGACTGGAGGTCATTTCCATGGAGGTCATTTCCAACTTTAATGATTCTATGATTTTATGCTTTCAGCCCATTGCTCCAGCATGCTTTCTAAACAGCAACCTTGTCTTCAAACATATTGTTCGTCTCTCCCTGCCAGTTTCATGACATCTGCAAATTTGCTGAGAACTCCATCCTACTATCTAGATAATTATTAAAGTTGCTAGACAGTACTGGACCCAGAAATAATTTGTGAGGAACATCACTATTTACTGGCTGGACTTTTTACTACAGATCACAAGTCTCTGAGTCTGTCTATCCAGTCAGCCTTCCATGCATCTCATTATATATTTATCCATATGTTACCAATGTGATGATAAGGAGGTCAAAGTGGTCAAAAAAAAGTACAATATGAAGTTAATAAAGCTGTTATCTGATCAGTGTCTATTGAGTAGCATCTGGTGTGGAAAGCCAACTGATGACCCTGTACATAAAAAGTTAAGCATCATATGCTAAATGTCCTAGTTCTGGCCAGGACAGGGTTAATTTTTGCAGTAGCCAGAAGAGGGCATGTGGCTAGGACCCTGAGGGTATTCTATAACACCTCAAGTCATTTTCTGGGGACTTTGGAAGAATTCCCTTCTGTATTGGGTAGGATGGTGGTGGAAGGGGTCAGATATTGTTGAGGTTTTTCCTGTGGTGACCACGTGAATCGTTTACCTCTGTTCATTGTCTTATTTCATTGCCATTTGCAGCAAATTGTTCTTAATCCATGATCTTTACCTTTTCTGTTTCCAATTCTCCTCTCCACCCCACCACAGGGGGAGGGGGGAGGACAAAGGGGGAGTGAGCGAGCGGCACACGGTGGGAACACTAAAAAATTGGAGAATACCAGTCTTACCGTGACACTGAAGAACTGTTAAATTACAGTACTAGGGAATTTTCTTGTCTCACTTGCTATCTGACCTTAGTTAAAGTCATATTAATACTGAAATAAACCCTTACGTCTGAATGTGCAACCACAGCTCAATGACTGTTATCACCATCTATCAGTATCTCAATATTTTCCTTAATTTGAATATGGAGTAACATTACAATATTTCAAAATACTCAGGATGAGCTATTGTTAATGCAACTGGATAGTAAAGGTTTTATATATCCCTCCTTACCCACTCACCCCACCAAGCTTTAACCATGAAATTTTGTAACTTAGATAATAAACAAAACTAATAACATGACCACTGAAGCTCTTCACCATAAAAGATCATTACAAAATTCGCATAAGGCATACACTTCACATAAATGAAACAGTTGCTCCATCTGCAGTATAATCAGGATTCTCAGCAAGTTAAAGAGTCCATATAGAGTCAGTACATGTCACTGAGATTACTTAAGTGCTTATAATTAGGTTTGAATAATGTTTTGTTGTGCTAGGACTAATGACCCTTGCAGTGTGAAGCACAGAACTGCATCTGTGAGAAGCTAAACACCTTCTACCATTTGCAAACATTCTGCATCTCCCAGGCTTGGAACTGTAATATATGTTAGGGTCCTTTATATTGCTAACATTATGATTGGGTTACAGACACATCAATCACTTTACTCATTTATGTTCTTCAGATCATTCAGAAATTTTTACTTATGGCCATTCTCCTGCTCAGTGCATCAAAGCAATTCGAAGATTTTACAAGTTTATGTTTAGTAATTCGTCTTGAAATATGATGAAATAAAAATGTAGAACAAGCTCTATCATTTCAACTCTCAAACTGCAGTTTCAAGATGCAAAATGATCACTGAGGTTTAAGTGAAGTTTCCTGAGAGGTGAAGCACTGACAGATTTAATAGTTCCATCTATGAAGTATCTCAAGTTTCTGTTGGAAGCAATCAGGCTTCAATCAAATGGCATAATAATGAGATGAAGAAATGGATACCATATCTTGGAATGTAACACTCTCAATTTCTAAGCACTCCCTATATATGAAACCCCTTTTAACTAGTAGAATAAAGATCCGTCACTAAAAATGCTTGCCAGAAAAAAATCATTTGCTTTAACTAATTGATATGTTCTGTTTTGCTGCCTTTTTTTTAAAAAAAAAAGACCACACATGCAATTCACTCTATTATCATGTAACTGGCAGTAAATCAGAAAATTAAACTTATCAGACATATGGAGATGTAGATTGAAAGTTTTCAGAAACTGACAAGCTAGTAACAACCCAGATTGTAATTAAGAAGTACAGAAATCTTGAATCAAGAGACATGGATATTTGTTGCCATTTAAATTAGCAGATTCATTAAAAATAAAAAAAAAGAAAATTAAAAATCACACAATAAAACACTGGCAGGATGATTTCATACCTCAGAAATAAACCAAACCACATTAAATCTGATGTGCCTAAAAAAGAAACCAATGAAAATTTACATTTTTGGTCTTATTATTAACTTTTTCCTCCTAATGTTTTCATTTGAAACATTGCTATCTAAGTTCCATTTCTAAAAAGCACAGAGAATGCAAACATAGCAGTCTCCAACTTAAATTGTTCACCAACTTCTTATGAACTCTGCCTTCCTCTTTTCTTCCACCAACCTCATAATTTGCTATATGGCAAGTGTATTTTCTAAAAATTTTTCAAATGTTATCTGATTTTCCTTCACTGTTATTCTTATATTCCTCTCTTAGATTTTGAATTTCAAAATAATTATTTGATATTTGATACTGAATCTAAATATCCCAGTAAATACCAGGGATATTATAACTCTGCTCATGGGAAGGGACATATAACTGTACAGTGAATGATTTTTACTTCCATTAGATACTTTCTTCATGCTGAGCAATGACTACATTTTGAAAAAAAATTGTCACATTTGAATTAGTTCTCGACATACCTCTGACAACTATGAAAACAAAAATTTGTATTCATTGCTTCCACAGATTTCATGGTTGAAGGAAATTGAAGCTATTCAATACAACAGAAAACAAGTGTTGGAAAGGATATATCTCCTGAAGTCAACAGGATTCTTAATTTCAGTTATCTGCTCCTTAGAAGCTATTTCTTCTTCAATATAAAGAAATTTCCAAGCTCAAATATCTTGCTCTTGTAACAAGTTATGCGAATGCACAAAGCAAGTTGACTATATGTATATATATATATGTGTGTGTGTATATAATATCTTTTTTTTCTGTTTAATGAACAACAGTGTAATTTAGAACTTATATCAAGTTGGACACTAGGCAAGGAAATTTCTTTTGAAAAACGAAAATTAAAACATTTATGGAGATTCAATGAAGCAAACCATTTCCATGAAAATATATTGATTTTCATTAAAATGCTATTGTGAAGACAACTGTGAATGACTTTCTACTTAAAAGGAACCGGTGGAGAAAAGCTGTAAGACATTTGCCAGGTACAATGCAATCACAGAGCTATAGTTTTATTGCTTCTTTTTTTAAGGAATCAATGAATTTATTTTCAGCTATGTAATTAACTATGAAGCAAAATTATTCAAAGATGAGATTTGAGTCATATATTAAAATTATTACACATTTGATTGCATAAACTACACCTATAAATCTATTTTTGCAAGATTATTTGAAAAATTTTGTCTTGCTCTCCATTTCCCACCAGTGTAGAACTTTTATTTCTTTGCGTATTTTTATCTCAAAAAACATTATGGTAGAGCACTTTTATTTCTGGTCAGGTCTATTTGTATAGAAATAAATTAAGGTTAGTTGAATAAAGAGTATTATTTTTGTTTTTGACAGTTCTTGGCTACAATGTTGAAGAGACATACAGTGGGGTCAAAACTTAATGTATACATATTAGTAGATGTAAAGAGCAAGACGAAAAGCAGACAATTTCAGTCATTACCCTCATTTTTCTTTACTTTGGGGACCCTTATATCTACTCCATTTAGCTTTGTTATTAGTACTCTATTAAAAAAAGTTATGAAGATTAGCATTCTAGAACTGACAATTCAGTCAGTCAGTTATAAATCCCAATAAATGAACTGATATATTATTAAAATATTTTGGCAATACATTGCTAAATATCCTGAAAGTAACTCAATCTTTCTAATGATTTGGAAAACTGCATTCATAATCATAGTATTATTTTACTGTTCAAAAGCTGTTAGAGTTCTCTCAAATGCTGTCAGAGCTCCCCCTTCATCCAAGTTTTCTCCCACTAAGTGCTTTTAACATCGGAGATGTTAATTTCCTAGCAATTCCACAATTAATATGATACATACTTTAAGTAAATATTTAAGACAGTAAGCCAAGGAAAATTCAATTCACTCGTTTCATGTTTCACATTTTCAAAGAAAAAAATTATTTTCTCTTTTGAAAACTGAAACCCTGAAACTTTGAAAGCTGCATTCATGAATATGTCACTCTGCTTGCATATCAGAAACATCTTAAGCTATTTATTTTTTACAGCTTTCAAAGAATAGTAAATTTTTACAAGCAAACAATTCACAGAATGCCAGCTAAGGAAGTACTGTTACTTCCTATTCACAGTAGGCTTTTGTCATGACACCTTGGAAGAGGATTCACAGAACAAGAATTTGAGATACATCACTTACAACTCTTAAAGAAAGCATCCTTAAAAGCTTTAAAGAAAGGGCCTTAAAGTTCTTTTGAAAGAACAAGAACTTTTTAAAAAAGAAATGTGATTTTTCCATCCTGTTTTTAAAGAGGGTTTCCCCTCAAATCCTTTGCATAAGACTGGAGGAATTTGTTAACAAACTCCCTCTTTCCCTACTTAATGTCTGCTCTAATCACAGTCCACACTAATCTCCTGGAGCCTGAAGGAAAAAAATAATGGTTTCTGTCACAGAGATGATGCATCTGCTCTTTTCCTGTGCTCATCACTTTCCTATCCTTTCTTCACATCCAAAGATTCTGCTGTTCCTCTATCACCCTCCCCAAGGTATCTTCCCTGCACTGTTGAAGTTTTTCCTGGCTATGCAGGAAACCACTTTTCTCATATGTAGATTCCCCCAATTGAGAGTGCTGTACTCAAGACAGGCAGTAAGGCACTCTTTCCCCACTCCCAACTGGTCTTCTGCACCCTCTAACACAAAACAGTAAGTCAAATAGATGTGAGCTGACTCACACCTAAATGAAGTAACACGATGCCTATGAAAACGTCATGCACTATGAAGCTTATCTGTTAGAGTTATGTTTCCATTGAATCAGAAAAAAATATTGTAATTTCACTGCTGATTAGATGTATTTGTTTTTCATGCAAAGAGAACATATGACTATTGTGCATGCTTGCAAATGCCATTGCAGTAAAATCACAGCTTGCTTATTAATTACAACTGACTTCCTTTTGGATCTGCCATCTTTTGTTGATGATTTTCCCATTACACATAATTCAGATTTTAGATCTGAGCATTAAAAAGAAAAATAGATTATATACCTAATATCTCAGAAATGGGCACAGATCTTTGTGGACCTTGTGATATGCCAGATATGTATTAGTTACAAGTCTTCAAATGTATTATAATGAGTAATTTCATTCACCCAAAAAATATTTCAGTAAGTTGTTTTAAAGAATAGCAAGATTTTTTTTAAATCAATGTTTTTGTCTATTTGTTATATTTTTCATTATACTGCTTTTCACTCACAAAAAACCAAAATAAATCAGAAAATATGAAAGTAATCTATAAATATAAAAAAATTATAAAAAGATTGAATTCTTTCAAAATGTATCTGTTCAATTCTAATGCAATCTCATTCCAAAGTAGATCAGATGAATGCTGCTCTGACAGCTTATTTCTCTCCACTGACAGATGAAGGTTAAACTGACTAGCTTGGATCTGGAAAACTACAATTTAAATGAATAAATACAAAGAAACCACAGAACTAAGCTCAAGAAGTGCAAGATGGGTATAACTACTTGAACTGTAGTGGTAAGAAAAACACAGTTAAATCTGTGAAATACAACATGTTATTAGCTATTGTAAAGAATAAAAAAAATAAGGACATAACTGCTGAACAAGAGAAGTAGATTCAATGAAATGTGCTCTATTACTTCAATAATAATTTCAGTATAGACCTTAAGGGACCATTATTTCTCAGAAATGATAAATAATCGACTATTTCTGCAAGTTTAATTTCATGAGGCAAATGTTTTTAATTTTGTCAAAGTATGAAGAATCAAATGACTACCAATATGATTTAATTTCTGAATAAGGAGCATATTTTGCTTCATTGATTTTGATTAATTTTTAGTATTAATACCATACCTGCACTGTCAGATAAAACTTGAAAAATTTTAATTATTATCAGATAAAATTCCTTATTTCTAGAACTCTTTGTCTTAATCTACTTCACAGATGACTAAATGGAGGGATAATCCTTGATTAAAAAAAACCCACGACCCAACAAAACTTCTCTTGATATTGTTCCTATGCATTACAATGACAATTACAAAGCTTTCCTAAAGCTAAACTAAAAGAAAGGGATTAAAAAGTATTCTCATGATTTACATACACTCTTACTATTCTTACCTGTATGTGATCATGCATCTAAATAAGACATATACTGTTCTGACCTAGCAGACAGTGCATCCATCATAGAAGGTTAATTCTTCACTAGGAAGTGAAGTTATGAGAACTTCACTAGGAAGTTATCAGAATTAACCTTCATAGGAATCACCATTTCTATGGTTTCAAAAGGACCACTTACGAATAAAGTTCCATGGAAGTACAGAATAATTTCAAGCCAAAACCAAAAAAGGTATTTTTACTTACAGAGGATATATAGGATTCACAAGATTATAATTTAGATATTCCAAAACTGTCTTACCATGGTGTAGTTGTGAGCCACCTTCATAAGCTCTGTGCACCCTTGTGCATCAGCAAATGCCCGTATTCCCAAACAGTTGGATGGGTGCAAAAGCTTCATTAGAAAATGGCAGCAAACTTCTACTACTTGAGGAAGCTGGAGGAGGCAGGCAGCTGCTAGAAGATTTTCAATGGTATCTTCTTTCAGTTCCAGGCAGCCTAAAAAAAAGGGTTGGTAACATTAACACATGCAAACTTATTTACTTGGTATTTACAAAACATGCAGTATCAAAAGATATTTTTAAAAATAATCATAGTTCTATATAAATAAATCTATAGAAAAAGTGAAGAAAAGAAGGATTAGTCTCCCTGACTGAACATCTCAGGGACCTGAACATTACAGTATTAAAAACATTTCTTTTTAAACTTCTATTAATTCAACTATATAATAGGCATACAAAGAGAGACTGTACAGTGTGGAATGGAAGAGAAGACTTAGGAATATCAACCAGGCTGTGGATGGTTTTTTTGTTGTGTTTCTTTTCTTTTTTTTTTTCACTGAATTTGGTGATAAAACTTGTATTATGTTCAGTGGCACAGAGCAAACTTCAAAATAATTTACTTCCCTGAAAAGAATAACTTCCTAGTATAGTATGAATGAACCCATAAATCACAGAATTTGCTGATTTTGAAGGGACCCACAAGGATCATTGAGTCCAACCCTTAGCCCTGCACAGGACCATCCCCAGGACTCAAACCATGTGCCCAAGAGTATCATTCAAATGCTTCTTGAACTCTGTCAGGCTTGGTGCTGTGACCACATATCTTTAAATAAGGCTTACAATCTTCCAACTTGGTGTTGCTTATTTGTAATGTGACTTTGGGGTTAATTTTATCTGAGAAACACATGGTAGGCTTCTCATAGCATATCGTTCTTCTAAAATAATTTATATTAGTGAAAAGTACATATTTCCATGCCTAATACTTATCTTCCATTAAATCATACTTACATTGTACTTAATTCTGTAATTTCACAAGTCAGTATGTTTCCCTTGCAGATTGATTCACTTTTTAACAAATAAAAGGTAAAATAGAATAAAATAAACTTTTAAAATTATTTTTTTATTGAGAAATATGTAATTCTTGTTATAATGCTCCCTCCTAACCAAAATTTTTATTTTTTTTTCATTAGTATCTTATAAATCTCTTGCATTAACAACTTAAGAAATCATAAATTAAAGATTACAAGGATGACTTGTGGAACTGGAAAAAAAAAGTATAGGAAAATAAAAAACTGCAATTATAAATTGTAAAAAACACTTCTGATTTTATTTTGCTGTACGTGGAAAATCATCTCAAACTATAAGGATTAAGTGTATATAGATCTTTCTCTTCAAAGTGATATAGTTCAACACTCAGATAAACTCCTTTTTTTCTCCACACAAACTTTGTATCCATTGTCACATAAAAAAAAAAAACCCACCTACAAATCTTAACAGTTCTATCTCATGGCACTAAGGAGTTCTAAAGCCTTCAACTTCACAACAGTATCCCACTGAAAAGCTGCTTTATATTGCAATACCAAACACAAAATACAGTAACATTAACACTACACATCTGATCTTTTCTACTTTCACTTTATCTGGAGCTTTTAATACGTGATGGAAACTGAAGTTTTATTTTTTACTGGATGTAGTTATAATACATCCTTTTGCAATCCTTTGCATTGGATCAAGTGCACAGCCTGATTTCAGTGGTTTTCCTCTGCTTATTTTCATGCTTCTATTAATGTCACGTGAGCTTCTCTTTATGTTATCTGGCAGTTTCTCAGAATTTCTGTCCACCACACCTTTATGCAATGTGGTCAGAAAGCACACTCAGCAGCAGATTCTTGGGTGACCTCCAATCAATTTAGCAATGACACTCCCACATTTGCTACATGCTTGCAGGTAATGACTAGCTCAACACACAATCTATTATCTTGAAGATGGTTTCATTGTGTCAAGTGGAACATATCAGAAGATAGTTGTTTTCATGTTAAAAATTATCACTCCGGTACCAGAAGGCAGAAAATTAAAATTTGGAAAACACCTGTGAAAAGTAGATGGACTGAGAAACGGAAAAAAAAAAATTAAAAAAAAAGGAGTCCTCGATCTCCTTTACTTATGTGTTATTTATTTTTCAACAATGAGGTCAGTAAAGTCTCTGGCCCTATAAAACCGATCCAGATATCATTTGCAAAGTGATGTAAGTATTGAAAGAATGACCATCATTTTGAGGAAAGGTAACGGTATAGCTACCATAGTTCGGCTTTTTATCACTGAATGTAGCTACCCTTAGGAGAAGAGCCCAAAGGAATCAGTTGAAGCCACATCAATCTACTTGTTTTCAAATTGAAGATACTTTCTGTTAACTTAAAGGTAGACTAGTCCTGGTAGGCTACTAGTTGGGAAATAGTAGAATTAAACTAAGTTTAAATCAATAAAAATCATTATCTGTTCTATAAATTACATATTTCTTTATGCAACCAACATGGTTATTTTGAAGAAGATCCTTCACATTTTTATGAGAGTGTGAAGACATTTCTGCCTTACACATTAATAGAGGATGTAAATATACAATGGCTTCTGGGGTATCTAGGTATACAAATATATTATAGCTTGACTTATTTTTAAATAAATTCAGAAATACTAATTTACTGCTTACTACTTACTATGATAAGAGCAAGAAAGGTACACTCAATACGAGTTAAAGGGTTTATTGTTCTTCATTCTTTAGGCTTCAATCATAGATAAGTTTTTAATCCATCTAAATATTTTCCAAGTCTTTTCTTTTTTAAACATCAAGACACCTTCATAAATTTGTTCACAAGGGCTGTATTCACTTTTTCAGAAGAATGCTACGACATTTTTATGCAAATTGCTCTGGGATATCAAGTGTTTAGCATGGTCAGGGTTTGAAAAAAGAAAGCTGTTAGGAAGCTCTGAATATACAATCTTAAGACAGTTTCATACTGGCAATTAGAAGATCCAAGTATCTATTTAAAAGTGTTTAATAGGATATTCAAGGGGGCATTAATATTATTGCTTCTTCAATTCACCTCCCCCTCATATTTTTATGCAATAAGTAGCTTACACAAGTGTGTCAGTCTGGGAAAAACAAATTAACCAGAGCTTTAAATCTTCTTTTGTATTAAATTAATTAAGATGAAAAAAATATGAGGAAAAAACAATCAAAAGAACTTTTATGTATTCTAATTGTTATTCTAAATTATAGCTTTATTTGTGACAAATTTTATGTGCATTCCTTATGTGGAAATTAAAATGCCTGTCTTTAGCATGCATTCTCATAATGAATGCATACATTTTATTACCTCATTACCAAATGTGAAGCAGAGATAATATAAAAAAATTCCCTAATATTCTTCTGCTAAAACTTTTCCCAAGTTCAGGGACAGTTTTGGTATTTTTTTTTTAATTTTTATTTTGCTTTTATTCTATCTTCTACACAATTGACTACACTTAAGAACTCTTTTTTATTTCTAAGGAATCACTGCATATCTGATCACCCTTGGATGATGTTAATAAAGTCAGTGTTTCACAGCTATTGACCAATAGATGGGATCTGTGGTGGGACCTCTCAGTAGGTATTGCTCATTTGCTCTGTGCATAAGCAACAAATTTTCATCCAGATTTTTAACACATCATAATATCATTTTACCTCATGTGCACAGTAATTTTTTTTCTCTCTTGTAATTACACACATCCATTCATAGCAAGACTATTCAACATTCTTAAGATACCTGTGAGTAAGGGTGTAACAGTGAAGTCATTGGAAGTGTCAAGGAATTAGAAACAAAGGCTAGAACTAATTCTTTGTAATCAGATATTTAAAATTTTACCTTTCTATTTCATGTGTCTTGATCAACTGTGTTGCAGTTCTGAAGTGCTGCTGAATGGAATTATTTCCATAGGCTAACCAGTTGTAGGAATGCAGCATCTCTATTAGGTGTCATTTTTTTAAAAATAAAGGCAGTAAATGGTATCAAGATAATATTTATTCAGATTTTGCATAGTAGATAAACTGTTTACAATTATGACTACAAGAAATAACTTTTTTGAAGAAGCATCAAATGCCAGTGAACACTTGAAAAAGTTTACAAAAAAAGGTAATATACTTCATATTGCTACAATAGGCCTTTCTGCCATTGCTTATCATTAATCTTTACAAGTCTTAGGTTCTTGTCAGGTAGCCACCTGAGCTAATCACTCTTTTTACAGTCCACGGAGAGAAATATGAGGTGTTTCACCTGTCCTGTTTTAGTCATGTACTTCAGAATGAGATGAATCACTCTCTGAATGGCTATTTCTTGTTTTCAGCTACAAAAAGAGCACCTTCATTTGACTTACTGAGATGCTGCTGATATTTATATTTGTTGATATGAACTCAGTGCATCTGCTCCCAAACACAATAGCTGAATCATCAAAATCATCAGGTTTCAGGTGATGAAATGCTCTTTGGTTTGATCAGTTCTCTCTGTTACTGTCAACTCCTGGTAATGACATAGTGTGTAAAATCACCTCTATGTCTATTCACGAATATCAGTCAGTGAAGAATGCTACAAAAAGTATTTTCCCTTAGCAGAACATCTTTTAGTTTCCAGATGATTTCTAAAGGCAATGTTAAGGTTTTGATTTTGACCTATGCCTTGAAAGATAAGTTCTACATTGTATAATTTTCCAAACTTTTCATAAAGGTGAAGTTGTTTCCAGAAAAGAAAACAGGACACAATATATTCGCTTTGCAGAGGTTTCTCCTGATCAAACTTTTTTTATTTTCTATTAATTACTTGCTGCAGACCACATTCATCAGTTGCAAGTGAGGAAGATAGGCTGATTGTGTTTCTTTAGAATCATAGAATGGTATGGGTTGAAAGTGACCTTGCAGAACATCTAGTTCCAGCCCCCTTGCCATAGGCAGGGACACCTTTCACTAGGCCAAGTTGTTCAGAGCCCCATCCAGCCTGGACTTGAACACTGCCAGGGATGGGGCAACCTGTTCCAGTGCCTCAGCAACCTCATAGTAAAGAATTTCTTCCTACTATCTGATCTAAACCTGCTCTGCTTCAGTTTGAAGTGTTTGTCCTGTCACTACATGCTCAGAAAAGCATTCACTTGATTCAGATATATAATTTCGACTATGATTAAATGGTCGATTATATTGCCAGCTATGTTATTATTTGGTAGTCTCCTCACTACCAAGCATGACTTCAAAATTATAAAATTTGTAACATAAAATGAATTTTAAATTTATATTTTAGCATTATTATGTATAAAATAATTTAATCAGTTATTCCAGAGCCATAAATATATGCAGGTTGACAAAAATTAAAAAGCCTCCATCACAGTAATATGGGAATTATTATAAATTGAATAGAATCACTCTTTTAAAATACTGTATAATTATTTACACCTTAATCATGTTATATCTTTAAGCAAGTGGACTAAAGTGGCCTAATCACATGATCGTTTGTCAGTACTGCCAAAGTCCACTGTATTTAAATGGCATGGAAATTTACAACATTGCAGAGCGATAAGGAAATGGGATTAACAAATAAAAATCCACCCTGAGCAAGAAACTTCTTGCAAATGTCTGGCTAAAGATTAGAAAAGTAAATTACCCCAAAAAAATCCATGATGTGTTACCTTTTCATCTCCTGGTCTGTGAAAAAAAAACCATCAAAGCCCAACAAACCACAACACCTCTGTTTTATAACTAAAATGTCATGTTTTCAAAGAAAATTTGTCCACTGACTTATATACATCAGCTTTTTAGAGAGAGACATTAAGATGTTATTTTCTCCTTATGAAGGAACTGCCATTCACGTGCCTTATCTCACTTTCTATAGTTTAACTTAGTGACCTGTAAGATATACATGAGTAAAAACAATAAATCATTTAGCTGTGAGTCTAATATTCATAAAACCTTTTTGACAACTGTGAAGAAAGATATGTTAGCACTCTGAGACTGAAGATATGTTTTTCCATTGGTTATAGAAAACTTGTTAAAATATGAATAACATTGCTGGGATTATGTGCTAAATATTACTAGTTTGTACTTGCGTAGATGGTCATTATATTAGTAATATAATAATTCAACTATTACACAGTCGTATTTGGAAATTTTAAGCTTAATTTTATATGTAAATAGAGGAATACAAATTCACATGTTAAAACAAACGAAGGAAAAAAACAATATAAGAGTTACCTCAAAAAATACACAAATCTAAACAGCATTTACTAACTAAATTTCAAACAGCACAAATCTTGTACTCATACACAAAATAGGCTGAGAGATGAGAAGAAGTATTCCCAAAAGCTCATTTCATACATAAAGCCTTAGCTTCCCTTAAGTGTTTTTAATCAATGGACTTCAATACTTCTGTTTGCTTCCAGAATATAGGTCCAGCTCATCATGCAGCACACATTGAAAACCATTCCAGGAATTTACTTTTATAAACATAAGCAAACTTCATCATGAGAAGTGGGGCAAGTTTCATTCCAAAAGAATTGTACCAAATACTGGGTACATCTTAAAGAGATACAGCCTTTCTATTACACTGAACACAATCAAGCCTTGGCCTCTGGTAGGAAAAAAAAATTTAAAAAAAGGGAAAAAATGTCTCAAGGACAAAGTAGCTCAGCTTTCAGGTTTGAAGGAGAAGTATTTTATTCTGCAGACCTGAAGCCAGCTCAGAAGTAGGAACACTCACCTCTGCCAGAATAAGCTTCTTAACTTCTTAGGTGGTGATTTGGCAGCTTGTGCTATGGTAGCAAAGAACAGTTTGAATCCACACTTAGAGAACAAAATGTTACAGAAATGAAGGCACCAATTGCCAAGAAAAGATTTTTGCTTATGACTCCACCTTACAGCCTAATGCGTTGCTTTGGGCTGGATTGCACTTCTGGAAGAAGTTGAGTACTACAGTCACGTCCTGTTTTGTGGGTACATTTCAGCACAGATGCTGTCAGATGGGCATGGAATAGAAAGGGAGTGAAGGTGTTTTACAACGTAGAGACAGGAGCAGAAAAACACCTGAAAGGTGAGGACCTCTTTAACAAACAACCATTGCAATTTTCAAGATTCCTTTTGCTTTCTTTTGGAACTGTGGACACACAGCTAGGCAGCTGAGCTCAACAGAGTGGATACAGGTATACATCTCCACTGCAGGACCTCTAGAGAGAAGCATGTTAAAGAGGCATACCATGCTACAGCAGCCTGTCTGATCACTTCAGTGATGCTATTTAGGCAACAGCCTAGCACGTGCCAGATGACAACACAGAAGGATGGCACTCCACTCAAAGGAACGCTCATGTCCTGTATTTAACGTTCAGTACTTGGTTTAATCTCTCTTTAGAGATTGAGAACTTTGAACCTAGCAAGGGACAGCTTTAAAATGCACCCTGCAGTGCACTCAGTTATCTGTCCTCCCCCTCCATATTCACTGCTTCCCTGAATTTACTCTTACTGACTTCTCAGGAGTAGCAGATTGCACCACAGTACGAGGACACACAGTTACTAGCTATCTCCCCATAATATTCAAGATCATTCTGAATACTTAAAATTTATGGATATCCAGTTCAGAGCTCTTTTCCAAGCAATTCTCATATACATTGCCAAAAGAATGAGAGAACAGCTGGTTCCTAACACATAATTGCCAGTTCTATCCCTTAATGAAGTATCCTGAGTAAAAAGAGGAACAATAACAATTTGTTTTAGTGCATAACTTCAGAAATGAGCAAGGACTTGGTGTTTCAGTAACAGGAATGGAAAACAACTGCTCCAGGTGGAAACAAGATCCTCAGAGTAGGGACTGCTCAAAAAAATAAAATTAAAAAAAACAAACAAGGAAGCAGTCAGTCAGTTTCTGCAGTTCTTTAAGATAAATGTGTCTATGAAGTTTTTTACTACAGAACTGAATTACATGAAAGTCCACAGTTTGTTTTAGTATCAGAAAGATATTCAGTGAAGCAAGGTATTTAATTCCAAGCAGGCCGACATCCATAGATGAAAAGATGACAATCTAGTCCTACAGTTACATTGAGAAACTTTGAAAGATTCTGGCACTGTACACATAGACAGTAGTATAGATGAGAGTTCAATTCAGGAATAATCCTTGGTGTTGCAATAAGGCTTTGCTGATGCATAAATAAGAATTTTATGAGGAAACTATTTGAAAATGTCAATCTTGTAAATTGCTCTAGCACTAGTAAGAAATGCAACTGGAACAAAGGTACATATGAACCTGGAAGGGTAGTCAATGCAGAACATCCATGACATATATCTGAATGATGGCTTTAAAGATCATGAGATTACTACCACTTCCTACTTCCCAAATTGGAGCAACCCTGATAAAAAAGCCTTCTTTGGATAGCTCTCTTTGCAACTCCCTCTTTATTGACTCCTGAAAAGGAGTTTATAACAAGTATCTGCTTCTAGAAGAGAACTTTACAGCAGATCCTCCATATCCAGAAATTAAGTTTATTCAAGGTCTACCAGCATCTAATATGATTCATGACCATTTTTCTGTGCTCTCCATTACACAATGGCTAAAGTCTTCCAGATCAATTCAATTACCTTAATTTGTCCTTTTATCACCCATCCCAGAGTTCCTGGAACGAATGATCTCCCATCTGAAATGAATGGAAATTTAAGGGCTTATTCTCTGAAAGTGCAAAGTCAACCATCAAGTACATGGCAGAGCAAATGTAGTGGGACAGCAACAGGTAATAGTCTGCAAAAAGTGCTCTTTAGACATGGTCCATGTTCACAGGCATCTCTAACATGATGGTACAGAACAAATAACTGTTGAACAAACTCAACATGTCATAGAGGTAGAGGCAGGGACCTTCACAGCATACACAGTATCATGGGTCACTCCAATTCTCAACGTGATCAGCATCTACTAGAAGGGAGTAGCCTGAAGCACTGCAAATAGGCTACCAGCACCTAAAAGCCAGGGATTGTTTGTCTTAGCATAAGCCTTATGTTATACCTACCAAGTTAAGCTTTTCTGGGACTTCTCTTTAGCACTGAGACTAATGGGAATGAAATGGCCTCAGTTATACACTAAACGCTGTCATCCTTCAAACCACAGTAGTCCCATTCAAACAGCACATTGCAGAACAATCCTGTGGCTGCGATAACCTCTGGACTCTATGACACTATTAACTGGCACAAGCCAAAAGTATGCTAAGAGTTGTTCTCACTGTTTATTCATACAGACAACTGAGTTCAGGAATTAAAAAAAAAAAAATCCCTAAACCAAACCCAAGAAACAACCTCCCTGGGATGTTTAAATAATACAGTTTCTGTTCTGCAGGAACTTAAGGGTCTTTGTGCTTACAGGCATTTTCTTGCCACACCCCTGCTGTCTGTCCTGTGTGTGTTATTAGCTATAACACTGACAAAAACACTTGACAGTACTTTAATTAAAGAATCCCCCAAATAAAATCTAATTAAAAGCTATTCAGTAGGGCTTGAACCCTTTCCATGTATGATCTATTCTCTTTTTTTTTCTTTTTTTAAATATGCATCAATAAATCAATGATTTTTTGTTCTCTATTAGTTAAATAGCTTTTGCTTTTTCAGTTGCAGTAATAGTATGAAAGCACCAGCCTACCTTTCTGATCACAGTTGGGAATGCATGCTAATTAGATATCCTGATACAGTATGAGGAGATCTATAGTAACCTCACAGCTCTGTTGTAACTTCAAAGGAAGGCTCCCAGAGTTACCAGTAGCAGCAAAACACTAGAATATCAATCTCTAGTTCCACTCCTATCTGAACTATTTGAGCAAAATTGCACATGATGAAAACCCAAGTTTTAAGACCAAGAAAGCAGTATTACTTAAGAAAATCAGGTAAAGAAACACTCTTCTGTATTACTGCTTATACTGAACTCTAAAAATATCAAAGAATACCTATCCGTGTGTCCCATGACACTAAGACATTATACTCAATCGTAGAATTTTTGCTATCAATCATCTTGTTGCTTGAGAAATGAAACACTCTTTCCGCAGAGTCATTGTACATAAGTGTCAGCTTCAGATTTCCTCAGCTGGCTCACAAGCAGTAGGCATGCAAAGGAGGAAGTTTTCTTTCCCATTAAGTCATAATTCTGTTATATCACAGACAAAACATACTTTGTCTATTTGAATAAACCAAGGAAATGCAGTAAAGTGTGGGTAGATTAATGAAGTTGCATATCTTTTTACTAGTCAAATATATCCTTCACAAAAAAGCAGTGGGAAACCAGTTTCAATTTACCATTGTGGACCTATGTAAACTACAAGAAGCACATAACTTTGATGGAGTGTTTTTCTAATAAATTTACATCATATATATAATTTGAATTATACAAGTGGTAATTACACTATAATTTAGCTTATGTCGTTAGACAACTTTGTGCTTATTTCAGACAAAACAATATGCAGTCACTATGTTATTTTTAAAAAAAAGTTGTCTATAAAAATAAAACCACCAAAAGAACTTCAAAGTTGATCTAACATAGTTTTCAGTATATATTTTAACACATTTTAATCTTTAATCAAATTGTGTTTTATAGGTACATCTATTGCATTAACTTTATATAATTAGTCATGTTGAATCTTCACAGAAGCTTCAACACCTTTTATTATCTTTAAATCAGTGCTTTTGGCAGTCTAATTTTCTATCTTCCTATTACTACTCTTAGATGGGCAGCTGCCTTCACTCAGGAGCAGCTCTTATGAAGGCTATACAGGACTTGATGCTCTGCTGGTCACCATGTAACTCTATCTTGCCAATTATTTAGAAGTCTATTTGCTTACACATGACTGAACGCAGTCCAGCTTCAGTGTGTCATGACTCTGTCATCTACGTATTTAAGAGATACAAGAAAGACAATTTACCATTGTATAAAGTCTTCCATAATGTAAGTACTGTGCCTCCTTTATTTAACAGAGTAGTATTTTCTTTAACCAGAAAAAAAGAAGGAAAAAGATGCAAAAAATACTACCTATTTTAAAAGAAGTAAAAGAGGGGGAAAAGAAGTCAAGTAAGCAAAAAAAAAAAAAAAAAAAAAAAAAGAAAATCAGACAAAAAAGCCCCCATTGTATCTTCTTTAACCATTCATCCAACTTTACTCCTATAAATAGCCTCAAAAAATGACTGGCTTTATTTAATATGATGATTTCTAAAAGATGGCAAGCTCTTCCTGAAGTTGATTAGAGTTTAAAATGTTTGTTTTCGTTTGCAAAGTAAGTAATATCCTGACTTCATATAATTGACAAAGAGACAATATACACCCTTTTTTGTGATAGGTTTTGTTTGTTTTTTTTTTCTAAATTAAATTTGCCAAAGTTGCTACCTACCTACTTGGTCTCCCATTTAGATATTATTTAGTTATTTCTTTACTTGTTAAGACTTTGTAAAGGCTCAATATCGATACAAGAGATTGCTCTAATAATAAACACGCACCACATTATCATAAAAAATAGGACATCTTGAAAATAAACGTAGTCTTTACTTTGTAGGGTTTATTAGGTTTGTGTGGCGAGGTTTTAGGTAGTGGTGAGGGAGCTACAGGGGTGGTTTCTCTGAGAAGCTCCTGGAAGTCTCCCCCATGTCTGACAGAGTCAATACAAACTTCGTGTTGGACTCACTGCTGGCCAAGGCCAAGCCCATCAGTGATGGTGGTAGCACCTCTGGGATAATATATATAAGAAGGAAAAAACAGTTACTGTGCAGAAGAAAATTGCAGCAAGAGAAAAGAGGAATGAGAATATGTGAAACAGCCCTGCAACAGCCCTGTGAAACACCAATGACATGTAGGAGGGGGAGGAGGTGCAGGAAGCATCAGAGCAGAGATTACAGTGGAGTCCAGGGTGAAGACCACAGTGAGGCAGGTTGTGCCCTTGCAGCCCATGGAGGCAGATATCAAGGTGGGAGCAGATATCCACCTGCAGCCCATGGAGGACCCCACACTGGAGCAGGTGGATTCCTAAAGGAGGCTGTGACCCCATGGGAAGCCTGTGCTGAAGCAGGCTCCTGGCAGGACCTGTGGACCTGTGAAGACAGGGAGGCTGCACTGGAGCAGGTTTGCTGGCAGGACCTGTGAACCCACAGGGGGATCCATGCTGGATCAGCCTGCTCCTGAAGGACTGCACCCCATGGGAGGAACCCACATCAGAGCAGCTTGTGAAGAACTGTAGCCCATGGGAAGGAATCACATTGTAGAAGTTCATGGAGGACTTTCTCTTGTGGGAAGAACCCTATGCTGGGCACAGGAGAAGAGTGTGAGGAGTCCTCTCCTTGAGGACTAAGGAGTGGCAGTGTGTGATGAACTGATCGCAGCCCCCATTCCCTGTCCCCAGTGTGCCACTGAAGGGGAGGAGGTAGAGAAAATGAGGAGTGAAGTTGAGCCTGGGAAGATGGGAGGGGTGGGGTAAGATATTTTAAGATTTTTTTCTTATTTCTTATTTTCCCACTTTGATTTGATTTGCAATAAATTAATTTTTCCAAGTCAGGACTGTTTTGACTGTGATGGTAATTGGTGAATGATCTTCCCCTGTCCTTATCTCAACCCATGAGTCTTTCCTTATATTTTCTCTCCCCAGTTGAAGAGGGGAGTGATAGTACAGCTTTGGTAGAACCCTGGTGTCCAGCAAAGGTAAACTCACCACAATGGGGAATTAATTCATGATGGACATAGCAGATGTTAACAACTCTCATTTCAGAACAATATACCTATCTTTCCTCAGGTCTCTGATGTACAAAACCTCTCTTTTGCTGAACTTTAATTCTGATATTTTGCAACAGTATTTGATTATATTGCTGAAAGGTCTGATATCAGTTCAGGATGTTTCTAGCTATAATGATACTTTTCATATGCATATTTTATCCTTCTTGAACTACTAATTAAAAATGAAGTAATTTCACTAGATTCTAAAAAAAATATAAACCTGACTGAATTACAGTTCATTAAATGTGGAAATGGTTCCCTTTTTTTAAATCGCATCTCAACACATTTGAATTGTAATACTCTTAACTTCTACATTTTTGCAAGCAAGCCCATGTTCAGCTGTATTTTTTCTGAAATGTTCAGTTGTCCTCAGGGAAAAACTTCTCTATAACAGTAGCAACTATATGTGAAATCCTTTTTTTTTTGTTCTTGTTTTTTAATCTTCTTGAGCTAAGGAGGAAGAGGCAGAAAAAGAAAATAGAAGAGTGAATAACTTCTCGTTTGTCAAAATAGTTTGCTATGCCTGAGGTAAAAGAATAAAGAGCTAAACTGGTCACCAACATGAGTAGCTGAAAACTTTTTCACAAATTGTGCAGTCAGTAAATGGAATTTGGCAGCCAGATTCTCCAAATATTCTGTCTACGTCTAGACAAATCAATGCTCCAGGTTACAGAGGCTGAAAGAGAATTTCTGTTGGGTGCTACTGGGTATCAGAACAGTGGCTATTTTCTTACCTTTTCAATGTTACCCTTGTACACATCCATGCAGCACAAGGAAACTGAACTGACTCAAAGGAAAAGAGGACATGAACTAGACTGGTGGTAAATAAGAAATCAGAGGGTAAGAAAAGAGATAAGAAACTGTGAAGCTAGATAAATCATGAGAAACAATGGAAATGAAAGGGAAGAGAAAAAATATGATTTTGATCTGGCAAGGTCAAGGGAAAATAGAATGATTAACTGAGAAGCAAAAACTGTATTTAGTTTCAATAAACTGAATAAGTTTGGGACCATTTTCTAGGAATTATCTGATCATGTGAGTTATCACTGAATTCTCCATAGCACTTTTCAAGGCTCTGATGAGCATTAATGATAAGCCTGTGTATCCAAGCTGTAGCCAACATTTGTTAGAGAGATCGCTAGATGGATTTGGCTAAAACTGCCAGGATCAATATAGATAATTGTGTTCCAGTGCCTTCAAATGTTCCCTAGCACTGTTTAATTTACTAGCGTAATTGTAGCTAGGAAATTTAGGTGCCTGCTAAGACATCTGATGCAGAGAAAAGGAATAGGGAAAGAAATAAACCAACATGAATTTCAAGAGATAAGGACACAAGCTAAGAATAAATAAGGATAAATCAGAATAAGTCAGGACAAAGAACCCAATGGAATAGAAATGCAAGACAGAGTAATCAAAACCAGAATGGTCCATGGCATCCAATAAATGTACTCTTTTAACATGTAAAATAGTTTCACATTTCCTCAATCTCATCACGCTTCTATTGTCAGCAAGTATTTGTGAAATTTGCACATGTAAACTTATGAATATATTTTTTGAGTCTTATTTGGTCTCTAAAAGAGGTGAGGAAAAAAAAGGATAATAGTGTATTACCATTACAAATGACAGAAATTAGACACCTTGGTTATCATCTTAAGTTTCTAATTCTTCAAAGTGATGTTACAATAGCACGTAAGGTTGCCATTTCTCACATAGTTTGGACTTTGTGTGACTGTATAAATGAAAGAATATTGCAGACACAAATTCACATGAGGCAAATTAGAAAACGGGAAGTATGCTAGCTGAGGAGTTGTCCTTTCATCCATTTGTGAAGGCTGATCCTTATTTACCTAACACCAAAAAGAAAATTACAAGTTATTCACCTCAAAAAATAGAGTACATCACAAGGCATAGATAAATCAAGGAGTGTAAACTGGCTGAAAATCTTTATCTTTTGTAGAAAGCAGAAGTTCACTTTTTCTACTTTTTCATTGCCTCATCTAGTCTCCAAAGTTCTCAGAGATAACCATAAAGTTCTGATAGCTTCAGTCATATTGAAAATGGTTAAATTTTTTATTCTTTCTCTCCTTCTTTTCTTAATCTAAACTTACATGCTGTCTTTTGTTGTCAATAACAACTGTGCTGTATGTTTCCATTAGATCTTTCAGTGAAAACTGAGGTGCAAGAATCACGCAGTACTCGAGTATTTCCACAGTTCCCAGGGGAACAACACTGTCCCTCATCTTCCTCTTGCCTCCTCTTTCTTTTACCTTCCTCTTACAGAATGATTTAACATTACCAGTAAGGTCTTTTTCTATTCTGTGCCAAAGTACTCTTGATTTTGCCCCAGTATTCTTCTGCCATAGATTTTAACCTCGTACCAAGGAATCATATTGTGTCCTTCTTATGCTTCCTAAGAACTACTTACATGTTCTTCATTTCATGGATCCCTAGCTTGAAACCCTCTGGATGATGTACATTCCTGAATGGCAAAACTATAACTGAAGGGAATAGGCACTAACCTTTGAACACGTAGAGTACTACATAAAATGTTGTCGGACATTCCTAGAACATGTATTTGTCAAATGTTATTCTCAAAAAGAGCATTTTTAACTTAAATTGTATTTATTTGCAGTTTCTGTTTCCCATTAGGATGGTAAAGCTATTATGTCATGGAAAACACAGCACACATCCTGATTAAATACATCAAAGCAAACAGCAACTTGTGATTAAATTATTATATGTGTATTTATAGAAAACTAAAACTGCAGGGATTGGGGTATCCATTTAAAATTGAAGCTAAATCAAATATACAACAGAATCATCATGATAAAATACCGTTAATTTAAACAATATAAGGATGTCTTTTAGGAAAGAAATAGAAAACAACATCTATTTTATATTTATATGATTCAAGTCAAGGAAAGACAAATCTTCTTATTGGTATTTCCTCTTTTCTAATGACTTTATTTTGTAACATTAGTGTTCTTATTAATGCACTTCAATTACATTGTGCATAACAAGTTGCCCAAATCTACAATGCAGTAAAATGTAAAAGCTATTCAGAAGAAAGCTTTGAGTTATTAACTCTGAGTTGTCTGTTATTCATAAGTTTACATTATACAACAGAGTACTACCCTATAACAGGAAATGAAAGTAACAATATCCAGCTCCTAATAAAACCCTTTAAAACATTTTATTATTTTAAATTTTAAAAGATTTATGCAATTGTTTAAATTGAAATGTTATTAAGACAGCAATATAGGGCTATTCTTAAAAAAATACAGCAGTTCCTTCAGTGATCTCATGTAATCTGAATTATGTGCATATGAGGCAAGTATTAAGTATTTGAAAACCAAGAAAAAGATATAATTTTCTTGACTGTCCTATTGCATTTGCCAAGTCTGATATATTTAACAACTTGGAGATAAGAGATAATCTGAATTCAGCCCTAGAAATGATAAATAAGCATTTTGGATGATTAAGATAATGTATGCAGTACAATACCTGTATATGCAAACTGAACAAGATCCCACAGTGCATTGGGGTCTATGCCTTCCATTTTGATCTCTTCTTGCTTGGCTTCACAAACATCACTTGTAAACATGGCAGCAAAATAGTCAGAGACAGAACTGAGGACAAGTCTGCAAAAAAGTTAGAAACTGGTATAATTTGCATTGATATATGTATTAGAAATTTCATACATATGTAAACTTTTTAAAAAACATATTTTCAGAATAGTTATAATTTACCAGGAGCAATATTATTAATGCATATAGGCATCAAAATACAGCATGACATTTCATTCTAATTTGGTTTTGCCTCCTGTGATATAAACCAAGTGGCACTTTAGCATATGACTATAAAACCGACATAGAAATTAGTGCTCAGTCTTTCTGATAATCTTCCAATTATGCAGATATCCCAAATGTTAACAAGATAACCTCTCAGTATCAAAACCAATACATTTCATACTCCAGAGGCACTCTTCATTGTTCTTAAAGGCTTATTTTTATAAACTTCAAAACCAGCATGTGACTTCAGAAAATCTATCAATCTTCAATAAAACTACTGGTAGCTTAACAGGTTATTCACTAAAAAGAAAATAGAATCATTGTGTAATGCAATGTTTTTGTTAAGAAACATTTCCAAGGAAAATAATTTCAAAATAGCTACAAAATGTGCATGGCTTGCTCTTTAAGGATCTGATTCAGATAAATCAAAACACAGGAAGTATCAGGTATGATTATAATTACTGGGGCTTTAAGCTTACGAATTCTTCTAAATACCATCTACAGTGAAATTCTGATCTTGTTAGGAGTGAATATTCCCAGATGATCTTGAGACAGAAATGTGGTACAGCTATAAATAGTGTACCACGTGCTTCCATAAAAGATGGTCACATTTCTGGATTAATTTGAAACTATAATATATAAACACAATAAAAGACACAAGAATCACAACTGGAGAACTTGGAAACCAAGAAAAATACTTAGCCTTTAGTATATTGTTAACTATTTTGTTCAAGGGAAATAAATTATAAATAAAAAAAAAGAAATAGTAAAGATAAATGAGTTAATGTTTATCAGCCAGCACAGTAATTGATTCCTTTTGCTCTCTTAGCTCATTCCAACAGCAAAGTAAAGTATGAAAGTTTGAATTGGCTTAATAATTTTACAGTGCTTTAAGCTACTATATTTTACCTGCAAGTATGGCAGCTTGAAGACATATATATGGCCTTTACTTTGGCTCTAATGATAGGAAATGACTAATTAGGTATAGTAGTTCTATCAATTTTTGTGTTGTTCTCAACTCTTAGCAATCATGAATTTTAGAAGTAAACATCTTCATTCATAAACAGTTCACATTTATATTTATGTAATTGCTAAAACCCCATACTTTGGTGCTGCCACCAGAAGCTCCTATTTTTTCATCACTGTTTTTTCATCGCTGAGGAACATTTACTTCTATTTGTTTATTTGTTATTTCCATTTTATTTTAATTAAATATTTATTTATTTATTATCTTTAAATCCCTTCTTCAAATATTTTTTGAACACATAAATAAGTGATTTTACTGTTAATAGATGCTTCGATAAAATAAAAAAATAGAAAAGAAAAAAATGAAATATTGATGATGTTCTATGAAATAAAATGTCTCACAGCCAGCAAAGATGTAATTTAGGTATGTGACTGAGATTTCCATTTGAGACCATTTTGCTTAAGCTGTTGCTTCAGATTTACTAACCCTCACTCAAATTCAACTAGGAGTCTTCAACTTTGTCACTTGCTAGAAGCAAAGCCAAAACCATTTGCTGCATCAAAAGTAATGGACGAATGAACTTCTAATGAAGTTAATGATCAATGGAAATATTTTCAATCAGTAGTAACTTGTATTTCAATTTACATCATTTATGTTCATGAATTACTTATTATATAATCTTATTGTCAAATATTAAGAAACCCAAACCAAACAACAGACGGAGAACAGAAAATAAATAACAGAAGGTTTACATCTCTTTCACAAATTTCTACAAAAATGTGTGGTTTTCCATAATTTGTGTGAGGAAAGTCAAAGAAGTCATCTAATGGATTTCAGTTGCGAAGGAGAATTCAGTCTACAGGACCAGACAAGATCCAGTCCAAAGTGAAAAAAAAAAGACGAAAAAGAAATAATACAGATGTCAGGTCCTTAGCATTACCCATTTCACTTAGAAGTTTGCACCACCTATTAAAGAAGATGGCTTAACTCAGCAGAAAGGCTCTGTGATGTAGCAGCTTGATGTACAAGGATTCTTTTTTTTAAGTACTTTATGTTAATCAATAGTTAACAGAAATAATGAACCAGCTTCTTCATCAATATAAACTACAATGAAACAGTTAACTGATTTCAAGACACTAACTTTTACCTTGGGAAGTGCTCCAAAAGTTGAACTAAAGTGAGAGGAACTTGCTAATTACACTTAATTCTGAAAGGTGACACCTTTTGTAAAACTTAATTGTGTTCCAGTGTTGAGACAGAAGATGAAAAGTGGGAAATCAAAGAGATCAATGAATTTGTAATGATCTGCTGCTTTTTGTAGATCAGAAGGCTCCAAACACTCCTAAATCTTGGTTTAAAGGCATGTTGACCTATTCATCAACAAAGGTCAGCTGTCTCAGGATGTCACCTTTTTTAACTGCTGATCTGGCAGAGAGAATACATAATAAACTTTCATCCTTGAAACTCATAGCAGGTAACTCGTGGCTTAAATGAATTTGTGGACCCAGAAAGCTTTTCTCCAGATTAAGGGACTTTTCTGCCTTTACAACTAAATTCAGCCAGATATATTTCTGGTTTGTTTTATAGTAATCAATATAACTGATCATTGATTCCATGACTCACTGCTTTAAGATGTGATTTGCTGCTCTGTAGGGGACACCAGCTGACACTGTGTGTCTTTACTAATAATAATAAAGCTCTACTGATAGCTCTTTACTGATATCTGCTTTACAGCTCTTCTTGCAGCAGACAAACATTTTCTGTATGTATAGATAAGGCTCCATGATTTCATAAATTTTAAGGCTTGCAGAACCTATACTAAGATGTATCCATGCATGCATGCCCTTGAAATAATTTCAGGAAAAAAAGAGAGTAGACAGTAGTCATCTGAATGGTACACAAAAGCACCATTAAGTAATATGCATTAATAGTAACATGCATCCAACTGACTTTTCAAAAACATGTTTTCTGTGAAGTATTCCACCATTCATTGAAAATTCAATTTTCTTTAGAATTCAGAGCTAAAAACACATATTCAAAAAAAATAATTTATGAAAGCATATATGTGAGTCCATAGATACATATATGCATACTTCACAATTGTAGCTGTCAAAAAGAAAGAGAAAATTAAAATGTCATGTGGTAAAATTCTCAATATTGTTATTTTTTTCCAAAATTTTTCTAAATAGAAGGTGTTCCTATGCAGTTAACAAATAGGAGACAGTCTTAGAATAAATTTGGGATTTAGTATCCACTCAGAACCATTATCATAGTGCAATCATCTTGCTTATAATTCAGGAACATCAGATTAGCTCATTATCATATCAGAAATCCACATTTATTGGGTAAAGAAGCAATGAGTATTTAACAGTTAAATTAATGAGAATTTTCTCATACTTTTCACCATAACTGTTGATATTGACATTGTATTCTGTGTGCTTACCTCATTTTTGAGAGAATGGAAGAGAACTATGTGATAAACTTTCTTCCCCAAGACCATCACAATAACTTTTATAAACTAGCCTATTCATAAAGGGAATTTTTAAAGAACAACTAAATAATAATAATAACAATAATAATAATAATAATAATAATAATAATAATAATAATAATAATAATAATAATAATAATAATAATATCTCCAAGAAAGTCAACTAGAGAGGCAGATCGAATTTTGAAGAGAATTGATTAAGCCTGAAACAAAAAGGTTTACTTTTTCTCTTTATTCAAACAGCTTCCTTCCATTTTAATTTTTTATACAACACATAGCTACAAGTGACACCAGTAATCTACATTAAGTGATGTTCCCTCTTTTCCCTGAGGACCATGCCTTTCGAGTTTACATTCTCTTCTTTCTTTAATTCATCTTCTTTTAATTCTTTCACTGTTTCCAGAAACTAAAGTGTAAATACAGTAAGTGCGTCTATCTCTTCTATTCTACAAACTGAAACACAAAGTTACATTCCATTATATTCTCATATTGTCTCAATGTTTTTAGGAATGTTACACAAATCCAATATCAACACTTCCAACAAATACACAATGTCTACCAGAGCTTTAGTTTTCTTCAGAAACTGTAAGTAATGCACATATCACATTTGCCAGATTTGACAACAAAGTCCATTGTCCAAAACGCTTTGCCGGTGTGTTTGTGGTCCTGTGTCAATTTTAAAGATACCTGCAACTGCAGCCAGTATTTGGAACTCTTTGCTGTTAACTTCTCAACATTTGGGAATGGGCAAGACAAGCAAAATGTCACAGGGATGAAGATAAGAGCTGATGAGGATCCATTATGATGCAAATACAAAACAGAGCTCAGTGGTTTTCTCCAGAAGAATATCCACACAATTCAGACATAGCATACATATTTGATTGTAGAAAGATGACACAATCAACTGTGATACTCAATATGTGGGCTTTATGATTTCCTTTATTTACTGTAACTCCACAAGGAAAAAGGGGAAAAAGCTTGCGGGAGAAGGAAAAGTCCAGTTTTATCTCCTTTGAACTATCAGCAGAAATCTCAGAAACACAAATGTTAGGTTTGATGGAAGTATAGAGAATGATCTGTGAAGTTATTAGAATAAGTGACTGCTTAAGTATCTAGATTTTTTAAAGTCCATTTGTCATCCTTTTATTTTAGAATTCCTTTTTACAAAATTACACAATAGAGCATCAATATTATTTTATCTTCACAACCTATTCCTCCATAGAACTTGGTTTGGTCAAATCCTTGTGTGTGATTTTCAGTCCCTTTTTTGATGGTGGGTTCTCACATCTTCCTGATTCAAGTACTTCTTATATGACCTTCTTTGTCAGTCTGTCATATATCTGAATTTGTTTTATTTTCATATTCTGTATCATTTAGCCTCTCCCTCATTTTATTTTCTTTTAACAATCAATTTGGAAGGGGAATCAATCCCCTAAACATCGATGTCAGACCAGTTTCAGATAATTCAAAGTACCTAATTCATCAACATAGGCTGGCGCTGACCTATAAAAACCCTGTCCCCCTCTGGACCACATGTTGGAAGCCAGACAGGGCACTCAAGGCACCTCAGGAGAGTTTAGGCATCTGATCCTTTTTTTTTTCACCCTTCAAAGTTCATTTCAGTCACTGCACTTGCCTCCACTCCATAAAGTAATACCATTAATACTCTGGTTTAATACTATCATAAAATATCTCGAGTTGGAAAGGACCCATAAGGTTCCTTCCAGGACTACCTAAAACTAAAACAAAAATAAACCATAGGACTAAGCATATGATCCAGATGCTCCTTGAACTCTTTCCACTTCCCTGAGAAGCCTGGTGGAGTAACTCACCATATTCCTGGTGAAGAACCTTTTTGTAATGTCCAATCTGAACTTCCTCTGACCCAGATTCATTCCATTTCCTCATGTTCTGTCACTGGTTACCAGAGAGGAGATCAGCATCTCCCCCTCTGCTCCCTCTCCCCTTAAGGAAGCTGTAGACTATGATGAGGTCACAACTCAGCCTTCTTTTCTCTAGGCTGAACAAACCAAGTGACATCAGCTGCTCTTTGTAAGTCCTCCTCCTCTAGACATACTCTAACAGTGTGATGTCCCTATACCGTGGCTCCCAAAACTGCACACAGTACTGGAGCTGAGGCCTCACCAACACAGAGTAGAACAGGACAATAACCCCCCTTAACTGCCTGGCGATGCTTTGTCTTATGCACCCCCAACAGTTGGCCCTTTGTTGCCAGGGCACTGCTGACTCATATCCAACTTGCCACCAACCCAAATCCCCACATCAAGATTATCAATCAAGGTTAACATTAAAGGCTTATCTAAAGTGCCTTGCTGCTTTCCTTCCAGTAGGAGGAATCTTTGCTGCTGTTGTTCTGTTCCAACCATATTACTTGAATAAATTGTTTTTAAACTCATGGACAGTAGGTTGTATTAAACAACACATTTCAGATGCAATGTTTGATGTGGGAAGTTCCTCAAATCTTAATTAAAGATATCTTGGAATGAACTGGCTGTACTGCTTTTATTGTGTGCTTTCCACGTGCATCTACTACTATTGCCAGAAAATAAATCAACACTTAGGACTAATGTGCATTTTTCTTCTTTCACTTCCTGCCTCTAAACTGTCCTTCCTTCTCTTCCTGCTTCTTTATCTTTTCTCCTTGCCTTTCGGCCTAACTTTCTCCATTAATTTATCTCATTTTACTGATACTTTTTTAAACTTTGTCTCTAATAGTAGCACTCAAAATTGAAAGAGTTGGTACCACTACTCAGAGAACTGAAAAAGACAAAACTAATTGCAGTTTCTTGAAAAAGTTTTATTAAATTTATCAGGGTGATAGTAAATAAAAGATGTATTATTTTAGAACTGAGCATCCAAAAAAAAAAAGCTCCAGTTGAACTTGTTTCTAAATTTGTAATGAAAATTTTAAATTTGTGTTTTAAGTTCTTCACTTTTCATCCAACCAGTTGTAGAACTGTATCCTTACTAAAGTATTTCTTTGTTTCACATGTAAGTGACAATTGTCTAATAATTCTGTACTACCTTTTCTGCCATGGCAAGAGCCTCTCTTAGCCCTTATCTTGAATATCAGAAAGAACAAAAATGCATAAGAACTCAGATTTCTCATTGCAGCAGGATATTCCCCCCTCCCAAATGTGAACAAGACAATGCCCTATTTGCAAATGTATCAGTGGTCAGCTGAGACAGTTCCAATCCCCAGGCCTGGCAATGTTGAAACCAGTCTGGCTTCAACCTTGAATTAACATCCTGAATTAACATCCGGATGTTGAGGCAACCACTAGAGTCAGTCAATCACTTTATACTGTAAAGGTCCAGTGGACTTTCATACTGCCAGGTTCTTGTAACATAGTCCTTCTTGGGGTGTATGAGTGGAGATTCCTCCCTTGGGTTGGGATGTCCCTCAAGGATAGTTCTCTAGGTTGAGAGAAAGAGAGATGCCAAAGAACATTGGTATCGGCGAGTTACATCAATCTCTAGTTAATAATTATTTCTTTTTTCTAGCTTTAATATAAGCGTTTCAATAACTGATTTAAATATTATATTATAAATGACAGTCACAGAAAATGAAACCTATCATGAAACTGCAGGCCCATCAGCCTGACCTCAGTGCCTGGCAAGGTTATGGAGCAGATCATCCTACGTGCAATCACACAGCACTTATAGGACGGACAAGGGATCAGACCCAGCCAGCACGGGTTTAGGAAGGGCAGGTCCTGTCTGACCAACCTGATCTCCTTTTATGATCAGATGACCCACCTGGTGGATGAGGGGAAGGCTGTGGATGTGTCTACCTGGACTTCAGAAAAGCCTTTGACACCGTCTCCCACAGCATACTCCTGAAAAAGCTGGCAGCCCACAGATTGGACAGAGGCACTCTGTGCTGGGCTAGGAACTGGCTGGAGAGCCGGGCCCAGAGAGTGGTGGTGAACGGGGGTGCATCCAGTTGGCGGCCGGTCACTAGTGGTGTCCCCCAGGGATCAGTGTTGGGCCCAGTCATGTTTAATATCTTTATTGATGATCTAGATGAGGGGATTGAGTTCACCATTAGCAAATTTGCAGGTGATACCAAGTTGTGGGTGGGGTGTATCTGCTGAAGGCAGGAGGGCTCTTCAGAGGGACCTGGACAAGCTGGAAAAATGGTCTGATTCCAATGGGATGAGGTTTAACAGGACCAAGTGCCGGGTCCTGCAGTTTGGCCACAACAACCCCCTGCAGCACTACAGGCTGGGGACAAAGTGGCTGGAAAGCAGCCAGGCAGAAAGGGACCTGAGAGTTTGGATTGACAGGCATCTGAACAGGAGCCAGCAGTGTGCCCAGGTGGCCAAGAAGGCCAATGGCAGCCTGGCCTGGATCAGGAACAGTGTGGCCAGCAGGACCAGGGAAGTGATTCTTGCCCTGGACTCAGCACTGGTGAGGCCACACCTGGAGTGCTGTGTCCAGTTCTGGGTTCCTCAGTTCAGGAAGGATATTGAGGGGCTGGAGCAGGTCCAGAGAAGAGCAACAAGGCTGGTGAAGGGATTCAAGCACAAGTCGTATGAGGAGAGGCTGAGGGAGCTGGGGCTGTTTAGCCTGGAGAAGAGGAGGCTCAGGGGAGACCTCATCATTCTCTACAACTACCTGAAAGGAGGTTGTAGCCAGGTGGGGGTTGGTCTCTTCTCCCAGGTAGCTATCAGTAAGACAAGAGGACATGGTCTTAAGCTCTGCCAGGGGAGGTTTAGGTCAGATATTAAGAAATTCTTCACAGAGAGGGTAATCAGACATTGGAATGGGCTACCCAGGGAAGTGGTGGATTCTCCGTCTCTGGAGGTTTTTAAGAGGAGACTGGATGTGGCACTTAGTGCCATGGTCTAGTAACCACGGTGGTCGTGGATCAAGGGTTGGACTTGATGATCTCAGAGGTCCTTTCCAACTTGGCTAATTCTATGATTTTATGATAAGTATCACATTTAAAAACTCCACAAATTTTTTTTGCATTGTCCTCTGCAAGCAGGTTTTTTGTATGTTCTAAGGAATGCAAAGTATGTATTACCTAGCCTAAATCGCAAAATCTTTAATTAGAGGGGGTACTTTACTGGATCTCTTTAATTAGAGGAGGTACTTTACTGGATCTGCTCCTGACAGATCTGGAGAGAGAAAAGAAAGTACCTGTGAAATATGTTGGCAAACTTGGCTGCAGTGACCATGAGACAATGAAATTTAAGACAACGGATCCTGAGAAAAGTTTGTAAAATTAAGAGCAAATTACAAGCTTGGACTTCTGAAGTGACTCCTGATGAAAGTCAAATGCAAAAAGAGAGTAGCTGAAAAAGGAAAAAAAAAACCTCCCAGTGGCAGGTTCTGTGGAGGGTATAACTCACAACACAGGAAGATGTCCTTAGGCTGCAGTTAAGTGAATTGGACATATATAAGTCCCTGGAGCAGAGAAGATAAGTTCAAAGTGCAATGCTAGAGGAAGATCTACAGTGTCACTGAAAGGCCACTCTCTCTTATCTTTAATGGATCAGATAATTGTAGGTTTGAAATTGACTGGAAAAGTCAATTTCCATGTCCATCCTCAAGAAGAAAGATGTAGACACCTATAGACTGGTTTGCCTCACCAAGATCATGGAGCAAATTTGCCTAGACGCCACGTGCTGGATCACTAAAAACAGTGAGGATAATAAAAAACTGGAACAAGCTAAGAAGAGAGTAACCTCTGCAAGTGATGATATTAAAAACTAACCGGGTATGGTTAGTTAGATTAGACCTCAATGGTCTAATCTAACCTTGTAGTTGATCGTGCTCTGAGCAGGGAGGGTTGAATCTGTAACTTCTAGCTTTTTAACAGCCACAGTAAAAACAAGCAGCTTTCTGTGCTTGTCCAACCACATGTGTCTAAAACAACATAGAATAAACACTGATAAAAATAAAAATAGAAAGAAAATTCAGAATACCCTTCACCTCATTTTATCTTGTCTTATCAATTCTACAAAATCCAACAGTTGACTTTTCCAGTTCTTTGAGATTTGGACTTTCAGCTGCAGACCACTGAGAAGCAGAAAATTAAATGTAAAGGTCTCTGAAAGCTTATTATAAAATCTAAATAAGACTCTGGCTATTATTTCATGTTCAGTCTTGTTATTAGGGTATTTTTCCAGCTCAAGACTGATTTACATATACTGTAGAACTGAAATGACAAATGTGAAATTAAATTTACTGCTGAAAGGTGGGTATACAAATATGAACATCTGTATTAAAAAGAGTGGGGGAACTGAACTAAACTATCTAAAAAAAACCAAATAACTTACATTTTCCTCTGTCTCCTACTCTACAAACTAAGCAGGTTACCAAAATAACTAAAATAGGCAAAAAGTATACTGGTAAAAAATGTATATTTTGTATTATCCATATTAAACAGGGTGAATGATACCAATTATGGAATTATTCTCTGTATTTTAATCTAAACTCTAGGATTTGATTTTTATTTGGTTTACATTTTTGCAGGAGCGCCCATTGGGCAAAACTTCAAAACTTCCAGGGGTTTCCACCCCTCGGGGTCTACCACTTTTCAGCCTCTGGGGGAAAAACCAAGGTCCAAACCACCACAGTGTGCTGGTTTAAGAGTTAACCAGCAGGGGAAATGAACTCAACTCAAAGGAGAGATTATAAGTCAGAATAACAATTTATTAAAATAATACAGTAAGTACAATCATACAAACAAACAATTGGTCTTAACCCACAAAACCCAAATGTATAACCCAGCACCCTGGGGCATGAACAAAGTGGTGTTCCTTGGGCCCCGCTTGAGTCCAAAGTAAAGGGAGAGGGGAAAAACCTGCTGGTGGGAGAGCTGTTGCAGTCTGGTCAAAAGTGGTGATTGCAGTCCAGCTGAGGGTGGTGGTCTAAGTCTGGTTGAGAGCGATGAGATGCAGTCTTCCTCTAGATCCCAGGAGTGGTTAAAAATGTTCCAAGACTCCAAGATTATATATCCTCCAGTTCAGGCAGGAATGCTCAATACTTCCCTCAGGGCGGGGAGTTCCACAAAGGGTGTGAGGACAAGAGCATCCTCCTATCTCACAGGCCTCTTAACACCTAGTTTATAGCCTGAGGAGTCAGGCTCTATGGGCAGAGGGTGCGAATAGTCTATTGACAACAGTTTCTGGGAAATGGCATGGAAGGCTATAGAATACACAGTTTTGGGTTACACCCATCCAGTGATGAACTGATCTCAGCTGTCCTAACTAGGACAAAGGGGCAACAGAAAACACTGTTCTAATAAATACACATACCCAAAACATTCACTTTTGTAACTTCCATATTTTATGCTTATTTCCTACCTATGCGCAGGTATCTTGCGGTCCCCAGCAATCAGGATAACGTCACAGAGCTGCTGTTGCTTCAAGTAGCTCTCCATCTTTCTGAAGGTTTGCTCCGCATGGTGAACAGCCTGGTAGAATTCCTCGGAGCTACAGGAATCCATGTCACAGTGGGGTGGCAAGGAGTGGCTGGCTCCTGACAGTCTGTAAACCACAAGAGAAACTCCACGTTGATAAGATGTAACCAGGCTTCACACAGGCTTCTACAGTCTGATACAAGTAATCAGTGCATCCTTTCCCTGTTCTCATCGCTAGAAGTACAAAAATCTTACTGCACTGGGAGAGAAACGAAAAAAGCAATCCTATCTTTCCACTGTTTCTGAGAGGGCCTACTCTAGTCTACTTTCTCAAATTCACATTCATTTTACATCCCATGGGAAAGAAAAATAAAATTCTAATTGATTTAATTTGTAAAGAATTGTGATTATTTCCACAACAATAAATGACATAGCTACTTTTCAACCGAAAGGCTCATTAATAGAAAGTAAATTTAACATGCAAAAATAATGAAGTCTATATTAGAAAAAAAAAAAAGAAGAAAAGAAAAGAAAAACAGGAGAAAATGTAATTTTTTTTTTCATTATATAGCCACCTATTCGTAGTTCAAAGTTACTCAGTGCAGTGTTGTAGTGGAAAATAAGAAAAAGTGTCAGGTCTAGCTAATACTAGATTTCCAAATTATTCACAACAACTTTTAAAAATAAGCAATGAGATAGTTTCAAATTAATGCTGTAAGATTTTTTTTATATTATATATAGATGTGTAACTTGTACTGCCGAAAATTAAGGATTTCACAGATGAAGCTGATTATTTTTTCTTCAACTAGATATATAGAAAACAGTTTACATAATCAATAGAAGAGCAATAGAAGACATATTGTAGTCCAGCATATGAAACAATATTATAAATTAATTCAAACCAAACTCATTCTATATATATTCTATTGAAAGATAAATATTAAGGAGCACATAAGAAATGTTGATTATTTATAGTAATAATACAACAGTTTCATTACATAAGGTTTGAATTCAGTAAGTACTATATTTGCAGAATGATATTGAAAGACCTATAAGAAAATGCAGTCTAAACTCCTGGTGCTGGAAAAAAATTAAATTCTTAAAAGTCAGCTATTAAAATCAAATGCAGTTATTAAAAAAAAAAAAAGTTAAAAAAAATGTTGAGACATGCTTGTGATTTACTTTTGAATTATTTTTTGTCCAAAAGTGTTCCACTCCTACAGTCATTGTATGAGGGTCAATAGGTTTAAGGAGGAAAGGCTACTCCATCTTTCTGTCACAGTAATATCTAGGCTTCACAGCATTCCTTTAAAGTATCTGGAAGCCTGCATAATTGAAGGTGGCATGCAGATAATTTCACAGGGAACCGACACAGTTACGCTAGGATCTCATCCCACCAGCTATTAAGTGTCATATACTGGTACTAATTCAACATAATGAGTTATCATTTAAAATTAAGTAATTTCACTTTATTTAAACTTCATTTAAAAGAAGTAAATTCACTTTCATAACATTAAGTCAGATCCTGAAAAGTCATCAATTGGTTTAAATTAATTTTTATGCTGGAAAGGTTATGTGTGAGCCTGTCTATAGGAAACTGAACTGGTAAAATGTTATTAAACCTGATTCCTCAACAGAAACAGTTACGAAGTGGTGATTTAGAAAGAAACATTTCCTTAATTCTGTTATAGTTAATCTTGTTATACTGTTAAGTGCTTTGTGCCAGATATCTCCTCCCAACCGATCAAACAAACATTGATTCTGTGAGTGGCATAATCTGTTTAAGTGTTCCTATCTAATCTGGAGTGCCATACATGTTGATCAGAAATCCAAATTTATTCTCACATATTTGGTTGATCAACAAATGCTTTCCCAAAAAAACCTCTAATGATAGAGCTAAGCTCATTAGAATGGGTAGTGGGTAGGTATTTCAGCTTCTTTTCTCTTCCTCTTTTCTTTCTTTCTTTTCTTTCTTTCTTTTTCCTTCTTTCTCTCTTTTTTTTTCCTTCCTTCCTTCTTTCTTTCTTTCTCTTCACTTTGGTTGTGTAGCCCTACTCAAACTTTAGTTTTGTTGCTGAAGAATTAGAATGACAAGTAAATTACAAGAAATAAATCAGTTCCTAATAAATGAGGTTGCTAGGGTTAAACAGACACATTTCTTCCTCTCCCCTGGGGAATCTAGAAGTGACAACAACAGCAATTTTGAGAAAGGAAAATAACCAGAATGAGCAGATTTAACGGGTTCATATTGTTTGTTAATTCAGAAAGCAGGTCTAAGTCAGTTTACATTTGAACAGATAGGATGCTAGTCCTGATTCTTTTTGGCTATTCAAAATCCTGTCTTTTCCAGGTCAGAAAAAGAGAAGTACCCTGACTGAATTTATGCTAGTCTTATGAAGTGAGATTGGACTGCAATGAGCTTAGTCTATTTTGCTCTTGAATTGTTAGATAGTGTTTGCCACAAATTTTGCCCTCTTTCCTTGTTTGCCATTTATAAACAAGACTTTCTACTGTCTAACTCAGTATATCTGTCACTTAGCAAGTCAGTAAATGACTGCTCAAAAGCAAGCCCCCAAAGGCTCAGCATATTTTAATTTATTATCCTGAAAAATAGGAACCAATAAGCTTAGTAGAAGACAATAAGTTAATCTTTTATTTATTTTCTAAGAAAGCCCAGATTAAAAGCCTGCTACTTATCCTATTCAGGAGCTACCTCTGTTTATTACAAAAGTTCTGTCTCCATAATCAATGCTTTAAATGTAGATAGCACCTTGTTCAAGTAGGAATTATTCAAAGCAAATACCATTTACTTTCTACCAGTTTGTGAAAGGCATGTATAGGTACTCAGGGTCAATTAGAGATATGAAAATCACATTTTCTTTTTGCATATATTGTTTTTGTCTAGATGCGGGGAAACTGGACCACACATGCAGTGAGATGCTTGTTGATTGCATTCAGCAGCACGTCCTGACACAAATTTGACTGAAAATTCCCTGAGACTTTCAAAAAAAAAAAAAGGAAACAATTCACCTTAGTAAGTTTGTATAGACTTATTTTCAATGTTAAGAACAACTTTTTGCCCTCAAAAGAGAAATGTTTTAAAAAGAGCCCCAAGGTGTTGAGAAAATCCAGTCTTTGAGCCTCTACAGATCTTAAAATAGTGTAAATAGAAATAAAAACTTAGAGAATCTACAACATCTGACTCCACAGTGCTCCTCTTTTACTAGAAAAAGCACATTGATTTGAACAAAAATAAAGAAATTAAAACCTTTATCTTATAGTAACGCTACAGAGTTAAAGAGAAAATGCCAAGAAAAAAAGAGGACCTTACATACAAATTTAGCTACCTTTATCGGTCTTGTTAAGTAGTTAGTAAAACTGTCACACTTAAGCTGCAAACATTTGAAAACAGCAACACAAACACCAGTAGTTAAACCATATCCTGAATAAATCAAAGAAAAAAAAAAAGTAGTATGAAATACGATTTGAAACTATACTACATTTCTCTGAGTAACCAGAGGCTTAGATTTAGAAATGTTTCCATTCTGGAAATTATATTCATAGAGGTGCAGAAAACAACAGATTCATATCACTGTATATAGCAAAGTACTTTACAGAGTACTTAGGTATATTAAATACTCTATCAGAACACATCCTTCATTTCACTGAAGGTCCTGGCCAAAAATAAAGAACTTTTTAATCAGAAAATATCATATCATTTCATTGTTACTGGAATATCAAATCCTGCTGTTATTTAAATTTTTTTTTCAGTTTTCACTTATGCAGGATTGATGATGCAAACTTATTCAAAATCTGTTCAATGTAATTTAGTGTATATTACTGGGTACATATCCAAAACACATAGTCAAGAAAAAAAACATAACCAGTTCTTCAGTGAAAATTACTTTGCTATTTATAACTTGCAAAGCCAGAAGAAATATTCCATATATAAGTGAACAAAATCCACACAATTCTTTCTCTAAAAATTGCTTATTGAATGCTTAGAAATCAATAGCCTGAGGAATTGCAATTACCAAACTAAGATGAACTGTCAAAAGTCATGGCTCTCATTAGCGATCACTTGCAAAAAAAAAAAAGTTTCCTTACAGTAACAGGAAGGCTAAAATTCTGTTTGTGAACAAAAGCTACATTTTTCACTCTGTTACCTGCAATCATATCTGCAACTACAGGCTCTGCCTAGAATTTCAGCAGTTAGAAGTGCCAGATAAAAATATAATGGGAATATCAAATAGGACTTTTTAGTTATACCCGGTTAGCTCAGAGATGCATTGCTGCTGTCTCAGGGATTCTTTTTCCATGTAAAAGAAAAAATGGAGTCCAGTGCACATTATAAACCCGTTGCTCTTGTTCTATAGATAAATCTGCACAATGTATCCTTTACAATGATGTTTCCTCCTAAAGGCAATTTCTGGATCAAGATAATTGTAATGTAACTCATTCTTTGGACACCATAAGGCAAAATTCAGTCACTAGGCCATCTGCATGCCTAGGAAAAATACATCTGAATCCTCTGTTGTTCTGTGTTTCTGTACCACTTAAGAACATTACCAGCCCTGAGAAACAAAATATTAGCTACCAGTTTATTGTGTGATTTCAGACAAATTGTTCAAGCAGCCCTTCAGAAACACAGAAAGGGCAATGAGAAGGGACAACTGCACTACAACCAAACTGCTTCTATAGAGAAAAAATATATGCCTTGTTTAGTTGCTGACAGGAAAAAAAAAGGCTCAACAAGGCAGTTCAACAAAAAGGCAGTACAGTTAGAGAAGGAAGAGTTTGTTTGCAGTATGATTTTTCCAGATTACTAATAATACACAAATCAAGGTATGTGTTTTGGTTGAGTTCAAAATACACTCAGTTGGATTTTTTCTTATCTATGACCCTTCACCAGATAATGACCTAACCTAAGCTCCAAGCACTGACCTCTCTATTGTCAGTGTGATAAACCAACATAGATAAAGATTTCATAGTCTCCCAAAATACTTGGGTTTTTTAGATTTCAGTTCTTTTAAAAATGTCTTGGTTTTGACTTTGTTGTTGTAAAAACAAAAGATTAAATAAAATTAATTCAATTAATGGACAGACAATTACTAAAAAAATCTCATTTTCTGAAAGCAACTACTTACAGAGTTCAGTTACGTTCATGACAAATGCTGCCCCTTCCCTCAGTCTTCCCCCATTTTTTTCTAGAATTTATTACTATTATTAATGACATGAGGGAAGGAAAGCAGAACTGCTGGGTCATATTTTAGTGAAGACAGTGGAAGTTACCATCTCAGAAGTCTGAGACAAAGACTCTTGTACAGGAGGATAATACTACTGGTCTGAGTAGTTAAATGCAACAGGTTGGAGATGTATTTTCCTGTCTTCTTGCAGAGGTAAGGTGTTCATGATGACTACTCATTCCTCTGGCTGAGAAGCAGCCACAAGTAGATGGGTACAGGAAGAACACCAAGAAGTAGCTGCCATAGTGGAAATGAGAGCTTGAGAAATGTATGACAATGTATTGAATACCACTGTGCACTGAGTGGTGCTGGCAGACACAGACTTCACACTCACACAAAGCGCAGACTTTCAGTTTCCTTGATGAAACTGAAGTTTCAGTTGTTATAACAGCTTATTCCAGACAATGAACTGCACTGAGTCTTTGTGAATTACTTAAGTGGTCAAATATAAGATGACAAAATAGTTCTCCTATATAATTTAAATAATTCCCTTATTCCCCAATGCCACCTTTTACCAGGTGACAAACACCATGCTGGAACCTTATAATTCAGTTATAAAAAAATGGACTGAGCTTGAGCCTGAAGATGAGTGTGAATGAACACTGTGATGCATAATCTGTATTTGTATCCCTTGTAGAGGCAAAAAAAAAATGTGAGCAGCCAGAAATACTATCGTTCCAGGACTACAAAGAGACTCAGGTCATGTGTCTGGCATCAGATGTGCTTCTCAAAAATAGAAATAAGGTTCTGGTGAATCTGGTTACAACTGAAAGTATTTGTTTTTAGAAACTGCTAAATTGACGGCTGACTAACACTATTTCACAGTGAAAAAAACAGCAGTATTAAAATTAAAAGGAATGGACTTTGATAAATTTTATAAATGAAGAATTCTGCTGAGCATTTCAGAATGATTCTTATATTATAATCTTTATTCACTGATTTTTTTTATCATTATTCAAATTAAATCAGTCATAGATAATATTCAGAGTTTCACTGAGTGTGACTTAAAGTCTGTGTCCAGTTCTGGGCTCCTCAGTACAAGAAAGACAAGCAGTTACTGGAGAGGGTCCAGTGGAGGGCCACATAGATGACTAGGTGTCTGGAGTATCTCTCTTATAAGGAGAGACTGAAGGAGAAGGGCCTGTTTAGTCTAGAGAAATGAAGACTGAGATGGGATCTCATCAACACATATAAATATCTCAAAGGCAAGTGCCAAGAGGATGGTGCCAGACTCACTTCAGTGTTGCCCAGTGACAGGACAAGGAGCAATGGCCATAAACTAAAACACAAGAAGTTTCACCTCTTTCAACATGAGAAATAACTTCTCTACACTGAAGGTGGCAGAGCAATGGAACAGGCTGCCCCAGGAGGTCATGGGGTCTTGCTCTCTGGAGACATTCAAAACCCACCTGGATACGTTCCTGTGTCACCTGTTCTAGGTGACCCTGCCTTGGCAGGAGGGTTGGACTAGATGATCTCCAGAGGTCCCTTCCAATCATATCTATTCTGTGATTCTGTAAGTCAAATAAGTGGATAGAATATGAAAGAACATCAAGGTAAAAGACTAAAAATTAAAAGACATTAACTGTCTTTCATAATAGGGACTTAACAACATTTAACAGCCATACAAGTAACAATCACTAACACTTTTATTTTTTCAATTTATAAAATTATTATGATAAATGTATTGACTTGATTTGCTGATCTCCATCATTAAAATAATGTTAAATATTTTACTTCCTATACTATATGGATACATGATAAAAACATAGAACAGTGGAATTCTGAACTCTGACTTAGGCAGAGCAATTAGAGGATGGTTTCAGACTTAGGTACAATAAGCAGCTGACAGATCTATCAACAGAGATCACATAGTATTTTAATGCAGAAGTGATGCACATACTTCCACACAAAATGAGATTTTTACAAATACAGACATTAAAGATTGTACATTCAGAAACTGACGAAGCCAACACCATGTTGGCTTTCATTAGGAAAGTTCTAATATACCATGGAGGGAAAAGTCCCATATATTTCAGACAGCTCTGTCTGTAATTCCTTTATCAGTAGTGTGTAATTTTCCAACAAATGCAACTTCGTAAAGTCCATTCAACCAGTGCCAGTGTCACTGACACAGGAGCTCTCTTCTACCTTAGTCCTGTACTACTCTATGAACAATGCAATCATGGATTATAAAAGAGTGGTGCTGGACTTACTAGTGGGATGGTTAAGAGAGAGAAGGAGAAAAAAAAACCAACCAAACAAAGAAAACAAAAAAAAAACAAAACCAAAAAAAACCACCCAAAAACAAACAAACAAACAAAACAAAACAAACACACAAAAAAAAAAGAGGGAAGAGAAAAGCTATAGGGCATGCTTCCCATTGTGTGACAGTACACAGGTTTTTCCACCCAGCACCAGCTGACCACTTCACAGATGTTTGCACTTCCTTCTGTAACAGTGCTCTATTTTCTGAATGGATGGCTTGAATTACGCCTAAGAGAGGTGCCTGTGTCATGTGTTAACTATTTTGTCATGAAAAATGGCCGTATCTATATGGATAAACTAAGTAAATTAGCTGACACAGTTACTCATTCAGAGCGTGTACACAAATACATACAAGAATGCAGATCTCTCTTTTATTAGGAGACATTTTCTTCCAGCATTTACTTTATGATATAGGGACTTTATGTAAACAGAAATCATAAAGGTGAGTGATGGTGATGGCATTCAAAAAAGGACAAGCAAGTATTTTATGAATATTGTGTTTAGTATGCATAAAATTTCACTGCGCTATTGTATTACATGCTGATATTCCACAGCATAGGTAGCACGTCAGAGCTGGAAACACATTATGACTGCAAAGGAAATCATGTCAAAGACCACAGTAAGCTGAATCTTTAAAATTCCTGGCTTAAAATTCTGGTTCAGTCAAATACTACACTTGGTGAGGTGGGAGACCACAACACACATGCATGCACCTCTGCCCTTCAGTAAACTGTGTGAATGATTCAACCCGGATTCTGTTGCAAGACAAGCTTTTAGGGAGCTTGCACAGCATTCAGCGGCAAGCAGCATACAATCTCTTCCTGCTATTCATTACAGATCTATTGAGTGTCATACATCTTTTGGTGACATTCACGAATTTCACGGCCCTGACATGCCTGCCTGCATCTGTAAATCTGCATATCAGAAAGATATGTCTGAAATAAAGAAATAAACTGTAGGTTGTTATGCCTTGTTGTTTTAAAGTATCAATTCATTTGCTAATCCCAAAACCAGCAATTAAGATTGACAATTTAGTGAATCCTGTCTAAGACAAATTTGATGGTTTCAGCTTCTACACTGCAGGATCACTACAACCCTAGGAACTTAACTTGCAAGCAATTAAGGACTACATGTTCCATAACAGCCACCACTCATTAACCCAGCACATACCCAAGCCATGCTCTTCATCCTATGATCAATATGAAAAAGGTCTAATGAATTTTTCATATGTATGAATATTAACAGCCATTAATATTACTTTTGTCTAACACAGTATTTGTAAAATTACTATCTACAGAGGCTGAAATCAGGCAACAAGAGTGATATGGTAGACTGAATTAAATAAAAAGGTAGGTACACACATATCCAAGTTAAATACTGACCTTAATTTGCAAACTTGTAGGTATGGAACCTCCAGTCAAAGTCTCAATATTATGTACAGTTACAGAGAATTACAGGACAGCCTGTGGCATACTTAGTGCTTATGTTGTAAAATAGAAAAAAACCCCACTATCTACTATCTATTCTCTATCTACTATCTATTCTATCTATCTTTTCCATGTTACTGTTTGTGATTTGAAGATGTTTTACATTTTTTATCCAAAGTATGACACAAACATAAAAACGAAACCTGGAATTCAGATTTTTTTTTGGTCCATTAAAGGAAAGTTATTTCTTTGTACCCCTCTGCCTTTTATTTTTTTCTTGAAAGATGAAGTAGATGAAACACTTTCACTCCCTTTACTTCACAGACTAGTCAGCAGACTACCAAATTAGGTAAGACCTTTCACTGGAGGAATAATCAAGAGCAGAGCATGAGTGCCCTAACCACATAATTAACTGCAAACAACACAGAGAAGCCAGACCTTTGTGATCAGGCATTTTGCACAGGGCATACACAAAGGTATTAAAACAGATGTGAATGTTTAACTTCTTTAAAGAGATACAGATATGAGACAGTCTTGCCTGATACTCCGAAACAGATGAAGATACTTCCAGAGGCACATATGAAAAAAAGCAAGATTTAAAGAAAGGTATTTCTTCTCCTCACCTGCCCTAAACTGGCTAGTTTATGAGGACTCTCAGTCTGATGCATCTCTGCTTTGTGGTACTTAACCTTTTGCATTAAACCTTTAACGAACCTGAGTATCTTTTTTAATTGTAGGAACTCAGTGTTAGGCATTTCAGTACTTAACACGGCAGCAACAGTCTCCTTTGGAAGCTGAGCTCCAGGGATGATAAAAGGAATGTCTACATTTCTGACCTATGCTTCTATCTACATTCAATTTAATGCAACTCTGGTGTAGGTGAAGAGGGATGCCCAGGAGTATTTTGTAAGAACACTGATTTCTGCTTATGTTTCTGATTTTTTTCTTAGGCTATTGTATCATAGCAATTTTTTTTGAGGCCATTCTCTTTCTTTTTCTTTTCCACTTTTTATTTAGATAGAGAACAAGAGGAACAAACTGCAGGTCATATATATAGAGATAAAAGCTATTCACATCTTTTACATATCTTTGATGACTGGACATAAATTCCATAAATTCTCTTACTGTCTCAGGACACCTTTAAAACAGCTAGCAATGATTACTTGGCTATATTTTATCTTTAATCCACATGGATTATTCATAAGTTTGTCAAATGTTTTAAAAGTACCTACTTCTCTAACAAAATATGTAATCCTTTAATTTCTCAGATCTGTAGAATTTTAAGCGTGCACTTCCAACTAGATTCAGTGAATACCACACAACTTCAAAATTAAGAATTAATTACTAGAATAAGATTTATTTTAGTCAAACTCGTTATATACCAGGCTAATCTATATTATCACTGTTTGCATCTCAAAAAGTGCCTGTCTAGTCAAACCTGAAGTCTACTGATTTTTTTTATTGCATGTGCTTGTTTTTGCTTTCTGAATGTGTCTTCAAATGTCAAGCTAATTTCAGTGGATATGGACAAATTTTCAGAGCCTTCCATTTCCTGACTATCTGAATCAAACTCAGTGTACATAGAATACTGTAGCTGTAGTTAATAGTAGTTAAGACCTGAGATTAGTAGATTTTTTTTATACTTACTTATTTCTTTAACTTTGGGATAGAAACAAAATTCTAGTTCAACTATAATTGAAAAGACAAGAGATTATAGTTCATATGGATTAAAAGAAATGGATTAAAAATATTATATCTTTAAGAACCCCTGAAATGTCTAAAAAGCTATCAAACAGCATCAAGATATGATTACCAAAGTGAAATGCTGAACAATTTCTCAAACTTTTTACACCACTCAGGAATCAATTACATTGTTTTATCATGGGTTATTAATTCAACACAAATAATGTGATATCCATCAGACTCAATTTCTCTGGAAAGATATTTAAAAATCACCACTGATTGTAGAATATATCTTTACCTATTTCTCTAGTTATATAACTTGTTAGAAGAAAAATATCTGAAAATGAGCAATTATATCTTGTACAATTTTAAGTCATGAATGTTCTCTTCATCACAATACCAGATATCAAAATATATTAATTATATTCTATTATAATAATATTATAAATTATATTTGAATACTGCTACTTATTAGTCTTTCTTGATCAATCTAATATTCAATGGAAATGGGAAGATTAACATAAAAATAGATACTAGAAATGTACTTTTCATCAACCTACTTTAAAAACATCTGTAACGCTGTTTACATCTGCACCCCAGATTAAAAAGAAAGAAAATTTTTCATTGATTTCTTTGCCATTCTTTAGATTAAATGCAAATACCATAGCAAACATCTGGGTGCCTTAAAAATAAATAAATAAAAGTATTAAAGGCAACTTAAATTATTTTTTAAACTAAAACGTAGAGACTACCCAAATTCAGTAGTAAATGACATTTTAAAGTCTATTTTGATGAAAGTAATCTTGCTTAGACAAATAAAGTGCTAAGAATGTATTTAGTGGTGTTCCTTCACATGAATCAGAAGGTATAGAAAATCCTGCCTACTGTAAAGAGCAGTCTTCTATGTCTCAGACATGAGCAAGCTACAACCAACACCCTTTTGGGCTTAAACAGCCCAAAATCATGAAGAATGTCTCCAAGTAGGTACCACGGTCTTTTGCATTCATATTTAGAATTTTTTTTACTACATCAGTTCAAATAGAAGTTATATACATATATGCTGTCTTCACCTGTGTTTTCTAGTACATCTTCAAAATTGTCAAATTAAACCAAATTAAACAAATTAAAACAAATTAAATATTCAAAAAGTGAAAAAATGTTGTTCCACATATGCAAGATACATACAACTACACAAAATTTGTTTTTTCAACAAGTCAAACACAGTAATCTATAGAACAGCAATACAGAGGCTCAACTAAGATTTTTCTTCAATCACTTTAATACCAGTCAAGCTTCAGAAATGATAATACTATAAAACTGGATTTATAACAATGAATTCACATTGGCAAAACAAAACCAGTCCTGTTGCATGTCTGGCCTCACCATGTTTCATACAGAGCCCAGATGAGTGTGTTAGCATAGGGTATCTCTGAGAAATCTTATAACCTGTAAGGTCATTGGGACTGTTCACTTCTGGTCTTAAATTTGAATAGCTCTAGCGTAATCTCACATCAGTAAAAGTTTATCTCATGGCAAGTTTATCTCCTCAGGGTTTGTTGCTACCGTTTTTGCTGCCAGAATACTCCTCCATATCAGAAGTTTGAGGGAGAGGGAAGAAGTAAATTAACAGGAAAACCTGCCATTAGCTAAAAAAATAAAATAAAATTTAAAAAAGGTGAAAAAAAAGATTAAAAAAATAAACCCCAACTACAGGTAACTGCTCTCACCTGAAACAGTTTAAATAGCTCTATGATTTGTATAGATGCCTTTCTAGTCCCGTGCACTGCCCTGGTATGTTCATTACTTATTCGATTCAACACCTAATATTCATTAGCTGTTGCAAGCATTATCCGCTGTCACACAAATTTATTTGGTTGAGATTATTTTGCTGAAAAGCCATTCCCAGTCATGACTGAATGTTTCCATATTTTTGGCAGCTGTAAGACAAAAGAGAAGGCATTAATGCCATAATTACTAGCCTATCTCTAAGAATGATATAGGTGCAACAATTTTTCACTATTGAAATCGCTGCCTGAGATGAGCAGTTTACACAATGTATAATTACAAAGACCTAATTGTGGAATTCATTTCTTTTAGCTGTCACTTAAAAATCCAAATTCTATAAAACAGTTTTATAAATGGAGTACATCAAACTATCCTACACGTGCTTAAGGGCAAAATGTAACAACTAGGGAATGCTATAGCTGAGTCTCTTGGCCAGAGATGTCTCTAGGCTATAAGAGTTTTATTGTCAGCTTTCTTTCTACACCTGAGCAACGTACATACCCAAACTTAGCAGATAAATCAATCCCTATAAGCAAGTCCCAGCTTTCATTAGGAGTGCTGTAAAACAAACACAAAGGTTTCCGCCAATCTTATTCTAAAGGGAAGATAAATTGTCTACCACTTTATGCTATGCAATATTTTCTTTCAACAAGAAGCAATGTTAACGATAATTACTTGATTCTGCATTTCTTTCACGGCTTATGAATAAAACACTGGCATTTTCAATCAAAAGTCAAGAAACTTTACCCCACATCAGTAAATTCTAAACTAGACCCATTTTTTTTTAGTAGATGAAGATCTTTAACTTCTCACCAATGAAAGACTAAAGCAGCACACCTGTACTTTTTGATTTATGTTACAGTGGAGTACAATGTCTCTATTTCCAAATTATTTTGACAATCTGAATATTAATTATCACTATATTTCAGTACTCAGAAACTAAAACAAGAGTTACTAGTAAAGAGGGTAACGAACATATATATCTCCTCTGTAGGCTGTGTGTGACCATATTAAAGTACCTATCAATAAAACTTTGTTGGATGACTGCAATCATTGCATACTATATATCATGAAATTAGGTACAGTTATGTATGAAACTGACTTTTATTAATGAACTATACCTGCTAATGATTTTGATTTCTGCCAAGTTTTGCTATGATTCAATTTAAAATGTTGATATGTGCATGCATGCTAATTTTGGGGTTTCTCATCTGTTGTATTTGGTAATCTGTCAAATATGCATTATGCTATTGACAGGCACAGATTTCCAAGATTCATATTTCATTGAAGCTCTTCCTGTGTGCTTGGCATAATTTTTTCTTCTCGCTGTCAAAAAGAGAGATTCATTTAACATTTATGATATGAAATCTCTCAATCATAGCATGTAATTGCAACAGATTGCAAAATACTAGTCATTCTTTGTGGACGGACCTTTCCTATTTAAAACACCACCACTGATAAGGCATCAACTTGGATGACAAGGTGGATGTCTCCAGCAGCTGGGCTCAGACACCCCATTCTACCCAGTTGATGGCAGCTGGACATACCAAGGTCACAGGCCACTCCAGTTGCTGGTACAGACCCCCTCTCTNAAACTTGTTTCGGTTCACCAGTCCAAAGAGTCTTAATGTAAGACACATAAAAAAGTTACTGAAAAAATATGTCAACAGCTCTTAGTGGATAAAGGACCACAAAAGTGTGCTTCTCCCTTAGGAAATAATGAGTAATCCTCAGGCTAAGCCAGATTTCTTCATATAAAGCATCATATAAGGCTCCTCAAGCAGTAGAGGAAAACTTACAAATACAGCACTAAGACCGTTCTTACAGTCCTTTGGTGGTGTCTTGAGACATGAAAACTCCAGGTTCCATTTTCTTAAAAGAAAAGTAGAAACCTAATCTTTTACCTTCATTTTCCATGCTTGAGAAAAACATTGAATGAAGAGAGAGCAGACCTTGGTGTGTCTAGTGTGCTTGAACGTTTTCTCCTCTGGGTTCTCCTTTGACTCTAATCTATTAGGAATTTGTTCTTAATTTTATATAAATTGTACAAACGTCTGTTTATATATTTTTGTGCATAACACATATATATTTGGTATGTGTGAGTTTTCATATTTACATATACATTTGCATGTATGTACATATGAACATATACAGAGAGACATATACAATTTGCTCAGCAAGAATTTTTGCATATCACTTTTTGTTTTTTAATTGTCATTGCCATTGCACATTATTATGTTAATTTTTAATTTAATACAAAAAATTATCACTGCAATTAAAAAGAAGGAATGAAAGCAAAATTTTATCAAGTACTGTTAATAGTGCTAGCAGTATTATTGAGTTACACATGCAGGAGAAATGTAGTAAGGTCAGTGATAATCTGTGAAGCTTCAAGTGATTCACTGTGAAGTTCATCTATTTCACATGCATTTTGCACAATAATTACAACCACAGCTGATAATCAGAGCATAGCTTTTTGACCTCCTCTAGACTGGAGAGCTGTAATAAGCTATTCTTAACAATGCTTTAAAAGGAAAGAAAAAACTTCCAAGGATGCATTGTGACCTGACTGCATTGCAAACTGCATCATTTGTCTATTGAATTCCTGGTACAGTTCAAGATCTATTAGGGGTCTCAAGGATTGCATGGTTAAGACATTTGTTGTCAAAAGATACCAGTAATCCACTGTACATCAGCTCAGCAGAGTTCAGCTAATGAACTCATGGTAGCATTATCTAGATTGGATTTTATGTCAAGCTATTCTCAACAAGAGATTTTTGTTCACCTATTACTGAAAAATGAAAAAAATAATTTCTTACAATGTATTTTCATATGTGATACATTTAGGAAGGTCATATAAATAAAGCAAATGACTGCTTTAGTTTTCTTACACGTGAAACTAAAACGGATTAAAAGGTTAACACCAATGTAGCACAGCATGACTTTATATGACCCTTTATACTAATTTACATTTACCAGTCTAATATTTCCATTAAGCTCAAATATTATCTAGATATATTCTGCACAGTCACCATTACTGTTCTTAAAAGAATGCTGGCATTATTAACTATATTTTAGTAATGGAGAAACTGTGTCATCAGCATATGAAGTGGTATTTCCAAAAATCTACTACCTGGCCAAGAAAAAATAAAGCAATAAATGCCAGAATTAACCAGATTGTGTTTGTAGTTTAGCAAAACGCCGTGGTTTATGTAAATAATCTAATGAAGGAAACCAAATGTAATACATTTCAATAGCTTCATCCATACTAGTAAAAAAACTATATCAGAACCTGTCCTTGGCATAGCTAATACCCACTGTGCTAAAATCTTCCTGCTCCAAAGCATGCTGATTTTCCCTATCAGGAACTATCCCTGGGCTGTGCTATTTTTTAGATCCTGCCCGGACACTGGGACAAACCTACATCATGAAATTTGCCTGCAGCTAAATGGCATAGGTGATAGGAGGCTGCTTGAGTTTGTGCCTTGGTCTGTAATTGTTTACAGTACAGACATAGCCAGATGCTATTAATCCCCAATGAATCCTAAGTTCATCACAGATCACACAGAAAACAAAAAGGTATCTACTGAATTGGCCTTTATATTTTAACATAATTTTCAAGTAACATTTTAAATGAAAGATCCCAGAAACAAATAACTATGGGATGCTTTCGTAAAAAAAAAAAAAAAAATAAAAAATTAAAGATAAATCAATGGTATTTCTTTCAATTACACCATCCTTCTCTTACCACAATTTTTGTTGAATTTAATAATTATATTAAAACTTCTATATGTGTTAATTTTATTTGGAACAATATATTTATCATGTTTTGCAAAGCCTTGCAATAGTTGAAACATAGAGTCATAAAACAACTTAGGTTGGAAAAGGCACTTAAGACCACTTAGTTGATTCCTTTTCTGTGTTTCAGCTTGAGGTGAGAAGCAACAGTGTTTGGTATATTGATTGGGTGGATTGTATTTTGAAAGTTCTTGGAGGATCTTTTACAGAAAGGAAAAGGATTTGTCTCATTTGTCGTGTTGTGTATTCTTGAAAGTCTGTGTTCAAACATACTGGCAGATTATTCTGAGTTACAGACAAACTAGCTTCAAAGCCCACAAGCAAACAGCTTAAGTACATTAAACCAAGGAACTAAGTTAGAGAACAATAATACAAACAATGTATAGAAAAAAATATTTAAAAAATCAAAGCATTAAAATAATTAAAATATTTAGATTATTTTATTTACTTTGTCATAGGTAAAAATGGCCAGATACTTGAAGAGTTCAAAATTCTTTACAAGCACACTGTCATTCTTTACCCAGGGAGGTGCTCCAAGAAGGAAAGGCAAAAAGAGAATGCTACAATAATTAGCAAAGGGAAAGGAAGTACTCCTATCTCAACAGAAATCATAATGTTAATCCATCCAGTAAGGTTTTCCTTTGCAGTCCAACATCCACTTTTCCCTGTCAGCGCTTACTCATTAGCACAGGTATATTTTGCATCTAGATCTGTGGAATAATTTTGAAACGGCAGACTTCAAATAGATTTTTGCATAACTGCAATATCAACACACAAAAAAAATTCCAATGTGCCAGAATTGCAAATCTAGCAGGATAACTTTTGGGGTACATAAGGTTTTGTACTACTATCAAGTACATTTTTCTTTTAAAATTAATTAACTTTGTATCCTTGGAAAGCAATTTTACTTAATTTTAGATGGATGATACAGTTACTTAATCTATTTAAAGGTTTTGGCATGAAAAAACAATTATACACAAAACATTTTCACTCTCAGACAAAATGGATGTGCATTCAATTGCTAGTAGCTTTTATAATTAAAAAACAAAAAAAAGGAAATAAAAGTTACTGTTGTTAAGTGGAAAAAAGCAATTAAAAAACCTCAATTGAAATCTAACCCTTATCCTTTCCATTAAAAAAAAATAAAAACAAAATAACAACCCCAAACATGCCTAGCATGAAAATGTTCTTATTGTCCTAATGCTGTTTTGATAACATACAGATATGAATCATGGTATAGTACTTATGTTTACACACCAAACCATCAACTATTCTACTGCTGGAACCAAATGCAGCCAAAGAGTATATTTATGTTATATTTTATGATTAAATTTTTACCTTAATTCAATTCCAGTTCTCATTGCTAAATTCCTAATTCCAAATTATTATACTCTAGTTTAGAGCTTTAAACCCTTTAAACCTAAGAGACACAGAAACAGAGCAAATACAACCTCCTCATCAAGCTCTATTATGCTGCCTAAATGGATAGTAATTCACAGATGGAACATGTTATATCAAATGAACCCTAATGATCTTAACAGGTGTTTATTGCCATGCCCTGTCAATACCTGAAACAAACATAAATTTACCCTTTCTCTTTATTCCTGGAAATACTGTCTTAGCAGTGACTTGCCTCTTACATAAATTTTGCAAATGTGTGCAACAAAACAGGCTGATTCACCTGTAAAACTAGAGACCTAGCAGATTTTAAGAACCAAGATAGCACATACTGTAACCTTTCATCAGTTCATCCTTGGTTGGTTAAAGAGGGCTACAGCTGTGAAGAAAATAATGCCAGGTAAAATCTGCTGCAGGGTGAACAAAATCCAAGGGATATAAGCTTAAATTAGAATTCATTACAATAAGATGCCAAACAGAATGCCTATTAATTCCAGAAATGAAATTAATATGTGCACCTAATTTTCCTCCTCTCTTTATTTCTTTACTTCTTTCTTTTCTCAATCTCTCTTTTCTTGCTTTACTCCTTTCTCTTGTGGGTAACTTAAAACTAGTAAGTTGTGTTTTACTAAAACTGATTGCTTTGTGGTGGGTGCTTTTGTGAACTGGGTCTTTTTACTGGGTGTTTGGGGAAATATTTCTGCGTTAGTTATAGGTTAACCCTGTAAAATCTTTTGCCAAAATATCTCATTTTCTCACCAAATCAAAAGAAATTTTCTTAGAGGAAACACAGCAGCGTTTTCTCCAGATACGAATTCGAGGTATAACAAACTAAAGGCTTTTCAAAAGTTTGGTAAGCAAACTTAAAAGTCTTAAACGTAAGTAATATTCCCAATTAAGTGTGAGGCTTAAAACTGGAGTGTTACAGCTGTAAGACTGGAAAAGGCATACAGCCTCATGATTGCAGACTAACACCAATATAAAACAGTGATGAAGAGACACATAACCATTCCAGACTTATTCATCTACTTGCCTTTGGGAAGACTCACAGAATCACTTAGGTTGGAAAAGACATTTAAAATTGTTGAGTCCAACTGTTAAGAGTAACAGTCCTTAGTGGTTCAGAGTAAGAGGAATCTGTTCAGCCAGTGGGAGATCTGGGTCTTGTGCCCAGAACCCTGGGTTCTGTACCTACAGCTGTCCAGACCACAAAAGCTTTTTATTGGTTTGATTACACACTATTCTGAACTGGAAGTCCTCTCTAGCCATCACTGCCCATCGACTTTGACTATTGACTATGTTACACCATGTAACTGAAATGTGTTACTTATGGCTTTAGAGAAGATCACGTAGAAGGAACTTCCATCACTGGCTTGTTCCTAAGCTTGAAATGTAGTATTATGCATAAGTGATATTATATTTATCTCAACAAAAATACAACAGTATCTGTTCTGTGGAATGATCTTATATTGCTGTCCATTCATAATTCTCCTACTTTATAAATGGACAAAGAGCACAAAGCCTATTTCAGTGTACTTCAGATCACATTTGCTCGCTATACATTTCCAAACCATAATCACTTGATTGTCTTAAGTCAACAGAAATTCTCCTTCCTAAACATATTGTTGAAGGATTCTTATTGAAATTGTTACTACAGTGCATTTTCTCAACTCTGCCTTTATAATTTGTCTTGAGACTTTAAAGTATACAATGCCAAGCTTAATGTTGGCAGAAAAAAAAATTAATTACAATAACATTTCATTTTGGGATGCTTCATTTCAAGACCAAGGACCTGAAACAGTGTTTGCCTTCCCCAGCCTCCCTGCACTACTTTTAAGCCTTGTAGAAATAAAGACTTAGACATCAGTTGACTGGGTTAATTTCCCCAAGCTTTTTATGTGTTTTTAAAATATGTTTGTTCTGAGCATAGATTTTACATGTATTGAGGATCTGTGTATTCTAAAGGATTCAAACTCATATTCTTAATTAATCTCTTAAAGCTCTTTAAGCTGTTCTGTACCATCTTGTCAATAGCAAGTACATCTTTGACAGAAATAATTAATCCCACTACTTTTACAAATATTGGGAAAACACATTTATTGTTTAATATACCGCACATATTTAAATATATTATTTCTTTTAACCATAATCACTTTTTCCCCCAATTATTTTTCTTCAGAGCTATTTGCCCTTGTACAGATATGTCTTTAGTATTCACTCTTCAGCCCAGCTGAATCATCTCACTAATATTCCCTTTTATTTTTTTAAAACTACCTCACATTGCTTGCTTACTGTTTAGAATTAACCATTCCAAAATCTTAAGATTCCTTGGCAGAATGCACATAATCCAAAGTACTGTTTTAACACCTAATTGGATACTCTAAATATACAATTATGCTTTGGCATAAATGTTAAATGGCATGCTTTAGCAGAGCTGCATCTCCTCTCTTCATGATCTCTATGAATGTCTGACTCCATATCTTTATGAACCACTCTTCATCAGATTGAGCTAAACAGCTGCTCTTTGGAGAGGCATGTTCCCCCATTCATTGAAATGTGTCTTTTTACATTAAAAAACAGTTTTGTAAACCAAAACGATAAACCAGAACCAATCTTTTATCTTTTTAACACAGAAAATCCTTTAACAAAGGGAAAAAAAAATTAGATGATGAAAAGGAGTTATAAGCATTCAACGTTTGCAAGCATCTCTCTAATCCAAGCAGATTTATTCCTCAAGAATCTACCCCACTGCCAATATCCTTCCAGTACCTTTTGGTAGGTCTCTTGTCTCACCATGTCTTTTCTCCAATATAAGCAAGGAAATAGCCTTTTTCTTTACTTCCTTGGTTTTTTTGGGGCAAACATTAATCAGAAAAATTCACAAAATGCACAGCCAAGAATAAGGCCAATGTAAAGCAGCTAAAAATTATGATAGTGTACCCTTTAGATTATGTTTAATCACAGATTTTATTTTCATTTGTATCAGGCTTTTATTCTGTCACATTTGAAAATTTTATTTTGCTGATTTTTTTTATATGTCATAAAGAGTAATGACAAAATCAAATATGTAAAAGATTACCAAATGTAATTTAAACTGATAACTGTATGGTGAGAAAATGGTTTTGGCTGCACAATTACTTAATATTCTCAGTGTTAAGTCTTTTATCAGAATAGTTAACATTTTCAAGTGTACTCCATAGAAATCACAGTGTTACCATTTTGTCCAGAGAAGCTGTGGATGCCCCATCCCTGAAGTGTTCAAGGCCAGGTTGGATGGGGCTCTGAGCAATCTGATATTGTAGAAGGTGTCCCTGCCCATGGCAGGGGAGTTGGAACTAGATGACCTTTAAGGTCCCTTCCAACCTAAACCATTTTATGATTCCATGATTCTATGAACCTATGGATTCAAGTTCTCCCTCTCTTTAAAACAAGTTCTAACAGATCATCATAGCCGAAATCCTCTGATATGAAAAGAATCTATCAGATTTCCTTGCTTCTTACACAACTATCCTTTTCCAGTAATTTTTTTGCCTCTCATATTTTTTAAGTAATAGTGCAGCTTACCAAAACATAAAGAGTTTACAAAGATATAGAATTACATCTTTTGCCCTATTTGGTACATAAAAAACTATTCTTGAAGAGCATAATAGTACTTGGCGATAGAATAATACCATCCTTCAAACATAATAAAAAGAAAAATGAGAATATCTTTATATTACAGATCATGTGGAAACCTTGAGATTGAGTGACTTGTCCACAAAATTACATTGAAAGCTTGAAGTAAAGCCAAAACCTGAACTTAAATCTCCTATGTATTAATATAATGTTTCAATGACAGAACTATCCTTTCTTATCATGTAAATCTTGTATTTCACAAAGTTAACTGTAACCAAGTAAGAATAAGTAAGCCTAGCTAAATATTCTTCATGAATCACTGAAGTAAAACCTTTAAAGTGGCTTGGAACCCATGCTTTTCTTTAGAATTATGGTCTCCCAGTAAATGTGTAATGAGAATCAGAGATAAGTATAAATTGTCCTCTATTTTTTCTTCCTTCCCTTTCCACATTTTGTTTCTCTGGAGAAAAGACAGAACTGGATAACATTAATAAATCTTAGAGCTCATACCTCTACCAGTCAGTCTAATTATGTTATTGAAGCGATTCCATAAAAGAAATTCCTGGCTTTCTTTATAAAAAAGACTGTAGGACAACAGTGTTGGGGAGGGTGGAGAGTTGGGGGGATGGAAGGTCAAAAAAAGCATGTGTTCTTTTCACATTGTTTCCTCCTTCACTTAATACACTTATTGGATTAGAGATTGCCACAATATGCAAAAAGAATAAATAAAAAAAATACTATTATCTCCAAACATTTATTAATCCACATCTTCTTTATCTAACATGCACATTTCTCAGGAGCTCATTCAGACCAGCCTCCTTGGTTAGGCCACCTTGAATGTGTTCAAGAGTCCAAACTGTTACTAATATCCCCAGAAAAAACACTTTAACCAAGTCAAAGGTACAGTAGGCTGTCATTAAATGCATATTTACCAATATGCCTGACAGCAACAGAGGTAGCAACAGTCACAGCACAGATGAAGACATATGTAAACACATTACATGATGCAGAAGGGCATGATGCAGAAACCTAGTATGGAATTCCCTACAGTCAACCAGAAAAACACACAGAAGAATGCAAATGACTTTAGTAGAAACACACATATGCTTCAAGTGAATAATATTCCTATATATTTTGCTTGCTCAGAAAGGATTCAGGATTTACAAGACAACTCAAATATCAGTTCTGAAACCCAGAAAGTCTTCCAGTGTACATATTACACATTGCTCTTCTTATTAACTTTCTCTAAAGCTTAATTACCAGATCATTCTATTTTTTTTCATTATAGTTTTTTTCTTAGTTTTGTTTTCGGATCATACTTTCTTCAAAGTGCAAACCAGCATAGGATGTGTAGTTCTTGTGATGATTTCATCATTGCCAAGTATTTTCTTACTTAATCCTTCTTCTTCTTTTCAAAAAAATTTGTTGATCCTCTCTTTAAATTATTTTTATCTTTTAGAATGCTATTTCCTATCTTATGAATATATTTTATATTCTTAGCAGATATACATGTACACCTTGTAATAGCTTGTATTCAAAAGATTCTCTTTGGATTATCCCATTACTAGCACTGATGCTGACTGTATTACTCTGTAATTATTATGTAAGATTCCATAATTTAAGAATAATTTAAAAGTTAAATCAATAAATTTATATATTTTAAGACCAATTGTATATTTATGCATATTTGACAGCGTGAAGTCTAGAGTGGTGAAAATTAATTAACCCAATGCAAGTTAATTAACTCAAAAACCCCAAAAAAACCCCCAAAAAACCCCAACTCTTCTTTTGAATTAGAATCTTATGAAAGACTAATATAAAACCTTTCAAGTGTCAAAATGTACTAGTGTGTTTCTAGATTGTACCCATGTCTTGCTTTGAACAAACACAATAAATTCATTTGATAAAACTTATATTCCATAAAGCTCTTTTCTTTTTAATCAATTCTTTTGTAGTGTTTACCATATCAACTTCCCTATTATCTTCCTAGGATTAACATGAGACTAGTTCACCTGTAACTTGTAGTTGGCCTTTTTGAACATTAGAAGAAACAAACTTTTCCTTAGACCACTAGATATTCTCCGACATTCTTTTTTTCTTTTTTTTTTAAGACTAACTCAAAAATTTGATCAAGGAGTTCACTTTTAGTTGTTACTACACCTTGTTAGACGTAGTTACACATTAGACCTATTGTTACTATGTCTGCTATTATTTACTTTTAATAGTTCATTACTAACATCTCACAAATTAAAACCATATCAGATAGCATTTCAGTGAAAGGAAAATTATAAATGCACCATATATAAGGCATAAGACTGTTGTATTTTCAGTACGCCCTGCCTATCAAGTTCTGACATTAGAAAAGTATGTTTCTTCCCAATATTTAAAAGAATGTATTCTTGTTTTCTTAGTCCTGCTCAGAATTTTTCATGGATATATTTAATGTCCTTTATATGCCTACAGTCCTGACTGCAGTTTTCTAGTGTCTCTAACTATGTACAAATTGAAGGACCCACAAGCACTTCAAGACCATTTCCACAGGGGAATTGAAACTGGAAGGCAACACTCTTCCTTTTAATGTCTACAGAGGCTGGTGGTCATATAGGAATATAATCCTTATTTTAAAACAGTGAAAGAGGAAATTTAATTGTTTTAAAAGTAAAACTCCACTACTGTCTATATTGTAGCCTTATCTCTAGTTCTGTCTCTGGCCTTATCTCCTTATATTCTTGATCCCCTGGAAGCATCCTGGCTCTGGCTCCCAGTTAACAGCCCTGGGCTCCATCTGCTGTGTTCAGATGCTGTAGGGCTGTACAATACATCAGCTGTCTCCCTCTGCTCACTATTCACCTTCCTATGGTAGCAGTCCCTGATTTCCCTTCTCCCAAAAATATGAGATACACTTTCACAGTAAGACGTTTCATGAAGACCCTTCTCAAAGTTAAGTAAGGTAAAATTTTAAGATAACCTGTTGGCTAGAACCTGTTTAAAAGGCAGTTCTATAAAAATGTTCAATACAGATTATTTTTTTTTCTTCCCATTGTACTCTCCCCTGTTCTCTGTTGCTATTTCACAGGGAACTTCATACACCTAAATTATGTTTTGACCCTGAGAAATTACTACTTTGGATGAAATGGCAATTGAAAACTGGAGCTTGTTCTCCAGAACTTGTTTTCATCGTGTCCTGTAAGCCTAATCTCATTACTTTTCTGTAGGAAAATTTCAGTGGTGCGGCTTGGAAAGGGAATATATATGAGGAGGGCCTTTTGGGAGAATTTTCCATATTTCTGGTTAGGGAGAGGGATGAAAGACTCTGCAAGTAATGAATTTGATGACGACAAGCAGTAGCATAAATTACTTATTACTATGTACATTCGTTAATAGGATCAAATTATAAAATTATAACCTATTTTAAAGCAAAACTGCATTTATACTACATGAAACTGAGTTCCTGGTTGATATCCGCATTCTTAACTTATGATCGTTATTCAGCATAGATCTAACAACAGCAACAGCAAAAATACAGGGTTGCTCAACTGCAATTGATTTTTTTCAGAAAAAAAAAGTTTAAGCTTCTGTGAAGTTCATTGCTGACTACATAAAACTATATAGACTGTCTTTTCCTTCTGATAGATTTGGCCACAGTTAATAGTTGCAATAGCATGCTTACCAGTGGCCAAAATAACAATAAAAGCAAGGACTTTGAGGTACTTGTTAATTAACTAAAGTTATGGCAGGAATCATGCTGATTCCGGTGAAAATACGGTGAACTGAGAAAACAGTTGATCCACAGATTGATTGTTTACTTAGTTATCTAGCTGTATCCTAAAAAGGTGAAAACCTATATGCTTATTAGAGGATTGCTTTTTGCAAAGATTTCAGAGATGTGGATTAAAAAAAGCACCACAAATAAGAACACTCTGATGTTAACAAAGCTGAAAAATATAAATGAAGAAGAAAAGGTAACTACAAAAATTCAGTATGTTCTTGATAAATAAGTTCCATCCTCACTCGCTTTACAGAATGAGAGCGCATAGGAGCAGAGAAATAAATTTACTGTCAGAATTGCAGCAGAGGTTTTTCACTTTACGGTAAATAGCTTTGTCAGAGTGCTCTGAACTCCTAAAGAAAAAAAATCTAATTCTAGGTTTATTTTTTCTTTCTTTAGAAATAATTCATAACAGTACAGACCTCATGCAGATGTAGATAGTAATTTTTGCCAAGATGGTTTGTACTGCACTTGCACTGCAAGAATACCTCTGCATCACACTTCTGTGTACACATATATGTATGCATATGTGCAGAACTGCACATTAAATTGGAAGAGAGGGTAGAATTTTAAGGGTGACCTTAGGACTGTAAAAATGTTGAGGAAGAATTCACTTTTCCTTCTTGAGCTTCTGTGTGGAAGTATTTTAGCTTGACAATAACAATACCACATATTTTTCTATCACTTCTCCCCTTCCTAGCTGGTTCCAGCGTCTGGGGTCCTGCTCAGTAGGGTGAGCTCTTGCTCCTTTCAATGCAGTTAATGGCAAATGCACATAGAAACCCAGTGTTACTGAAGACAACAACTGAATACCAGCTTGCAATCCTGAGAAGTAGACAGTCAGGCAGGGAGAAAGGTGAGCCTGTGGGAAAGATGCTGACTTTTTAGAAGGGAAGATGACTACTAAAAATAATGATAGCTGTGAGTTTGACAGCTGTGGATAAATTCTTGTGAAATGTTCACAGCACCAAACAACTAAACTAGCATGTAATGTGACTTGGGGTGTAGAGATGAGAAAAGACATGGAACACCGGGAGGCTGCTATTGTGATCCCAAAAGAAGCTACAGTAAGATACTAATTTGTTTTGCCAATCTTGTTTCCTTATTTTCTCACACATGGTATTGCTGAAGCCCATTTCTTTGTGCAATGATACTATCAGCAAGCAGAACAATTCTAAATTGACCTGAGATTACTAAGGAAACATATACACACATTAGCTGTGCACTAGGAGGGACCACTTTAGAAATACACCACTCGCAATGTCCTTGGACAGCAGGTCGTGAAGGCTAATGGAAGGTGAGGGTAGAGTAAATGAGTCATAGCAGCTTGCTTAGGAGACCTGGCATCAGCTTGCTGGAGGAAGCTGAGGACTTTATATCTCTCAAACAGTATTGGTATCAAGACAGTATTTGTACACAGATGTCACTTAGGCAGATTAGTTTAACTACACACTAAGTAGTCTGACAAATTCAAAAAACAGGTGACAGGGGTGACACTCATATTCCCGGTCTTCCTGGTGAACTTTGTGACTGTAAATTACATGAGGGTGGGAGGGAGCATTTTCAGGGTGAGTCAGAGGGGTTCTGGTGAACACTACAGGTGCTAATCATTTGGATGCATTTGGCCAAGCAAAGAACACGAGAAATGTTCATTATACTAACTGTACTGGGAAGATATATGATTCTGATATAGCAGATGAGGAGCTAAACTGTAAATAATTCTTCCATTTGCTTTTCTTCCTAAAAGATATTATGAAGATATATTAGTTTTCTTCTTCCTGCTGCTTATTTCCCCAAATCCTCACACTGACAATGTAAAGGTTTAGGCAGTCTAGCTACAACTGTATCTAATCCTAACTTAGAAGGGAGAAACAATATGCTTATTAGGGGATTGTTTGAATATTCCTTTCTATTAGCATTTGAAAGATATGAATACATAATATATAAATGTTAGTACAGCTGAAAAGCATCTTGAGCCAGAAAAGCCAATGACAACCATTCAGTGTCATTTTACTGATAACAAAACAAAGAGCTGTCCTAATTCATACTGCCATCTCCATTCATCCCATCCCTTAATTAGTGAGACTAGTTACCAAAAATGGTGTCAAGGTGAAAGTATAGAAACAGATCCAGTCACAACTTCTCGAGCAGTGTGGTGACAGCTTGGTGATCTGCTGTTCTCCTGAGATAGCCTAAGTGCCAAAACCATAGCAAATCTCAGAAGCTACCATCATGACTATTTCAAGTGTGAGACTGAGACAACTTTCTGGATATGTTTGTTCCCCCATGAATTTTAGCAATGACCAAATGATTTCAAACTTGATCTGTTCAGCCCCCAGCCTCTATTGATACCAGGGGTGCCCTGACCCAGCTGCAGCACCTTGCACTTGATCTTGTTGAACTTCATGAGATTCCCATTCCTACTTCTCAAGCTTGTCCAGGTTCCTCTGGATGGCATCCCAACCCTCATGCATGTTAACTGCACCACTGTGACTGCTGTCTTCAGCAACCTTCCTGAAGGCACACTTAAGCTCACTGTTGTTGATGAAGATATTAAACAGTACTGGTTCCAGTACGGACCCCCAGAGGACATCACTTGTCAGTATGTCCATCTGGACACTGAGCTGCTGACCACTACCCTCTGGATCATCCAACCAATTCCTCATCCACCAAATGTCCACACATCAAATCCATATTTCTCCAATTCAGAGAGAAGGATGTTATGGGAGACCGTGTCAAAAGCCTGACAGCCAAATTCCACATAAATCACATCCACAGCTCTTCCTGTGTCCACTGATGTAGTGACTCCATCATAGAAGACCACTAGGTTAGTCAGGGAGGACTTGCCCTTGGTGAAGTCATGCTGACTGTCCTGTCCTCCATGTGCCTTAGCATAGCTTCTAGGAGGATCTGTTCCATGATTTTTCCAGGCACAAAGGTGAGGCTGATAGCTCAGCAGTTCCTAGACTCTTCTGTTCTACCCTGTTTAAGAGATGCAATGTTTCACTTGTTCCTGGAAATTTCACCTGACTGGCATGACTTTTTGAATATTTTGGTGCTTGGCAACTACATCAGCCAATTCCCTCAGGACTCTGGGATGCATCTCATCATACACTTACGTATGTTTACGTTCCTCAACTGTTCACAAACCTGATCTTCTCTTACAGTGTGAGGGACTTTGCTCCCCCAGTCCCCATCCTGCTATTAATCCACATGAGAGGTGTGGGAAAAGATGTTGCCAGTGAGGATTTAGGCAAAAAAGTTGTTGAGTTGTTACCAGTTTGCCAGCCTTGTTTATCAGGATGGGTATGCTTTCTCCAGCCTTCCTTTTCTGGTTGACATACCTGTAAAAGCCCTTCTTATTATTCTTTGAATCCCTTGACAAGTTCAGCCCCAGCTGGGCCTTGTCTTCCTGACTCCATCCCTGCACAACCAAGAAAAATCCCTATACTCTTCCCTGATTTCACTGCCTGTGCATTTGCTTCTTGCCCTCTAGTTTACCAGCAGGTTTTGATTCAGCCATGACAGTCTCTTGCTTTCCTTGCCCAATTTCTTGTGCCTGAGGATCCCACACTCAGGCTCCATGGAAAGTGTCCTTGAAGATCTGGTAGGTCTGTTCTGTTCCCTTGCCCCTGAAGACACTTTCCCAAGGGGTCCTATTGATTAACTCCTTGAATAGATGGAAGTTTGCTTTCCTAAGAGTCTTGACTTTGCTCTTTGGATGACCCATATCCCTTAAGACTCCAAACTCCACCAGTGTATGAACACTGCAGTCCAGGCTGTCTCCATTCTTGACATCACTGATTAGCTCAATTGCAATGGTGACCATCAGGTCCAGTATTGCATCTTCCCTGGCAGAGCTGTCTACCTGGCTTAAGAAGTTATCCTCCATGCATTCCAGGAGTCTCTTGGACTGCCTACAGCTCACTGTGCTGCTTTTCCAGCAGATGTCAGGGTGGCTTGATTCCCCCAGCAGGCTGCAAAGTCTGCAACCACAATGTCTCCTGCAGCTGGAGTAAGAAGGCTAAGAGTGATGTAAATATTAAAATTAAATAAATCTAGAAAAATTATTTACCCATCTGCCTAGTAAGAATTAAGCACATGTAGACAATTACTGAAAGATGTCTGCCTAATTCTCAAAACTCAAAACTTTTCAGTGAATGAGATCAGAGATATCATAAGTATTTCTCTCTCTAGCTAAACAGGTTCCCAAAAGACAGTACACATCAGCTGACCAAAAATTCTATTTTTAACCACAGAAACCAGATATCTGAAATAGCTTACCCTTTGTTACAAGAGAAATAAGTTAATTCAAATTACCTCGCATTTGCTGTGGGATATATACATCTGTGATTATTAAAGCAGTACCCATGGGTAATTTGCTTGAGTGGCCGAGCTTTTAAGAAACTATTCTATGATTGATTTTAAGCAGCTGAACACTTACAGAGGCTGATTATACCTCCATCATATATCATTAGTTCATTTATCAGTATGCTTAAGTACCAAAATCTTTCCTGAGTTTTAATTCATTGGGAAAGTAAATCTAACAAAGAGATTGGTTAGACGTGATTTATTCTTCAAATACTGGTGATAGGAGGATAGGTTTTATCTCTTGATCCCAATCTTATAAGATCAGTGTTCATTTATTGAGCATAAAGGTACCCGAATGAAATTCTGTGTCTGTGTTCTATGTGTCTTAAGCCAATGTAATGGTCCCTTCTTGATTTAACTGTTATAAATCTATCACTTATTCACTGCTTTCAAACTGTCAAAGAGACAGTTTTCCTTTCAAGAGGTAGTAGTCCCTTCAAGAGGCAGTACTCCTTTCAATGAATATCTCATTAAATAAACCTTTGTACAGTGTCTCTTGAAAGTGAAAAGATCCTACGAAAATTGTTTCTTAGATTTGCAAACTCAAAACATCTTAAACAAATACACAGAATGAATTACTTCAGTCAGATTGCAGTAACCAATTTAAGATGAAGAACTTAGAACACGTAAAGAACCACAGAAAAAATTAATTCATTTATCTACTCCACATTTCAGAAGATAGGTAAGAACATGAGAAATGGAAATAGGTATGTTATTTGAATCTTAAATATTTTCAGGATTTTTTTTTTTTTCTCACCATCACCATTAACAACTTGTACCTAATACTGGTAATTAGCATGGACTTTCATTACTATAGTTCTGCTATGTGTGCATAAATCATAATATAATATGGCCCATAACTGTGGAGTTTTTTTCTAAAAAGGAAATTACAGTAGACAAAACCAAATTACAGCACAGTCTACGTTCACCAAGTAAACACAAGATATGCCTGTACATTTAAAATTAGTTGTTATTGATAAAAGCCTTTATGTCTTGAACATAAAGGTATCACTCCATGGCATTCTTTATTAAGATGCTCTCAAGTATCTTGTCCAGTCTTCAGATGGCATTATAAAGCATGGTCTTATCTAGATCCAGCGTAGCATCTGTCAACCCCATGGAACACACCTTAGACATCTTAGGGCATGCCAAATGACACTAGGTATCTATGCCTAAGGAACTGAACTAAGCTGTTATTGGAGCCTAGAGAGGTATTCATCTGGACATTTACAGGCATTCACTTTAGCGATGAGATGACCAGCTCTCTGGACGCCTTATTTGGTTTCTCTTCTAATAACATGTGCTTCAAGTGCTCGACCACATTCAAATATATACATTACAGGAACTGAAGTAAAGTAAAACAAACCCCAGTTTAAAGTCTGCTCCTGAAAAGCCAGTAGAAAGATTTAAAATTCCATAAAGAAGGAACTCCAGCAGGTATTGTTTTGACTGTTAAATGAAAAAAATTTTTTTTTTTTTTTACATTTCTTGAGTTTAATAGTTACATTGCTACAGCTCACTCTTAATTATACATTTAATGGAATTAACAAAACCCAACAGCATTGAAGTAGATCAGTACATGCACTCAGCTATGCAATAGGAGTTATAAATAATTAAATATAAGCTTGAGATTTGGATTTCTGTAAAGCCTGAAAAAAGGAATTCCCCATTTCATCAACTAAGGAAACTGCTGAGTATAGGGTTCAAAAAGCCATATATATAGGGTAGTCAGTGGATAAATATTCTCCTAACTGCTCACATCTCACAAATGTTCTTTAAGACATTCTGCTAAAGCTGAGAGGGTCCCACCAAAGCTGCTAAGTGGGAGTACCACAACTGTCATCCTCAACAGTTATTTGTATATAGTTGGTAGACAGTGACTCGGAAACCATCAGCTGTCTTATATAACAAGCACATGACAATATTATGATTTCTCATTCATCATTTCATGGGAGTGATACATAAATGAGGATTTCTAAAGTATAATCTCTGTATCAGAATGGTAAAGCAGATTCTCTTGCTTAAAAAAAAAATCACATGAAATGAAAGAATAGCAATAAAAGTTTAAGTATTTTGTGCTGTTGAATGAAATATTAGTGACGTTATTTTTAAAGTCTCTTAGTAGAGATGCTGGAAGAGACTTAGATGGATCAATGCCTTACCAACGAATCATGTTGACATTTAGCTGGCTAAGTACAACAGTGAGCAATTCTCATTTATTGCTGAAGGATAACAAGCTTACTTACAAATTTCATTCTAAGGAGGTATCTGCAATACTTGTGGATTGATAGATCAATCAACAATCCTTAAGGCAAACAAAACAGTAGAAGGGAAGGGAGAGTTCATTTGCCTCAACCCATGAATAGGAAATTTTAAGACACTAATGGATAGCTCTTGTTCAAGGATTTCCAATATGTGGCAGTTTAGATTCACTTAGTTTAGATTTATTAGCTCAGTAACATTTAAGTTTCCACAGACCTGCTCTTTGCTTTAAAAATACTTTTTTTTTTTTGCCAGTCTGTGTTTATACAAGAAATAACCAGTGCAACATTTTAGTACATATTCAAAAATACCTTTTTAGAGTGTCAATCCTTGGAACATTTTATGTATGCTCGTGTGTGACACGCAGTTAAATGTGGCTGACACACCAAATTTGTTCAGCTTAATTATTAGAAAAATACATGATCGTTCCTGAGTTTCTAAAACCTCACACATTTTTCAAAAGAGTATTTGAAATCTCAACAGTCAGTTACAGTAACAGTCTCATTAAAGGTTAGCAGACTTATGTTCTTAAATTAGAACTTAAAAATCCATAGGTATTTGGATTTTTGTCCAGAATAAAAATAAAGCTCTTTCCAAATGTCATTTAATTTGCCTGATATTGAATTCTACTTGCATCTTCCATTCGTATTCATAGGTTCATCTGAAGGCAGAACAAAGGGAAGATGACAAGAGAGGCCTACAAGATATTTATTACTACAGTAAATCTAATTTTCTAGGTTAATCTTGGACTCATGGATGTATCCCTAATGTCAAACTCCACATTTCATGGCCTAATATGGATCTGAGAGCAATTGCTTAGAGTGAATAAACTAAGAAGTGTCTGCTGGGAGCAACTTCTCAGTCTTCCCCGACCTCCATAAATGGAGGTTGACTCTTTTATAATGCTACCATATGCTCCCCTACTTTTTTCTTGCCCTTCTTTCAAGAAGTCACAAAGCTAAAGGTGCTAATGAGGAAAGGCTTAACTTATCGCACTGAGTTAGCTGCTTCTAATGGACATCAAATGCACTAGATTACCTGGAATACTTTTCATTTTTCTACTACCATTACAGGCAGTTCTCGTATTACTCACTTTTATGCCTCGATTAGATGCCCAAAGAGCCTTTGCGAAGGCTCCTTTGTGAACACAGTGGGAAGACATATGGGAGGGAAAAATCTTTTGCCTTCATTTCCCTGTTTAGCAGAATAAGGAACATCAACCATGTTTTTGGTCCTCAAACTCACACAAACATTTTATCTTACTCATTGACAACACTGAAAACTACTGGTAACTTTTAATAGCTTAGTCGTTTTTAGAATAAGGACTCCAACCTGTATATTCATGAGGCCTCTCCAATGAATCTTTATTTTGTTTAGAGAGCATTCTGAACATTAGTATCTATTAAAAAAAGTTAAACTATCAATTATTTGTTCCCTTTTTTACACTACTGTTCTATAGAGCTTTCATGAAGGAAGAGGACTGGCTTTTTGAATTCTGTTTGGTTCAGCAGTCAGAAGTTGCAAGTAAAATTATACTTGCTACTTTAGTTGCAAAAATAAAAACGTTACTGTTGCTTTGTAAGAATCTCATTCAGAAGAAATCATGGATAGGTGTTAGTTTTTTCCTGTGTACTGAAGAGAAACCAAAATGAAGATACTATTAATGTAAGATCTTATTAAGGAAAGCAAATATATTCTTATTTAAATTGGTAGGACTTAAACATTAAGTTTTCCGGAAGATATTTCCTAGATGTAGACACAGATTTCAGAAAGAGGCAAACAGAGCACTTTTCTGGTTTCTGATTTATTTTCAGTGATGGATTTGAAAGGTATATGTAGTTAATATTAATACCAAGCAAATATTCTTTAGGAGAGAGAAAAAATGTGGGTTTTACTTGCAGCTTCTGAGCCTGTCCAAAACACAAGAACATATCCAGACTACAGACAATTAGGAAAGTTATTGTCCTTTTTTTAAACACATTGAGAAACAAAGTCCAATTATATCCACTTCAGCAATCCGAAGTGTGTTTGCTTATGCAGCGCAGAACAGTGTGGTGCAGACTTATCCAAATTAATATTGTTCAAGTCACTATGAACAATTCATATGCTTTTAAACTAAGAAACAGTGAGTAGGCTGAGAAATCATTGAATATTTGGGTGGGAATAAATATACCCTTGACCCTTGACATCTACATCAGTCAAAACACCGTTTCACATAGAGCACTGTTCTCCTGGGTAGAGCCACGAATCTCCATTCCACCTTTGTTTTCTTAAAAATGGCAGTAGATTTCTCCAGTTAATATAGTATAAATAATATAATTTTAAAAAAAATAAAAATTAGAACTATTGTAGATGTAACATAGTGTTTCTTAGATTGAAGTCAAGATGGAATTCTTAATAGTATTGCTTGGCTGGCATAAATTCATAAAATAATATCTTTTTGAGTGTCATAACACTTGGCATGTTATTTCCATATATTCTAATTTGTTAATTAATTTAAATAAGAATTATTAAAAGTGCCATAGATTTTATATTATTGATATAAATATTTTAAGTATTTTGATATATTAGTAAAACAAGTACTGCATAACAAGAAAAAAAGAAACAGAATATTATCTCATATTTTATGTATATATATCACTCTTTTAAAACAAACTTTTAATATATTACATTTACTTTTAAATAACAACACATATGCTCTATTTTTAAATAAGTGAGGCTTTTTAGAGATGAATTCTTAATTCAAAACTTTACAAGGTTTGTGGGACTTTTTTCCATTGAATGTAGGAGTCTTTATATCAGTTATAGAACAGTACTATTTTATTGCATAGTTTTCAAAAATATTTTTTACTATAACTGATTCATTTTTTTCAAGTTAATGGGTCATGCATGTGTTTGCACTTTCAGGTATTTTCCACAGGACCAGATGGGGTTATTCAATATCCTCTTCGGCAGTCTTCCAGCCCTCCATTCCAGTGGAGAGATGATCAGTGGTGGGTAGATGTGAATGTTTACTGTAACAACATCCAAGCCTATTTCCCATACAGAGCTCCCACATAACAAAAAGGTATAATTTGGCCATACATATATATACATATATGTATATATGTATATGTATATATATATACACACATATATGTATATAACTAACCTAAAAAAATGTTTATATTAATGAGATTGCCTGTGCTTCATGTTAGCCACATGCTTTAAGTTACTCTGAATTTTTCCTAGCAGGTGCATTTAGAAGTGAGCAAGAAATGAGATGTGATTATATAATTCCCAACTATGCTTTTAATCCAGTCTATTATGTTTATGAAGACCTTTATAATCCTCCAGTCAGCACAAATAATATTAAAAAAACCCTTTCAAGAATAAAGACAATCTTTCACAAGTAATTCAGAGATACATTCAAGCTTTCCAAAAATAAGAAATAAAATTCCAATGTAGGTGATTGCTTTTTATTGAAGATTTATTTTTAAGTTTAATTTGGCTAAAATTATCACAAGAAAATCTTGGGCGCAGAATTCATTACCAGTTTAACTGAGCATCATATTGCAAGTTCTTGTATTTCTGCAATTATTTATCAGTTATTGTACAAAAACAGACATTGAAAGATTAATAAACAAACTAGTTGAAGTGATATCTTCAAAGTGAGAAACTCTTTCCTGTACTACTTTTCTTCATTTTTAAGAAAAATTAGAAGCTTCCAGAATACTCAAGAGGCAATGTAGTTCAACAGTAGTATTTATCAGAATTCTGTCATTAAAGCAGATTTTATTCTGCCAAGTAATTTAGAAATTTAAAAAAAAAAAAAAACAACAAAAAAACAACCAAACAAAAATCCCCAAACCCAGAGAGTTTAGACAATCAACCTACTCAGTAACAGGCATGCTTATTTTCTGACTCATGTCCTGGGCTTGGACTGTCTCCTGAACTTTGGTCTTTATCTTCATCAGAGACAGTGTACTTCAGTAGACCTTTCATGTGGAGGATAACCAAATACTGAGAACATTTAAATGGCATTTGCATTTAAATTACTCTTGTTTTCCTCCCTTCTTCTCTTCCTTCTCAAAAGATGCTTTGTTTTGTAGAAGAAATGTAAAATTATGAGGAAGATAATCCTTTCCTTTTTCTAAATAAATGGTAAAACTTTCATAGCTTAAATGAGCTTCACTGAGCATCAAATGATCTATGTGTTAGATGGCACATTATCTCCTTGTACTTACAAAGGCAGAAGGCTATTTGCTGAGATTTTAACAGTCAGTTCTAGCTGTCTGATAACAGAAAGTAAATATAATTAATTCCATAAGTATGCATTTCTAAAAAAAATGAGTCTTTGGATTTTCTTACTAAAAATTAAGTTTTTATCATAACTCTCACTTTGCCTTGTATACTGACTATGATGGCAAAAAATGAAAAAAAAAAATCTTCCTTCCCATTCTATTTTTCTATTATTATTATGAAGTGGTATTTTTTGATGCATGTTAAAAAAGCCTGACAGAATGAAGGTTCTAAAAAAGAATAATCTTTTAGTTTTATGTGCTTGGAAGCCTGTTCCATTTTTTTGAGACTCCCTTGAAATAAAGATGATAGTTCTAGCAAAGAACAAGAAATTGATAGCAGAAATATTGTAGTACCACAGACTGAAAGAATGTATCGTATCTGGAAAGAAACTGCATAAAAATATGCCATTTATCAAGGTTTAAAAAATATGGAAAAATTCCACGTTTCATTCAGTTTGGTTTTGTTTTGGTTTTTTATCTATTCTATCTCATTTTCTATTTACAACAGAGTTAAGTCACAGAGGTACACATGTAGGTAGGTTCTCTGACTAGATGTCTTCTTTTCACTGGAAACAAAATCTGACAGGTAGTCACAAAATGAAACTGCTAACAGAAAATGTGCTGGAATAAATTTTTGAAATAGAAAACAATAAATTGCCTAGATAATTTTGTATTCATCCACTAATTTTCTATGAAATATACAGCAATCTGCTTTGGTATAAGATGTTACTTAAATCACCTTTGGTATGAGAACAATGGACAGAAGCTACAGGTGTAACATCAACTTTAAAAAGAGGACTAGTCATTGTCTTACCTCTGTTAAAGGAACTTGGTATAAAAACAAAATAAGAACATGATTCATAGGCAAATGAACACAGAAGTTAGATCTGGAAGTCTCAAACTGGCTTCTATGGAGGAAATCAGAGATTACAAGTTTTAGTAATGTAAAGGGATCAGGAACTATGTGAATATGATATAAGATATGCACTTTGTTTTCCAAAATACTTTTGTTAAGTTCTCCCCTCAGAGCCTCTGAAAGAACCCATTCTGTTTTAAAAGAAGAGGAAGATCTTTAATGAATTATTAATCAGCTGAAAGATTGGAATGGAAAAGGATTGAAATGTATGGTCATTTTTCATAATGAAGAGATCTCCACAGAGGCATCTCTGAACTGTGTACTGGGTTTGTTGTTAATTATTTACCCAAGAAAAATGAGTATGAAAAATATTTTATTTAAATTATTAATGATAATCAAATCTAACCTGATCATAGCAGTATAAGAAAGATCTCATGTTTCTGAATGATAGAGTAATAAATTTGAATGTTATCAAAAGTAGATTAAATTCAGTGTTGATAAATGCAGAATCAAAGAGAGTAGGGAAGAATCACCAAGCATGGGAAATAATACGTTCTAAATTGACTAAAAATTGGCTATTACCACTTAGAAGAAAACTCTGGATTCATTGTGGATAATTTTATAATTATCCACAATATACAAATATAATCATCTACTGAACCACACGCCATAGATTTAAGATGACACAGAACAGACCTCGGGAGCATCTTACCCCTCCTTCTGTCTTTCCTGTATTGTGTATTCCTTTAGTAAGTCAATTATTGGTAATGTCCTCCAACTCCACACTTTACAGATGTAAAATAAAGAGGCAGTTTTATACCATTTTATTGAACCAAACTTTCTCCAAGTCACCAGGAATATTTGTATGCAATGAAATTAGAAACTGAACTTAATAACAGAAAAACTAGTACACAGAATCTGTGCAAAGTTCCAGCAATCTGGGCAAATTCTGCCTCCATAAAAATGCACAGTAGAGACTTTATGAATACTCCTAAAGAAGACAATTTGTCGTTGTCTGATTTACTTGTGGGAAAAATTGGTAGTATAGTTCTTACAAAAGCTATAGTCTTATTCCTCAGTACAGCACAGTACATACTGCAGCCATTACATTGACTTAATAGGAAGACTGACTTCAGACATTTGTCATGACCAACAATTTTATTATGTTTGCAGTTTCTAAAGTACTATTTTCACAAGGCTATGATAGCAGTGCTGTGGAATGTGAAGAAAAAAGGGAGAAAAAAAGGGAGAGAGAAAGGAAGGAAGAAGGGAAGATCATTTGTGAAGATGTTTCCTTTATTCGGAACACAACTCTCCTTTACACTGACGCTTGGCACACCTTGTAAGGTAAGGTGACCTGCATATGACAGTGCTGTAACCTACAGAGAAACTGGGGCATGGACAGGAAGCAAAGAAATGACAGACCAAAACAAAATGTTCCTCATTTCAGACCTTGAAGCTATTTCTGAGTTGAGGACTGGACACAAAAACATTGGATAGCCATCAATCACACTAGCTGAGCAGGAAATTATTAATATAGGACGACCAAACACAGCTTTAAGCAGCCTACTTGCAGCTGGTAGAACTTGGCATAAATGGATTACCTCATCCAGCTGTGATCAAATACTCTTGGTCTCAAGCATGATTCTCTAAGCGGATGTAAAATTTGTTGTTTTCATTCATGACTTTGGGTTTTATTTTTAGTGGGACCACTGAAGCCAAGTAAAATGGTATAGTCAGTCAGAATTAACTGAAAACTAGTTCAACTGCTACTATTTAACTCCCACAATAAAATGGGGTTTGCAGACTTCAGTCTGAAATACATATTAATTGTTTTTCCCCTATTTGTTTTCCTCTAAAATACTTTCTGGAGGATAAAGGTTTTAACAATGCTTACTCTGAAATGCACTTATCCCTGAGTGACAATATTTTTAATTGACATCAGAAACATGCAAACTAAAAACACAAAGGCTTGCAAACATTTCATATGCTTCCCTTCTTGGTATTACTGAAGTAACCTTTTCCAAAGGTTAGAACTAACCTTTTGATGGTATTTTTTTGTCAAAAAAATGAAGGTTGACATTGAAGCTGGTTCTTATAACATGAAATATTCACAAATTACTTCAGTGCTTTTTTCTTTGTGCTAAAGAACTCCTTTCAAAACATTCTTATTCAGCAACTATCCTCTGCTATGTATTAAACTTTTATATCAGAGTTAAAGTTTTATAAGGTTTAAGGTTATAAAATATTAAGACAAGAGTTGAGCTTGTGATAAGTTCTGTTTAAAAGAGAGCAAGTGTATTTACCAGAAAGGAAAGAAATACACATTTTATTGCTTTAGTGCTTTACAGGGATGCTTTTCTGATGCTTTTTTTTTCTCATTTATTTATGATAAATTTATTTCTGGTCAATGAATAAGAGGAAGAAAAAAAAACTTCTGAGTTCCAATGAAATGAAATTGTTACAAACTTACTTTCAAAACTTTCAATTAGTTAGACTTGGTCAATCTCAAAATTTGATTAGGCACTACTGGTCACAAGAGATGAAATGCATTTTAGTCAATACTGGTAGCAGAACTGTCAATAGCTTTAGGCCCTCTATGGTTGGGCCTCAACCTGAATACATTCTGTTTGAACTCAAAAATGTTTCTCCAGTATCTCTAAACAGTGTCTCTATATGAAATTCTTAATCCAGCTCTTAAGCACACTGAAAAAGAATTCAAATTCATGAATGCAGATGTTTCAGCAATGCTGCAATGTTAAAAAGTTTTGGGTTTTTTTTTACTTCTCCATAGGCAAAAAAATGTGCATTGGACAGCAAATAACACTTTCAATTGCAAGAGTAGCTTTAAAAATTGTATTTACCTTCTGAAATTTTCATTTTGTATAAGCTTTTCTACTGTATAGAATTTTCATTGTAAAGTAACTTATATAATTTTCTTTATATGTACTGTTTAATTCTTGTTTTCCATCTTCTGCATAGGACTTTCTGAGTTACATTTTTATCCTAATGTGTTCTTTTATGTAGTAGTAGTTGTAATTTGAAGTAACATCACCTATATATGAAAGACAGCTAAAAATTATTCTTCTACCTTTAAAAGAATGTTTATTTTCTTTTAATTCATTCCTTCTATCATTTTAGATAAGATGATGAGGCTTGGGCTTCCTTCCCGGTAATGAAAGCAAATTAGAAGGGTAGAATTAAGAATCTGCCTTGCTCCAGTGTAGTGTCTCTTTTTCTATTCACAGAGAATCTTTATGGAAACACAGATTGGGCAGTAGAGAAATCTAAGCACTTCTTAAGGACGATCCAATCCATACTACTGTAGCCATCTGATTTATGCTAGCTGAGCCATGGCTTCAGGCATGTATTTCTCTTCATTGACTATAGAGCATAGGAAGACATGCTGAAATTGGTAATCTAAATGTAAATGGCTAAAATGAATTGAGATACTCTACCTCAATGACGATCTCACTCAAGAATTCTGATCCTGCTTCCCTTGTAGCATGAGAACCTCAAAATGCCTTTTCTTTACACATTACTGAAGTTTCAGTTTCTTTTATCAAAATGAATATTCTGCTTCATACTTGAAAATCTTCTAAGCAACAAAATAATAAACATCTGTAGACAATTCAGGTTTCATTCCAGACCAAGTCTTGGAACAAAGTGAATCCCTTCCAAGCACAGCTTCTTTCAGATAGCTTTTCAGGTCTGTGGATTGTAACCTAGATGTATATCACGAATATTGGATACTATAAGACAACTAACATCTTTCATTCTTCTATTTTATTGAATAAAGTGAAACTCTTAAGATTTACAGCTTTTAGTCTTTGGATATGAGCACATGGTAGCAAGTTAAAAAGTTGACCTATCTTAAAATATTACTCTTTCTCTTCTGACATACAATAACTCTCCCTGCAAATGCTCCTAAACTGATGTAGCTATAAAGCAAAATGAATTAAACTGCCATGATGGCAATAGCAGTTCACATTCTTCTCACAACTATCTTTTCCATTTGTTTTGTTTTATATTTTCTCAAATCTATTCTTTCAGCTAAAAAAACCCATTATACAGTAATTTATGGTCTATCACAAATTAAACTATTAGAGTTCCAACCATCAACAGCAGGAAGTTAGTTTTTAATCATTACTTGACTGTTAACATTTTAATTAGAAGTTAAAATTCTGCTGCATACATGAAACATAAAAATGTAATAAAATCAAACAAATAATTCCAGAACTAGTGAGGCTTGATTCCTTAAAAACAAAATTTTTCTTTGTGTCAAATTAGAATAAGATTTCCTTTTATCTCTTCAGAGACTTTTGTTATCCTTCCACAAATTACTTTAGTGGGGGTATATAGGCTGTCATTTTCAAAAATGATTTACAAAACTTGTGTGAACACAATTGTTTTGGATACTTATCCTAACAAATTTTTTTTTTTTTACATTGTCATGTTTTAAACTCAGCCACCAACCAAGCCCCACGCAGCCACTCGCTCACTCCCCTAGCAGCAGGATCAGGGAGAGAATCAGAAGCACAAAATGTAGAAAACTTGTGGGTTGAGATAAATACAGTTTAATGGGGAATGCATAAGGAATCAACTGCCTGCAGGTTTAGCACAGAAAATTTGGAAAAATTGTTGAGTTGTTTGGGACCTGATAATCCAATACACAAAAGTAATAGTAAGAAAAGTTACAGTAGTCTGAAGAGGCTTATTAAAAATCTACTACTCTTCCTCTTCCTTGCATGCTATTTTTCCTAAATTTACTATTTATTGTTGTTCTAAGTATTGCTGTTTTAATCTCAGAAATTAATTTCTAATGCAATTTAGAGATTTAAAATTAAATGCCATTTTAAAAGGTCATAGAGCAGGGACAATACACAGCATGTAACAAAAAGTTTAGCAGAAGAATAATACTGCTTTTTTGCCCCTATTAAACATTTAACAAAAACAGTGTTTCTTTACCTAGAGGACAGTTGGGTGCTGGAACAGGTTCCCCAGGGAAGTGGTCACAGCACCAAGCCTGACAGAGTTCAAGAAGTGCTTGGATGATACTTTTGGGCATCTGGTGTGACTCTTGGGGATGGTCCTGTGCAGGGCCAGGAGTTGGACACCATGATCCTTGTGGGTCCCTTCCAACTCAGCATATTCTGTGATTCTGTAATAATTTTCCAAAGTTCTAATAATGCAGTCAGAACCTGAATGATTTCATGAACGAGTTTACAAATTGCTAAATAAAAAGTCCTACTCAGCTCAAATCAACACATTCATTTGAATCACTTAGTATTAGTTTTTGTAACCCTCTTCAGGCCTTTTAACTATCTAATTATGTTCTATGAAACACACATTTTTTTAAAATGAGACTGTAGGATTTTGTTCATATGCCATAGAGGATGCTTCACTATTTTTGAAAATCTTATTTATTAATTTTAAATCAGTAAATGGTAGCAGTAGAATCACGTCTTTTCACTATTTTTTAATTAAACACTATTTTCTTACAAAAGATATTTTCATGGAAAATTGATGTTCATCTCTGCTTTGTGTAGAGAAAAGAAACTTCAGATCTTTTTTGACTGACCCATAGCACATTGAATTAGAACAGAATGACCAAATTGTATACACCAGGATTACTTTTTACTACTTTTAACACATTTTGGTTTTCATTAATTTTCAAACAAGACTAAAGAAATTTGCTGCAAGGACTCATTTAAAAAACTTAAAAATCAGACATTATTACATGAATTAGCATGAGATAAAGCAAATCAAGGATTGGGAAACAAAGGTTATGGCAAAAATGCACATAACCTTACAAGATTTTCTGAAATACTATACAGCAAAGACAAGGCATGCAACACATTTACAGAAAGAGTCATCAGGAACAACACCTGTTCTTGAGAAATCAATAATCTTTAAGTTAGATCAACTTTAGACTGAGTTTTGATAGTCTGAAACTTGTTTACTGTACATGACAAGAAGTTTGGTGCATTTTTTAACATATGTTTTCAGATAGTGTTCTGTTCTTGAAGAGAAAAATCTCTACAAAAGTGGTAAAGGAGAAATTACAACTGCTGTTTACTCTGATACGATGCTGGAATTCAATTTCTGACAGGATTGCCTGTTATGGTAACAGTAAAGAATCTTAGAAAAATTAAATTTCACCTGCACTCAAAGGGGAACTGTACTTTTCTGAGCTCCACCAGAGTCTCCTCCAATGTGGTGTTTTTATTGAAAGGCAAAAAAGGCAATATAATTACTTGTAGGGTTTTTCCATGAAAAAAATGCAATAAATAATGAAAAATATTTTTTAAAAATTATGTACAAATCAGCGAGGAAAGTCAGACCCATCTACTTGTCATTTCAATATGCTCAAACATGCAGACATGTAAATTTTATTACAGTGTTGTGGCCCCAAAAGCAAAGTTTGCAACATATAATCAAAATATGACATTTGAAAAGAGAGGCAGCAACACTTCCAGAAATTATTATTGTTTCATGTTTGTCTATCTAGATTTATATATACAGAAACATACAACTGTGCATATGTTGAAATATGAAGATTCTTGCATCGTTTAATGTAAAAAAGAGAAAAGATATATTGACATTTTGCTGCCATAATTGTACTTTCCTCAAAACTTTTAGCAGACAATGTTATCTGCATAAACTAGACAGAGAACCTATCATCTGCTTGTAGCAGAATGCACAAGCCATCTGTTGGATGGGTTTGTTTTTTCAACTGCTGTTTTCATATGCTAATATAAAAGCAAAACAAAATACAAATCCTGAAGTATAATGAGCTTTTCCTACAGTATAGTAATCTGTAGGAATTACAGGGTGGCTCTGTTTAGACTACATGAAAAGGGAAGAGAGAAGTTATTTGACTTCACCTTGCAAAATAACATATGCCTAGATACATCTCAGTTGTAATAGAACACTTAGACTGCAGGAGAAAAAAAAAAAAAAAGAAGTTCTTTCCAAGTTCTATTTTTGAGAGCAATTAAACTGACTATTTTTCAGTTTTCTGTATCTTGATTTTTTTGGACTGAAACTTTCCAAATGTTCTTGTCAGGCACAAAGGAATTAATTTCAACACCAAACCAAAGACTTAAGAAACATCTGTATGAGTTCTTAATCACCAAAATTTGGAAAGAAACCTTCCAATGATTTTCTCCTTCTGAAGTGAGCTTCTTGGATTAGAGTTCATAAAACAAGGCACATTCCTTCCTTTCTTAATTACTCTCTGCCTCTTTTTTGCTACATAATTCCCAATCACCACTATAAAGGAAGCAGGACATTTCAGACAGCAATTTCCTTGATTAGACAACCAGGTTTGATCCTGTGAGTTACACTCTTAATGCTGTGTGCTCTCTTCTTATGAGAGGATTAAGAGTCTAGTACATAAAAAGATCTTATTTCAACCCTCAGCTTTAGTAATGTTTGAAGCCTGTCATGAAAACAGTATCACCTGAAGAGAAATCGACCTAACAACTTACATGGTGGTGAGAAAGATGGCACAAGAAATTACTTAGTGCTATTAGGAAACTATACACAACTACTTTTAAGTCTTTATTTTGTATCTTATTCACTATCTGGAAAGAATAAACTTCATTGTATTTCCATAATCTTTTTAAGATAATGTAATGAGAAATATGACACTCAGTGGGATAATTGGGGACATAACAATGAAGTTCGTGCACAAAAAGGAACACACTAAATTTTACAAAATTAGAAGGAGTTTGAGGAACTAAACACACAAGTTTTCATTATGCACTTAAACTTCATTTTTTTATGAGCACTATGGATAAATATATTTTACTATAACATTTATTTGATGAAGATATAGGGTCATGCCTTTAAGGACTCAGATTCGAAACAGCCAGTTTCAGTTTATAAATTTGCCCATGTAATTCAGTTATTTTGCTTCTGTCTTTAAAAACAAAAGAAACAAATAAAAATAAACAAACAAATCCCCCAAAAACCCTACCACCAAAAACAAAACCCCCACAAGTAATAGTATTGGCATTTACTTTCAATTAGCATAATTTCTTTAAATGCTAAGCTTTTTAAGATAGGAATATGTACTTTATGTTAAATGCCTAACATGATGGGGACTGATTTTGTTTATGAATAGTCATGAGATCTGGCACACCACAGTACTCCAATGGAAGAGCAAGATGAAGCCATAAAATGTAAAGAGAGGAGATACTTAAATTCTAATAGATATATTCAAAGATTGTTTCAAAAATTTTTCATGCCATATGAAAGGTTAGATTTTTTTTTTAATCTTTGTCAGCATGCGCATGGGCAACCTTTTCACAGAAAGACACTGACTGACACTTTGTGAGAGACTATTTGATGTGCTTCTTTCTTCAAGGCAAAAGGATTGTCATGCTTAAACATGTTAGGGGTGACAGATATTTGACTAGCTTATTCTCATAATCCCAGATATCAAATAGTCCATACCCCTCCCAGGAAATCTGTTCCTGTATATCAGTATTTGTAAAATAAAATAAAGTTTCCTTCCTATGACAATCTTTTCTTGGTACAACATGTTTCCTAAAATGATAGTGAATTTTTTTTACTCAGAATTTCTTGAAATAATCCATATGTTTCTTGATTGTCCTAGACAATATAATGAAGCTGAGGCTCTACCAAAACTGAATAGAGAATAGGAATCTGTTCATCTACTCCTGTGATTAAATTTTAGTAGCAGTATGGAATAGTTCATTCATATTTTGCTTGCTTTGTACTAAGCGCAACACTTCTGCAGAATGCTATCTAGACATTTGATCCTACTTGATACCTTTGCTGATTATTCTTATGACAGGATATCAAGTTATACTATTCCATATTCATTTTTCCAGAGGATTTTTTTCCCCCAAGATTATTGTGCATTCTAATTACCTTCTGTAACATATGGGTGAATCATCTAAGACTTTTTTCATCTTTATTTTTATGAAGCATATGCCTTATTTCATTCTTTAGTCCTCATTGACTAGAATGAAAGTACTGGGGGCAAAAGAAACATATGACGCATTCCAACTGATACAACTCCTGTTCTTAATTTTGCATGTGAACGAGGCTTTCCTCTTCAATCCCTTTCATAGCAGTTTTCATAAATTCCATTTCCATACCAGACGAACAGTATACAGAAGCATTCACTTTCATCTACATTTCAATCCTCTCAAAAACTATTATATTTTCAAAAAAAAGTCATTAATCTTCAAATTAAAATAAGAGGGCCAAGATATACAAAAACTTAATTCAGGAGGATTAATTCATCAAATATGTTGGTGAAGGCATTGTTGATTAACAATAATTTATTGAAGCTTTTTCCATTAAAAAAATTTTCTGAATAGTACAGTAGTTTGAAGTTCTCATTGTCTATCAACAGAAAACTAAAAATATTTAAAAAAAAAATTGTTCTCACTAGCTGAAAATATTGGGTTGTTTATTTCATATTGTTTACTTTCTTTTGTTTATTTCATATTGTTTACTTTCTTTCTCCCCTTCTTTCTCTTCTCTCCCTCTCTATTTTCAATTTCTCATATATTTTGGAGTTGTCCTTACTATTGCTACTTTGGAGTGGAGGTGGTATTTGTTTTGGGGTATTTTTGTTCTGAACTTCAAATAATTGATAAAAAAGTAGGTTATCTTTGTGGACAAGTTAATAATGAAAATTATGACAAAACAACCAGAAGAAGATAATTCAGCTTGCATGAATAATGCCACGAGACACTACATACAGAAGGTTTACATTTAGCATGATTAGTACTATAAAATTCTACAATATAAATAATTTTGTAAAAATAGTCTTTCAGACATTCACAAAGTATCATAATTTGATTGCATGAATAAAAATATAGCAATGCATGTGGAGATTAGTAGTGGATGGATTTATACTAATTTTACAGATTCCAATTTGAAAGCAGAGAAATAACAAGGAATATAAGAAAAAGTGGTGAACCAGATCAGTCTGAAAGCTGATTAGTGATGCACCTGGCTGGTCTAGAATATAAAAAGAACTTAGATCTCCATAGGCAGTCAGAAATCCATCTAAGAACAGAAAGTCTCTTTACATATTTCTACATTTTATTTATAGGTATGAATCACACCACTGAAGAATCACTAGAAAGAATTAAGAGCCCAAATAGGGCTAGGACCACATTCTGCAAAGAGGGCGTGCATGATTTTACCCGTTCAGATGAAAAGATCTTTTGTAATCCCTTATTTGATTTGGTTTTGTGTTCCTCTATGAGTTTTGCACAAAGCAACACTAAATAGCAGCAATATACCAATGGAAAAAACTAAACAAAATTATGAGCTTTAGTAAAACTGTTACCAAAAAAAATAATATTTTAGATTTGTGTTTGTCTTAAATTATCATTAAGTTATAATTTTTTGAAATAAAAATAAGAAATTTTAGGTACTGCTGAAATTATATTTTTGCTAAAGTTTAGTTTGGGGGATTATGGGGATCTTTTTTCCATATTACTAGGGATGACTACACAGTTACTTATCTTTCTGTGGAAGTTGCAGCAGTTCTCAACTTTTTACAGGATAAATTTCCTTTATGAAACTTTTAGTAACACCTAGTTATTTCCCTAGTGTAAATAGTTTATTTTAGGTCATTAATCCTGTATTCTAAAAAAATTGTTCAAATAACACCAGGAAATTTTTTTACTAGGAAATTCTGCCGAAACATCATAGAATAATATTTAAGGAGAAGTTTTCATCTAAAAAAATGCAAGCTTGAGATATAAAAAGAAAGAGTAAACTCTTAAACCACTTGCAACTGGATATAAAAAAAATACTTGTCACAAGGATAAGAAGTAGCTGCTAGAAAGCAATGATCATGTGCAAAGAATATGTTAACCTATATGTATCAGCACCATTCTTATGAATTTAACAGATTCCAACAACATGCTATAACTTTTCTCTATGTATAATATTTAAGTGAACTTCACAGAATCACAGAATCAACTAGGTTGAGAAAGACCTCTGAGATCATTGAGTCCAATCTATGACCTAACTCCACCTTGTCAATTAGACCATAGCACCAAGTGGCACATCTGTTCTTTCCTTAAACACCTCCAGGGACCATGACTCCACCATCACTGCTCTCAAAACTATTATAGAGGATTTATTATAACTGTGTAGAAATCTACAGATTAAAAGTATGTATCTGTGTATAAATATATAAATTATATACATATATGCACTTTATATATATATATATAAAATGATGTTTATATAAAGAGAGAAATGAAGATAATACATATTTATTTGTGCACATATAGACCTACGTATGTCCCTAGTATTATTATTCCAGAACTGGTTTTATCGAGGGGGGGAAAAATATATTCAAGCCAACAGTATTTTTGGAGGCTTATCTATAAAGATTCAGTATCAATTGGATTTTCCAAAGATAGCTATTCTTCTCTCTACTTGCTTTCACTTTTACTATGAAAAGGACGAACAGCATTTCCCTTTTCTAATGGTCTTTGATGTAACCCTTAAGAGAACCAAACTTTTCGAGGTATTTTAATGATCTAATCACTCTCTGTGCAACTGATATTTCCACTGCCAAATCTTTTCTTCATGTTGAATTTTTTGGAAATATTCCTGCAAAACAGTGTAAGTATTTCTGAAAATAAGTCCAGAAGAAAAAAAAAACATTGGTTTTGTCAATGTTTAAAGTACATGGATAACAACAACCAAAAAACCTGTCAAGTCTTGCTTTCTAGTGCATTTAATGGGCCCATGTTCTGGAGCAGCATTCATACTTTTATTGAGATAATAGATATGATCTTTACTAAGATAGATATGATCTTTACTAAGATAGATATGATCTTTACTAAGATAGATATGATCTTTACTACACTATGAAAATGTACCAAGATTCAATTAATGCTATCCTTTTATTCTACCCTTTTAGAACGGTTTGAATTTGCAATGTAGACTTCAAATGATGTTCATTTTCTCAAATTTAATCGAATATTAAACATTTAAACTGAACATTTAAACCTCAACTAGCCACTCTAGACTACTGTTACACTCAATGAAGAAAAATAGGCACGTCTGGAAGATAATTCACCTTATTCTGCATCTAAGAAAGAAAGGAGATGAGATAAATCCCCATCAAGGACTGAACAAATTACTCAAACCAGTGTCTTGCTGACCCATTAAATATAGCAAATAGTACCATCAACTTGGCAGCAGCTGATGAAACAGGTCAGAGAACAAAGTAAAACTGGGAGCTGAGGTGATTCTGTTAAAACTGACAAAGGAGCTACAGGAAGGTGCAAATGATAGTGAAATTCAAAGATTAGGAAATAGAAACAGAATGAGCAGTCCAAGAAGCTGTTAATGAACTAGGAGGAATTTGACTTTATTTTTGGTAGGATCTAGGACAAGATATGGGAAGGAATGGACAGTAAATAACCTGCTGAGTAAATCAACAAGGCAGATGGTAAGAGAAGTCAGTAAAATCTAGTAACACTGGGTGAGGTACCCAGAATTTGAATAAGGCAGTCAGGAATCCTCTGAGACTATGGAAAGGAGAAAAAAAGCTACAATAAGATCCAGGAGGACAGAAACTCAATACAAAAAGAGCATACAGAGGATGTAACAAAAGAAAGTTAGGTAACACTAAGTAGAAAATATATGACTCATTGCTTGTCACTAGAATCCCAAACGCAGCAGAAGACTCTCAAGACTTGCCATCCCTTCAGCTGTTGAATTCCTTAGTCTTTCTTCAGAGAGAGTATGCAATCATCATTGTAATTGTCCACATAAAAATTGCTATCAATTATTCTATCAGTTAAGTGGCAAGGGGGTATACAGTGAATCCTCAAGTTTCAGTCCTGCATCCACGTGGTGGACAAAAGAAATGACAGCGCATAAAGTTACTTGTGTGTTCTTCTGCTTCTTTTGTTAGAAAAAAAAAACCCAAATAAAACAACAAACAAAGGCACTAAACACCCAGATTTAGAAATGTTGTTCTAGGAGTAGCAAAGCCAGACTTTACAGTAAGGAAATTCTAGACCTAGATTTTCCTTGTAATTTAGTTAATGCCATCCACATATATATATACAGTCTCTAGCTATGTGATCTTGCACTATTTTTATCACCAGATTATTTTGCATCCCATGCACAGAACATAGATCCTCTGAGAATGAATAAGAACTTCAGAGGAGACAGGTCTGTGGCCTGTGTCGTGTAGGAACCTTGCCTCTTTTGTTGTGAAAGTTAAAAATATAAAAGCATAAAAGTTATATAACCATTGTTAAAAGTTTCATAATCAAGACAAAAAAGAAATGAATTATTCTCTTCTGATTCCATAACCTAGAAATGTGGAGTTGTGTGATCTATATTCCACCCTGAGCATTAAATTACATTCTTTACAAAGCCTTCTATATGAGATAGCCAAGTCAATGGAAAACATAAGCAGCTATAAATTTTACTTCTTTAGTACTTAATTTTAGGATCTGGCTATCACAGCAGAAGCCATGGTTCCAATTTGGATAGCATCTCAGAAAGGCCATAGCCATGATCATTGGTGAAAATATTTAAAGATGTAAGAGCTCACAGGATAGACTAAGGCATAAGGAAAGTATCTTGATTCCTCTCTTTTTGTAAGCTCAGGTACCAAGATCAAAGCTGTAAATGGGAAGCCCCACTTAGAAACCAGAGACCAAAATCCTCTCATGAGTCTAGATACATATGCAACAGTACATTAAGTACTTAAATTGCAAATTTTGATGATAATTTTATCTACATTTTCTGAATTGACCAAAATATTTTCTCATTAAATTAGAAAGCTGCATTGAGATTGTTGCTTATCCTGACAGGTTTCAAATTCGTAACTTTGTACAGCAGTATGCTAACCACAAAGTTGTAGGTTGCTAGGAGAAAAGAAGGAAGACATGAAAGTGGGAAAGACTAATGGGAAAAAACCATCAAAACAGGATTTGTGCGCTCAGAACAGAAAGATACAAAAGAACTGCTTATACAAAAGCTTTGATACTATATTTTACACATGCAAATTTTTATGTTTCTGATTCTACTCTGATCGTTATTATTTCTTATCAAATAATGATTTAATTTAAATAAATAGTTTTGACCATGGAGACTTGTAAACTAAATTTCTCAGTTAATGTTTGAATTACAAAATCATGCCCTCACTTATTAACCTTCTGGATTCCCACTAATACTGAATTTTTTACTTCATGGTGACAAACTCAAGAGAAACAGCATAAGATGCTTTCCTCATGATTTTTTCTAGTGAAGCAAAATTTGAGTGTGAGACTCTGCTGTGTGAGGAGGGCACAGTACTCAGCCCTTTCACTTCTTCCTTTACGGTTGCTAATGGTGGAAGGATTTGCCATCTTCTTTCAGAAGCTGTACTTTCAAATTCTTGTATGTTTTATGAAAGAATTCTGTATCGTCAGTACTTGCTTTATGTGGGTTAGGCATATCTTAGCACACCCCTCTTGGAGCTGTCTCTTAAAGAAAATGTTAATTGAATCCCATGTTCCCCATTCTTCCTGCACACAACCAGAGGAGTCTGGGACTGGTTTGCAGAAGGGCTCACAATTTATGGGTACAACAGAGAACATAGAAAGCAGTAGAAGAAAAATGCTATATGCTCTGAAACCAGTCAATTAATTCTTTCTTACTTTTATCTCTCTTTCTGGTTTGCCCCCTATTGTAAAATAGGGCTGTTGTAAAGATAAACCTGTTACTAGTCTGTGAAGCACATACTGAGTGTAGTGGCGAACAGTGCTGAGGGCTCCTGAGTAATTACATCTTCACAGGATTTGGACAATGTAAATCAAGCAAAACATGCTACCATTCACTGAGGAGGGAGGGACTAAAATACTGACTCTTTGCTTATTAGGTGAATACCGTTCATGTTGAGGGTTAATTGACACGTCACGTAAAAAAAGCTATTGTGATCATGTAAGGTCTCCATTATAAACTGAGAGGATAGCTGATGGCTATATAGCAAATCTTCAAACAGGTGTTTTCCAAGCATTTTGTGGATGATTTACAAATCTTAATTATAAATTCATTTTACAGATTTTTTTCCTAACAGCTTTGTCCCAGAAAATGAAGATCAAAACAGAATCTGTTTAATTATCCACTGCAGCTATTGACAATTTTGTCAGACCACCTCTAACGAATTTGATATGCATGTTTTCAAGCAATTTCAAACAATCAAACAGTGTTTAAACACTAATTGCTAACTCTAAAATATTTTTTTTGTTTTTATGGATACAATATGGAATATAGAACAATTAGGCAAGTACTTTTTAATGTGCATGGTCTAACCCTTCAGTCTTCTTAATGCCAATGGGACTATCCACATAACCTTAAGCATATATGTACCTGCACAATTGACATGATAGGATGTTCTTCAGAAGCATGCAAAAACCCCAAATCAATAAAGCAGAATGTGCTTATTATTATGCAGCCACAATCTCTCATTAAATAAATCCCACAATATCTAATAGAATATTAAAATTAAAATTAAGATTTCAAGATCATTCAGCTTAGTGTTTAACTTAAATGTGAAAACAATAACTAAAAATGCAAAAAAAACGCCAAAACCAGGAATTCTGCATATAAGATGAGCTGAAAAAAGGATTCCAGTACAAAATTCAAGCTGAGGGGAGCAACTGGGAAAAATAAAAACAAACAAACAAAACATTAAAGAGAAACCAAAACAGAACAAAAATAAACAAACAAAAACAAAACAGACAAGCAAAAAACCAAACAAAACTCCTTTGGGGTACAAGGATATCAAGATCCCAAGTAGACAATAAAACAAATAAAGTAGTTTTCTCTTGTGCATACATATCAATAGTAGATATAACAAAAAGTTATTAATCGTAAGCATAAAATCAAAGCCAATTTGTCAACCTGCTCCTCAGTTTGACCTACCACTGGGAACCTAGCTAATATTGCCCAGAGACCTCCTGTTCACAACATTTGAAATAATGTCGACATGGTCTATATTGGATCATAATCAAATGTTGAATTCTCAACATTTTCACATAACAAAAATATTGTTTTCCAAACAGTCCCAAAATATTAAAGTAGTTGTTAAATATGTGCAGGACAAAATACTATGGAAATTTAGGAGTTATCAATTTTACACTCTCTGTGAAAAAATCCAGGTATATGCCTACTCATCTGTTTATGTATATGATAGTATCTTTCATTCAGGACTGAACAGTAGTTTACATATTCTATAGTCACAGTGAAATAAAGAAGTTGGCACCATTGATAAAAAGACTAATCTCTACAGAAGGAGTGAGACATAACCTGACAGGGCAGTAGAAAATTGTTGGCCCACAGAACTTTCAAGCACAGCACTGCTTTTGCAGCACTTGACTGCTTCTTGTCACAGCATTCAAAGTTCGTACAGGTTCTATGATGGAGAAACAGAAAAGCAAGCCTTAGACTCTAAAACTATCCTAAACATTTCCGTATCTTGAAAGGAGGCACTTTCATTAACAATAAAATTGTCTCTCCTGACTTAGTTATTTTAAATCTGAACAAATTTTAGCATGTTCCTTCAAAAGAACTACGATGTCTAGACGTGTTGTTTCAGTAGCAATGAAGGAAGAACATGGAATAAATTGATTATCAAAATCAAAAGCAGTAAGAGCAGTAATCAGATACATATTGTCAGAGTACACACATTCTAGCTAGTCAACTTTATGGACAAATCAAGTAGTGCCATCAAAACTCAGTAAGCTTCTGCCAGTATGCAGATCTCTACAGATTCTCAGATCAGTGACACAACTGATATAAAGTCCATAGAATGAAATTATATTTGTACTAGGTTTTAACCTCTTCTATTCAGTTCAAAAACCTTGAAGGGATATTTTAGGGGGTTTTTTTATGTCTTTATAGTGTATCTCAATAACAATTTGTATTGAATCCTTCTTGTTGCTCAAAATAATTTTCAATGTTCATAAAAACTTCAGTATTGCTTTTCCTTTAAAAATATACTCTAAGTCACTTATCAGCTATTCCACATGTTTAAATTAGGTAGCTCCTATGAAATAAACTATGCTAACTAACAAAACAATAAAGAGATTCAAGGAGAGAATATATGCTTTGGGAGGTCTCTGAAAAAGCTTAAAATACTCAAATTTACATGTAAATGTACATTTATTTACAACTGTATTAATCCAAACATATGCACAGTGCTGTCTCTCCATCTAATAAAATATTTAATACTTTATGTTTTACTTTCAATATGAAGAATACAAATATTTTTTCTTCATTTCTGTTTAGAAACAGAACTGCACATTTTTTTTCTATAGTTTAAAAGAAAAAAAAGTCAAGGGAAATTAAATTGAAGCAATTTTAACCATGGGGAAGTGGGGGCAAGCGGAGTTAAAGCAATGAATCATTTTACCCTCAGGACTATCTGAATCAGAGTGTTTCTGAAAACTCTGTGTTAGCTACATTTCCTTCTTCTAATGACTTTAATTTCTTTTTCAGCTGGGGGCGAGGAGGGCAGGATTGACAAAGAAAAGCAATTCAACATTAACAGATTCGTATGAAACACAAGAATTTGGATGTGTCTTGCTTGCTCTTACATCTTCTCAGGTGTCACTCGGTTGATGATTTGTAAAACTAATTCTTATTTTTCTCTGATGTAGGCTGTAACACGGTTTAGTCACCGAGTTCCAGGAAAGTGAACGTTTTTACTTTTGAGCTTTCATCTGGCATCCCCCAATACTCTGAACAATATCACCTCCCCGCTAGCCTTTTAATGAACTTCTGAGAAAGTTGGGTAGCGACGATCCCCAGCGCGGGGCGCCGGCTCTCGGGCCACCTCGCGGGCAGGGACAGCCCAGGAGCCGGGACGGAGACAGGGGTAGGTCAGGGGCAGTCGCAGGCCGGGGCAGGGGGCAAGGCCAGAGGCACCATCCCTGGACAGCGGCACCTTGGCCATGAGGCTGGCCGGTCTCTCCCGGGACCTTCGGGCAGCCCCCCAGCTGCCCTTCCCGCGCCGCAGGGCGCCCCTGCACCCCTAAACCCTGCCAGTTCAAACGGAGGAACTTCCCTTCCGCCCCCCAACCTCCCCGCGCCCTCCCGCCACAACGCCGGCACCTCGGCCCGACCGCGCCCCCGCCCCGTCAATGCCCCCGCGGCCGCGGGCCCGCCCCCACGGCCGGAGGGCGATGACCCCCCGCGGACCGACCGCGCAGGTGGCGCTGGAGGCGCCGCGGTCCTACCTGTGTCCGCATCCGTCACCTGTTGCTCGGCCGCCTCCATCCGCGCAGCCCCCCGGTGCCTCCTCGCGCTCCGGCGGCGCCAGGGGCTTCTCGGGCTCGCAGGCCACCTCCATCCCGCCGGGCACCGCCTCCGCCTCCTCCTCCTCCAGGGACTCCACGTAGAAGACGGTGCGAGGCGGCGGCGGTCCCGGCCCGTGCCCCGTGGCCGGCCGGCCGCCGGCGGGCAGCAGAGTCCCGTTGGGCGGGCTGGCCGTGGTGGCCGCCGAGGAGGAGGAGGCGGATTTCTTCCAGAAGACGCCGTTGCCTCTCTCCTGGCTCTTCAGCAGGCGGCTCTGGCTCGGTCCCCAGTGCTCGAAGCTGCTGTCGGGCGGCAGGCAGCCGCCCCCCGCCGGGCCTCCCGCCGGCGAGGGGTGGCTGAACAGTTTCCAGCGGAGGCGCAGGATGTGCTTCACGTCGAAGTCTTTCCTGCCGGAGCCGGACATGGTGCCGCGGCGGGCGGGGGACGGGCGCGGGCTGAGGCGGGACTCACGGCGGCCAAGCAGGGCCAGGCGGCGACGGTGGCGGGATCGCGGGGCGGCCCCGCTCCCGGCAGCGGCGGCGGCGACGGCTCCTCCGGGCAGCGCTGCGCTTGTAGGGCGAGGGGTGGCAGCCGCCGGGAGGAGAGAGATGCGCGCACACACCCGTGCAGAGAGAGAGAGAGGATGGATGGATAGAGCCAAGAGGAGGTAGAGACACCCAGCAGGGAAGGGAGAAAGAGAGAGAGGGAGAGATGTCCAGAGCTGACGAGAATTGCACGGAGATCAGTGGAAAGGGGAGGAGAAAGAGGCAGACATGAGAGACACCTCTCAGGGGAGACATGCACTTGCGAGGGAAGTGTGGGTGAGGGAGGCTGCGACAACGCTCTAGTCTGATTAACGGGAGAGCGACCTACAGCCGAGAGAGGAGCGGCGGCGGCGGCAGCAGCAACAGCGGGAGGCAGGTGGTACTTCCTCAGTCTCCGAGATCTCCGTGACCGAGTGCAGCCAGAGATGAAAAAGTCACTTGGAAGCCTCTCTTTGCCTCCCACCTTCCCATCCCATTTCTCTGGGGAGTCCCATGCCTGCCGTTATCTGGGATGGCAAAGCCTGAGAGCTGGCTCAGGGAGAAATCGGGGCTCTTTTATATACACTGTACGTAGGAGGGAAGAAAAAAAAAATCCCGCCCGTGAGGCTGTCAAGGTCCTCAGTATGTACAAATTTCTGTCTATCTCGGCTCCTCTCACCAAGCCGCCCCCTCCCCTGCATGTGACGCAGTTGTGCGCTGGGGCCATCAGTGTGAAGAGGCAGAGAGGAAAAGAAATGCTTCATGCTTCCTCGTGCAAGTAAGTCGGCAGGTCACGAACTATCCCTCACAGTCTCCTTCTCCTCTCTCCAGTGCAGGTCTCTTCACCTTGGTATTTTGGTTCTGAGATCACTCTGTATTACTGGGAGCAAAATAAAGTGAAACGACAAATGGATCAGCAGCAGTAAATGCAAATATGCGAATCGTAGGAGTAGAGACGTAATAGACTGCATGCAGACTGGATAAGGTTACAGGTTAACGATTTATTCTGCAGGCTCCGTTCATTAGCCTGTTGGCTTAGTGTTGCTGTACCAGTAGAAAACATTGGCTAGAGGGACAGTGTGTCAAGCAGAAATAGCACTACACATCTGCTTCTTACCTTTTGTATCTGCTTTTAATGCAGTCTGACAGTGCTAAACCCAAGGGAGGTTCCTTTCTCGACAGAAAAAAATCTGCTTAGGAACATCTGCCCACTTGGGAGGGGTGTCACAATACACTGCATCTGGGACATAATTACAGAATTAAAAGCTTTATGCTGAAGAGTGGGAGAGGGATATGGGGGCAAAACTACGTATCACAGCTAGCTCATGAATGAAATGTTGGCAGTAAACAGAATACCTGCAAATCACCTGTACCTTAGAAAGTAATATTTTAGAAGAAGATTTATCCCTAGGAAAATGATGAAAAAGATTGTATTTTCCCCCAGTAATGTTTGCATTGGCCAGCTTTACCCATGTACTCATGAGCTGTCAAAAGTTTGGTATACTAACTCTTTGTGAAATCAAGAAACAAGATTGTAGGAATCATTTCCCTCAAGCTTGAAAATTTCTCCAGAGAAACACAAAACTCAAACATTAATTAACAATTTTATTACTGTTATATTTACTTTATGAGTGAAGTATATTACTGTTTTGTTTAGTTTTTCTGTGAAATAGTGCTTCTGAGTATAAACTAATATTAGGGTTTGTGTTTAACGTTGATAAAGTTCTGGCTTTAACACTACAAGAATTCAGGGCACAAAGTCCTACTTTCAAAGGAAAAAAAATCATTACTGTGCATTTTAAATATTGATTTATTCCACCACAGCTGGACTGAAAACTCTTTGGTGCCTCAACTTTGCTCTCAGTATTCAGTGATAAAAAAAGACAAAAACCATTCTAAAGCACACAGAAGAGACAACTCATTTTTATCCAGGAACTGATCTGCTGAGAAGGGCAGCAGGAAGAAAAGCCTAAAAATCTTCATGTAGAATAGAACAGATGAAACTTCCATCATTTCTGAGACTCTAGAAATGCATCTCTTATGGCGATATATATGAAATCATCAATAGTGAATACTGGCTGCTTAATGTCTAGTTACAAGTTCTAAAAGATGAGGATATGTACATATAAAATAGTTTTAATCAATGAATACATAGACAGTATGCTATCTCTTCTTCATTTAATACCTTCTGATTGATTAGGACAATGCAGGTATATAACCTAATTTGAGGAGAATTGCATCATTTCCTTGCCATATTATAAATCTTAGTAATTTTAAAATCTGCATTAATATTTAAATTGATCATTTGATGTGAACAATTGATAGTTTAGATGCTCTATCTTTTCTTCAGCTACATAGATGAATATAAATGACAGAACATTCCAACAAAACCTACTTCAGAGATCACTCAGTAACTACATAGAACAGTATCACCCAAGAAATTGATTCAAGTTTTTTATCACCTTTCCATCCAGTACAACCTATCAAGCAATTATGAGGAAGAAAGGTAAAGAATACTTTAGGTTATTTGCTATTCATATGTTTTTATTTCAGTTATGTCGGTCACTGAAATAAAGTCTTCAATTCTTTTTAATAATTAAAATCTCAGTTTTTAAATATATTGTGTAGTCATTGATGTACTTTTTAACATTACTTGATCCTTTCTTATTGTAGTACATAAATATTTTTTGCAGTAAGAGATGTGCATATTTGCTATCTATACATGGATTTTTCCTGCATGAAGGTGTATGAACACTTCAGTATTATAAAATGAAATCTGGAAAACTGTCTTGATTATCTTAGTTCTTATCACATTCATAATTATTTTGTCAATGTACAGTAAACAAAAGTTACCCCTAAAAAAAGCTACACCGAAGAAGTAGCCGTTGTCAGTATATATAGTTAATTAATAAATTGGTTTCCTGAGCTTGAAGTAAAAGAATTAAACAGTTTGATTTAGTTAGGCTCTCACAGCTTCTTATCTTCATGTTTCCCTGTGAGCACTTTTGATATGTGTCAGTGAGGCAAAGAACATATTCTAGATTATTGCACGATAAGAAGAACACAAAATGTCTTTGAGTTTTAATTGAAACTTCTTGTTCATAAAAAGGTTACCTTTACTCTGTACATTGTCTAGACTTGCTTCTCCGTCCAGGAGAAGAAAAAATGGTTCTCTACTGGAATTCTATGGACCTTACTCATAGGAATTAAATAAAATAATTATTTTACTGGTGGGCTATGTCTTAGTCTACTCATATGGGGTTGGCATAAACATATGAACAAAACTATGAAATTACAAGTGTCTTTCAAGTTGTCAAAGGGAAATACTTTGATGTCTAACAAACAGCCTTCCATCCATACCTTATATTTTCCATGAACTACAACCGAAATGGTAATAATCATAGGTAAACTTTGTCGTGTCTGTTGGTTGCGCACTGTGTATCACATTTTATTTTTGCTTATTAAATAGCATATTTCTGAACTTCCTCACCTGATGTAGTTTCCCCAGATTACTCATTGCCACTCAAATATTGAATAACTTTACAGACTTTGCTCGAAAGTATTCATGGCTCTTTTTTCTTCTTCTGTTAGTCAGGCAAACAGGTGAAAGTGGTTAATCTTTATGTCCCTGTTATGAGTCAGATTCCTGACACTTTCTCTTTGTTTTTTTGTCTTTCTAATGCTCTTCAAATGAAATAAATTCACACAGTCATGTCCCTAAGGAAGTCTCATGCTCATGTTTTGTAGGAAAAATGGCCTAGGGGTATATATCCTTTAGTAAATCTTTAAATAGTAAAGAGAACTTGCAAAGAGAAGAACCTTGAAGTACGTATTCAAACTAGTCAGATTTTATTAACCCTCTTTTTTCCTCCTTTCCATTGCAAAACTTTGGAGTACTGTTTATTTTTAGACAAATGTTTTACATCAAGCTGTTTACATGTTGTACCCTAGGGAGAACTGGTGGATCAGGAATAAGGTTAGGTCGTAGTTGCAGTTATTGATTGATAAAACAAACGACGGAGGAACCATCATGCAAAGAAACCCAAGTAGTCCTGGTCTATGTGAATCTACACATTAATAAAGTCAAAAGATATACAGCGAGTCTGAGGGTGATGAGCATTTGTGCTTACTGTGGAACAATAGTATCAATAAGAGATGGGATATACCTCTCAGCAAATTAAAAGGATAAGGGGTGGTTTTGTTACTGAATTTTATTCTGTTATGTATTTTTAATCCAGAAGATGCTAAATTTGGATGTGAACACAAAAAATGAGACAGCACTGTGTTTTGGATAAAGATGGTAGTAGAATGAATGATCTTAAAACGGTTTTTAAACAGTTGTTACTTGAATGTGGGAATTCTCACACGAATGAATGAACATGCACTTCAGCTATAAAGATGCTTATTTTTGGAGTGATTATTTATACATTCAGAAGCTAGAATCAGAGGGTGTTTAGAAAATGCTTAAAAGAACTACAAGAAGTTTAAAAGATCGGCTTAAAAGATGTTAAAAAGAACTACAGAATACTTAAGCTAAAGTAAGTAGAGAAAGAAATTGATGGGACTGGACATCCATTGACGTCAAAACTTAGTGCAGAAAGTGTCAGTGTGCTAAATGATAAACAAATAATGCTTTAGAATTATGCTTTAAACTTTTGGTGTATACAAAGCCTTTGAACAAGCTTTATGACGTAGATATATTCTGTTTTGATAAATAAACTGAGAAACACTGGGAATAGATGGTGGTAGGGGGAAATTAAACAGTTATGTTGTTTATAATGTATACATATAATGCTGTGGCATTGCTGTGCCGCGGTCCGGGGTAGAAAGGAATGGGATCGGGCACTACAATAAGGGGTCCAGACACAGTTGAGGTCTGGTGAGGTAATGCCACTTTTATTAAGACAACAGGGCTTTAAATAGTGTAGGTTTAGGGGTTGGGTTCAAGTTTAGGGAGGAGCAAGGGATTGACAACTGAAGGGTCCCAGGGACAGGATAACAGGGTAAGGATAGGTGGAGTTTGGGAGTTACTGGGGGAATAGGCCAATGACAGCTAACTCTGCACTGCACCAAACCTCAACCAATGGCAGGCAGAGGAGCGGAAAACAGGGGAGGACAACAGGTTTAGGCGGGAAAACTGTGAGGGGAGGAAGGAGGCAACATGGAGGGCATGATTTTTAAACAACAAACTGGGGTACAAAGAACTGTACAACTATTTAACATAGAACTGGGCTATAACCAGGGTAAAATAGGGGAGAACAGTCAGTCTGGTGGTTTGTCAAATCCAGTGGATAAAGGTGACATAATAATGTGGTGACATAACCAGCTACATTTATTTCAGCTGGTAACAAAAATTCCTTCTCCATAGTTGTTGTTGAATGCCTCCTTAATAATGCTGGGTAAAGTAATGATATATGAATTGCCCCTAGTGGTGACTTGAACAGATACATTTTACTCTCCGTTACAGGAGCCTAGAATAGCACAGTCACTTATATTAGCCTGGGGGATGGTCATTTCTTAATCCATTTCATTATGATCACAACCAGTTCTATAAACACACCCTAAAGGAGTTTTTAAATGGTCAGGGAATTTCACTTAAGAAGTATACGTTATTTGTTATGAACAAAGATTCACAAATAAACTAAGGTTAGAGAACATGTCTATCCAGCACACAACTGGATAAACACACCATGTGGTGGGTGAGCAATTTTGTTCAGCCTGGAGGAGACTGAGAAGAGACCTCATCACAATCTACAACTCCTTTGTGAGGGGAAGAAGAGGGACCCGCACTGATTTCTTCTCTGTGGTGACCAGTGATAGGACCTGAGGGAATGGCCTGAAGTTGTGTCAGGGGAGATTTAGGTTAGAAAAAGGTTCTTTACCCAGAGGGTGGGTGGGTACTGGAACAGGCTGCCCAGGGCAGTGGTCACAGCAGCAAGCCTGACAGAGTTCAAGAAGTGCTTGGATGATACTCTCAGGCACCTGGTGTGACTCTTGGGGATGGTCCAGTGCAGGGCTAGGAGTTGGTCTTGACGATTCTTGTGGGTCCCCTTCCAACTTAGCATGTTCTATGATTCTGCGAAACATGAAATTATGCCATCAGAGAAATAGTTTTTTCAAAAAATTTGGCTATTTGTAACAGTTGTCAGTTCTCTTGAGAAATACATAGTTATTACTTGCAATTCCCAAGCTGTCCATAGATCAGCCTTATTTGAAAAAAAGTTCCACGCCTTCTCTCACATGTTATGGTCAAGAGAAACAGCTGAAATCCATCTAGTACAGGTTTGGCAGAGCGTACACCTTTCTCCTCCTATGCCGTACTCCACATAATATCCTGAGACCTTAGCATTTGAAAGCCACTCATCTGTACCACTTGTTCATTAACATAGACGCTATCACTATCTATTTCAAGTGGTAGAATTTCTTATTAAACTCACTATGATGTTTTCCTTTGATCTAGAACCAACACTTTTAACAGTGCTGCTATGAATGACATCAATCTCTGTGGAAATTCTGGTGATGCAAAGAAAATAGGGTGTTTTTTCTTAGCTGGGTTCAATAATAGTTGCTGTCATTTTTCTGTGACTCAGAATCTTCTTAGAACTGATTTTCTTTCATGTTCGGTTCAAAAAATATGCAGTTTCCTGCTGATATTTTATTCAATGTTTGTTTTTCAATCTGAATTAAAAACTTCCTTCAAGTACTATATATTCGGAAATCACAGTAATAGAGACAGTGATGGTTTGCAAAACAGGCTATATAAAAAAGAAATTGCTAGGATTTTACCACTACACATGTAGTAGTAAATTATAGTAGACTTAATTAAATTAAACAGAGCCAATGTAGCTGACATAAGATGGTCAATACCGATAAGGCATCACAGTCTTGAAATGGTTTTGGATTGCACAGACTAAAATGTCACAAACTCATTCAGAGTTAGAAAACATATTCAATAGGAACTTTGGATATAGCCAGCATTTTGGAGAATAGAAGCATTTAGCCATATGGAGGCAAATTGTGCCATGCCATTTGGCCTCAGTCCCAGAGGCTGAACAGAGCAGAGAACAGGCACAGGGAGATTTTGTTTACTGTTCTAGACATGACTTTATGATGCTTATATTTCGTCTTACAGTTTCTTTTGAAGTTAAAAAAACCCAAAAACTAGGGATTTCACCCTTGAAAAACTTTGAGATATTTTGTGATATTCCTCTGTGGGTAGGTTGTTTTAAAAGAAATTTTCCTTTTTTTATGAACCTGATATTATTTTCTTCATTGTTTTATTTTATAGGAAAACTTAATATCCCTATAAAATTTAACTTTAAATAGCAAAATACTTTGTCTAAATAACAGGATATTGGATGATTTTAAAGAATTTTCTCTGATAATATTATTTACCATCTAAATTGCAATCTTTGTAATCTGAGTAGAAAAATAGATAAGTACAGACTAGTAAATACCAACTGCACTACATTATATGTATATATATAGACAGTTTTAATTTGAGGAATGCATAGATGAATATAATGTAGTTGCTCAGAGTAACATTTGTAATATCAAGGGTAATCATCATATAATTTTATATTAAAGTTTTTGCTATTTCAGAAATAAAATGAAGAGAAAAATACTACCATCCAACAGCATTATTGTTATGTGTATTTCTAAATGAACATTTTCCTCTTGCAACCTGCAATTAGAGTAAAATATTTTGAAGTACAGAAGAGCAATAAACTTCTATTAATGTTAAAAATGAACTTGTATTTTTTCTTTACCATTGAAAAGTATAAGAAAAACTCTGTAATTAAGATGAGCCAAGATAAAATCAAATAATCTAAAAATTTCTCTCATTCACACAGAATTAATTAAGGAATAAAAATGTTTTATATTACTATATATCTGAGGTTTCACGTATTTATAATTATTTTTGTTTGCAGAATTGTTTTCTTGCTGTGTTTTCTCTGATTTTACATAACAAACTATACTATATTTTTAATCCCTTGGCCACAGTTTTTTATGGTGGTAGAATGTCGTAGATGTCAGTGTCCTAAGACCATAACTTCTGGCAAGTATTTTCTAACTTCATGTTTTGACATAGTCACTTTGTCAAGAAAAGCCTAGGCATAAATTTCACTGCGTAGTTAGAATCTAAAAAGTAGAGATTGACTAAAAAAAAATTTAATCCAAACTTTTCTCCTCAAAATTGAATGAATTATAGCTGACATATTTTTCTGGTTTTGTAAAAAATGCTTGTGATGGGAAGTCTATATTTTTTCCCAATCTATTCCAGTATGTTTTAGCAGTTACATAAGATTCCATATAGATTAATTTAGAAGTAAAATTGAGACACAATACTTCATTTGTAGCTGCAAGTGTATAAGTAATGACTGAAATAATTTTCATTTTTTCAGTATAACTTGTGTTTTGCAGTTGGATTGCTGCAGCATATAACTCATAAGGAGGCATAATTAACAAAGAAGGTCAGTAATTAGAATACTATGATGGCCAGAACACGTGTTACCTGTCCAGTAGGAGTCATATGAGCAGTAGGAGTTATATGAGCAGTACAAAGTACTGCTACCTACAAAACCTAAAAAGAGAAAGCTTATTAATTTTGATGATCTAAAGGAGGGGACTAAAGAAAATACAGATTGATAGAATCATTATGGTAAACTTTTGGACAATTTTCTTATTTGCCCCAAATATTCATTGGACTATCAGGATGTAGTTTTCAAGTGAAGGCAACAACAATCTGTCATATTCTTTTAAGCTAAAAGTGCATTACTGTCAGCAACCATTCGGTTTGCAGTTTTTTTGGAAGATAAACAACTTCAGTTTCTCGAGACTGTTTGAATTTTAATGTGGTCTCCAAAGCCTAGTCCAGTCTGAAGTGATCTGCAAATTGAATGGTGTACTGTATTTTCTGTTATGAAATGATAAATGTATTGAACAGTAGTGAAGACAAATACATATGTAAACATACTCAACATTTTTTCTTGTGTTTCTGTGTGCAATGAATAGCAGCGGAGTACAGTTTTCCAACCATTTATATACTCTCCTTGCAGTAGATTTTTCTTGGGTGTAATTTTCTAGGTCATTTAAGAAAATAGTACCAGGCACTATCTGACATACCTTAATATTTCAAACATACTAATGAAATGAGGTACCTGGTTGAATGAAATTTGTTATGGTGTAATTTATTGGCTGACAATAAACATCTTTTGATTTTCCGTATCTTTGTTCTAGCATATTCTTCATTTATTCTCATTGTGTTTTCAAATGTAATGCTAACATGAGATTTCCTCAGCTATTTTTCTATGTCCTCTGCAGAAAATTTCATCAACTTGATGAAATTTCGTGAGACCTGTATCTAGGTAACTTTTTTACTTATTCTGTCTTTGTGTGATGTCCATTAATCCATAGCCTCCTTAACGAAAACTAAAGCAAGTGAAGTGTAAACACTTCATCCTTCCTAGAATTAGTAGTGTTTGGTGCCCCTTAAGTAATGACTCAGCTCTTTCTTGCCTATCCTTTTAACTTACTGAAGGCAAGGAAATGAATACTAGCCCAGTGACTAAATGGAAAAAAGGCTGCTTAACCATTTTAATGACAGATTAGTCATGGGGATAACTAGTGACAGTTGTGCAAAAAGGAGCCAGTAGTAATTTAGCAGTGAAGCATTTCAAACATTCAGGAGTAAAAAACTTTCAGTTGTTCTCTTTTATCCATGAGTGTAATTGAGCCCCCTGACCTTTCCCTAGGGAAAGACTTTTCTCTTCTTCTATATTATTGTTCAGCTATGCAACTGGTAACATTCTGATCGCACCTGTACTGATCACTATGAGTTTTCTTCATAATGAGTGGGAGGAAGATGGCATCTCCAAAGGGTGGCCCGTTGTAGCTATCTCAGACATTTGTCTGAGGTGATGTTAACCAATCTTATCAATGTTAATTGTGATAGGAGACAAAAGTGAGGAGCTGTTAGTGAAACATCTAAAGTGCATGTGTCAGAGGTAAAGAAGAGTAATTGTATCCAAAGTTTCCACTCTATGATTTCATTTTTTTTTCATTTCATGTAACTGAAGGATAATACTTTTGTTCAGTTGTACACTGAAAGTAATTAGGTAGAAGAAATAACAGGCAGTTCTAATCCATTTTACTTGATGTTAAAATTCTGAAAATTCGCAGACAAATATGATTACTTAAACAGTATTGCTGACTTTGCTAGAACAAAACATATTTGGTTTTGGGGGTTGGTTTGTTTGCTTTGCATTCATTTCAAAACAACAGAATAATTTTTGGGTGAACAGTGGCATTGTTTTCTTAGAGTTGCAATGTTTAACTTTAATCAAGGTATTTTTTTCTTAATTTTAAAATTTACATTCCTCAGCTGTTTTGCCTACTATGAAAACAACTTAATTATTTTGTTCATATTGCTCTCATGTAGATTTAATGCTACATGAGTCTCTGGTAATGTTCAAGGTATTATTTTAGGTAGTATTCTGAGTTTAATGTTTACTATAGACATTCTGAGTAATTTAAAAAATAAAAAAACCCAACATTTTTGACCCTTACAAGTAAGAAAGCTGCAGAAAGATACATAGTATTCTTTAAAAAGCACTAGTGAGTTGTATTTAATAAATTTGTTTTGTCTTTTCTTCATAACACTGTAGCAATTAAGTTTATGAAATGTAGTTTAGTGAGATATAAAGCCACAATTCAAACAAAATCAATTATACCAGTATGATTTAATTTTAAATTCCTTTAGGATACATCTAAACAAACTGCAGATCTAAAACAAAACAGAAGCATACTCAAAATTACTCCAAATTAAAATCTGTTACCATGACACTAACCTATATTCAAGAACTTAAAACTCTTTTCAGTGCCAAATCACGTTGTAATAATACTTCAATCAAAATGTTTTCTATAGTTGAAATTATCTTAAACTGCAATTATCACAAATAGAACATCTTAACCAGTTTTCATGTTTGTTTGTAGATTGCTTTCAGTTGTCCTTAGCATAAATATTGTGAAGGCTTTGTTGGCCTTACTGTACCAAGGGTAACCCTTCTTTTCTGGGTCACTTCATTTGAGCTTCTTTTATTAAAAAGGAAAATACTGTCAGTAAGATTTGAACAAACTAGCAGTGAAAATCAATTTTTTTTGTTGGCTAATACATGTGGTAGATGGCTGCAACCAGGAAGCTACTGTGTAAAGCATTAGTATGCTCACTACCTCTAATACTGATCTCTGATGAGTTAGAGTCAGTTAGTAGTCAGATGTGGAAAAGCCTCCTTGTTCTTCTTGCTGTTGTTGAATTTTTTGCTTGAATTTTTTTATGCCTTAGATGTCAGCATTTTTCTTACTGAATCTCTGCCCTGCTGATGATTGTCACTGTCTCAACACCAATACGTCTGTCTCCCCCACACTTTTTAATGACTTTAGACCACCACTTACTGTCTCAAAATAAATTTCTCAGCAAAATGGTGCTGAAGTCACGCAGCTGTGCTACAAGAAACTAAGCTCTAGATTACAAACAGGTGAACCTGTTGATCAAGGGTTACACTACTGAACTGTAACTTGTTGTGTGTACATTTCCATAGGGAGCATCACTTTTATTTTAGTAAAATTATAATAATCACCAGCTAAAGTAATTAAAACATTTAGAGATAACACATTCAAGTCTAATAAAACATGCCCTTGACATCACCAAGGGCAAGCCCCGCTTAACTAAGCTAGGGCATTCTACAGTAGAGTGGACAAGGGAAGTGCTGCAGCTGTCATTTGTCTGGACTTCTTTAAAGCCTTTGACACAGTGCCCCATAACACCCTTCTCTCTAAATGGATTTGATGGGTGGACTGTTAGTGATGAGTGGTATCCCTCAGGGGTCCGTAGTGGGACCAGTGTTATTTAATATCTTCATCAACAACATAGACAGTGAGATCAAGTTCACCTTCAGCAAGTTTGCAGATGACACCAAACTGAGTGTGGTTGACCCACCTGAAGGATGGGATGCCATCCAGAGAGACCTGGACAGGCTTAAGAAGGGGGCCTTTGGGAATTTCTTGCAGTTTAACAAGGCCAAGTGCAAGGTGCTGCTCCTGGGTTGAGGTAACCTGCAGTATCAATCCAGGCTGGGGGATGAACAGATCAAGAGCAGCCCTGGCAGGAAGGACTTGGGGGTGCTGGTGGATGAGAGGCTGGACATGACCCAGCAATGTGCTTCTGTAGTGCAGAAAGGCAATTGCATCCTGGACTGCATCAAAAGCAGCAGGTGGCCAGCAGGTTGAGGAAGGTGATTCTGCTCTGATGAGACCCCACCTCAAGGGTGGTGAGGCACAGGAACGGGTTGCCCAGAGATGATGTGGATGCTCCATCCTTGGAAGTGTTCAAGGCCAGGTTTGATGGGGTTCTTAACAACCTGGTCTAGTGAAAGGTTCCCTGCCCATGGCAGGGGGGTAAGATCTAGATGGTCTTAAAGTTCCTTCCAACTCAAACCATTTTATGATTCTATGTGGATTTCAGGTTCAATATGTATCTTAAATTTGTCTTCAGATTCTTAACATTGGTATAATTTCTAATTTTTGAAAGAAATAACTCATCTTCTAAAACTTAAAATGGAAATAACTTCCTCAGTGTTAAATATATTTTTTTTTCTTTGTGAATATATATCTTTGTACCTTTAAAGATAGCTGTCCACTGATATTACCACCAAGGAATTTGGAATTACAGGTGTTCTGACTCACAAAGCACCTAACATTTAATCATTAATTAATTGCTAAGTAGACTGTATGCTATTCTTGAATAAACTGGCTCATATGCCTCCTAATACTTATTTAGTGAAATGTGCATCAAAATCAAATTTGAACTTTGTTGAACACCACTTATCTCTTGGCAGTAGAAAAAAATATTCCTTTTAATTGGGATTTACCTGAAATACTGTCCTGATTAAATTTAAATTAGTATTTATTAGTATTTATTAGCATTTGGCAATATACAAGTCTTGGAAAACATCCCAAGCATCCATTTTTATTAACATAAATTGTATGGAAAATAATAATATGTTGTATTTGCCTCATGTTTTCCATTTCAACACAACTGATAAGCAAAGCAGTGAAGACATAGAAATTTTATAATCCTTAGTATTGTACCTATATTTGGTATCCAGATTCAATAAGTTTTAAGGTGAAATGAACATCTTACTTCCATCTGCAGTGTACCTAAGTATATCATATGCTTGAAAATAAGGACTCACACCCACATAAAGAATCCTGATGGGCCAGAAAGCCTAAAGAGAATATAAATATAAAATACGGCTAAGAAAAGTATTTAACTGAAAGCATTGTCTGCAGGATTTGAGGTAGATCAATATAGATATGAGTTAGGCATCTTTATGAAAGAGTTTCAGAGCTGAAAGCCCCATCATGAGGTTTTGACCAAATTACAGTGGAATACAACTGTTGTGGTTTTTTTAAATGGATCATAAACTATTTAGGATGTTTCTTTTGATAAAATACAAATGCAGAGCTCAAAATCTGATGGAATATGCTGGGGAAAAAAAAGAAACCATTTTCTACATGTAAGTCCATGGGGTTTTTTATTGGTTTCTGCATTTTCCCACATGTTTTTTTTTCTGTCAAGAAATGTAGGCTAGACTGTTGCAGCAAGGCACTTCTGCAAGGCGAGGAATTAGTTTGTGAAGCACTGTCTGCTTATGAGTTCCAAAGTCACTGCCACTATTTATGAACTCCTCCACATCTCCAGCAGTTGACTGTAGAGTGATGTTTAGGCTGTAACTTTCATGGCATCTTGACAACAGAAGGAACTATTTCAAAGATACATTTGAAAACTATCTCTGAATGACAGAGTTGCTGAAATATGACAGTTTTAATGGATATGACTCATATCCACTTGGAAAAAACTGAGTTCTTTGCCCACATGTTTAAAACTATTATTCATTATCTTGAGACTATACTAGATTATACAGTATATTTTTTTTAATCTGCCTGCATATTAACTCTTCCTTCTTCATCTCTTAAAATAATTAAATATTATCCTATATTTGGTCACATAGCCCTTTTCTCCTCTGTCCTCTACTACATGAAATTTGAAATATTCCATGTTCTATGTTTTGATAAATTTACTTTTTCACTGAATATACTCAAGTGCTTGGAGAAAACCTAAACAATGAATAGTAGAAATTTTAAAAAAACCCAAGAAAAGTCTTGCTTTGACCTCTCCAAATCAGTAAATGTTGATATTACTTTTCCAGTGAATGCCTTTTTCTTATTTAGAAGTTCATTTGCAGCTAAAAAACTGATATCTGAGTTGCATGAATTGTATGGAAATGTTTGTATCAAAATTTTATACTTGTTAGAGCTGATGGGCAGATGTAGATGCTGTCAGGAACGAGACATCATCTGGAGATACTGTTGATTTACTTGTCCAGGTGTGCTCCTGTTAACTAGGGAGAGAATTGACCTAAGGTGTCTTACCTGCAGGGCTGACTCCTGCATTATGCTCAGAGCTACAGGCTTTGTCTACAGTCCTGATTTAGGCTGCAGTGATCAAGTGGAGGACTGCCCAGAAAGTACAGCCAGACAGCACAAATTTCAACACTAACATGTCTTATTACTGCTTTTCATGTATCTTGACTCTCTTTTTGCCACTTCCTTTTCTATGCCCCAATCTCCTCCTAACTGACCTCAGTTAATTCTTCCTTATTGATCCTGGTTTTGCTACATCCTTATCCAAATCGAGTATTTCTTTGACTGTTCCTTATGTAGCCTTAGCCTTGTAGGTCATTGCTGATGTGGTTACCTTGTCACTGCTTGCCTGTGAGATACTGCCATCCTGAAGGTCCCCAGTTATCCCTCCAATTACCTGTGGAGTTCAATTATTTCTTGGATAATTCTGCCTTAACCAACTCTGCACCCCATGCCATGCCTCATGGTGCTCTTTGTAATTTATTTCAGCTTCTCATCTGTCACATCCAGCCATTTCCCATGCCATGCCATGTCCTGCTCAGTTAACTTTATCTCAGGGCAGGGTATAGCCAGCAGCATAGTCATGGTCTTCCAACCCTAACAAGATTCCACCTTTTATGTAAGTTCATAGCTATTTAAAGCCAATCTTCATGTCTATGGAAACTTTAAGTACAGTCTTTTTATTATGCTTTTAGCACAGGTAACTAAGATGACCAAAATGACAATGATAAAAGGTTGATTGTAGCACAGAGCAAAAAGTACCCATCACTCTTGTGCCCCCCTTCCTAACATATCTGTAGTCAGATAACTTTTCCAATAGCACCACTAATAGTATTTGGCGTTGAGAGATGTCAAATAACTATTAGAACCTTCTGGTTTTGATTCCTTTTCTCAAATGCTCTAGCCCTAAATAAAAATTTACTTCTATACTGTTCTCATATTTAGTGCATCGTCATTATGTGTCATGTTTTACTTGTTTCTTTTTCTTTGTGAGCTTTGACATTATCTTCTCACTGAAAATTATCCATACTGTAAAAATATACTTTAACATCTCTCTTACTAGAAAAAAAAATTAAATTCTCTTTTCAGATTTTGTTAGACTTCTAGATTTCATTTAAATGACCCTTATAAAGTTCAAGTAAGGAAAAAAAGTTAGTTACAAAGTTGTGGCTGACAATTTTGCAGTCCATTGTATTTATGTTTTCTGTATGAAGATTTGTCATCAAGTAGGAGAATGAAAGATTTTAACTAATTAAAAAAAAGTCTACATTTGTGAACACTGCAAACAAAAGATTTCATTATGTTAAAATGTTATTAAGAGCAAACTGTGATTAAAGAAGTTAATTAAAAAAGTGCACTCAGAGTCAATTCTGCTTTTGGAGGTATTGATTATTCCTTCTGTGTTCTTCATTTTAACTACAAAGAAAAGCTCCAGTTGCTGGAGTTTTACTTTGAGAATTTAAAATTATTATCTTTATTTTAGCTATGTTACCTTTTATTATTTATTCTATGAAAGAAAACATAGCTGAAACATACTTGTTAATTTAACTATTATAAATATGTACACCAAACTCCAAAAGATATTTGTATATATTAAAAGTGTGGAAGTAGCACTTCAGTGGATCTGATTTTCTGTACACATATTGTCCAGAACTTTACTCTCCTCTGAATCTTTCTCACCATTAAATTCTTTGGGTTTGCTGCTAACAAGCAGTGCAAATGCATTGTCTGTATAATCTCTAGTTCCCCTTTACTGTCTTCAGGTCCTTTTTCAAATGTCATTTAGATATTAAGGTAGATTTTAAAGGATAGTTCTGTGGCCAGAAGAAAGAAATTGGTAAGAACATACAATAGAGTAGGTGTAGCATCATGCAAGGTGGGAATGAACTCCAGAATGCACACGTTAAAAATTGAATGCACTTAGATATTACATGTGGTTTTGAAAGCTAAATCTGTGCTTTACGTTATAGTCAATGGTAATATTTGGCACCATCCGGTTGCCTTGCCATTCAAAGTTATATGGCAGGCATGGCAGATGTAACACAGTTCCTGTGTCCTTCTGAAGTGAAAGCTGCATAAGATACCTAAAGATGCCTGTCTTCTACTGATACATTTTTTTTTTTAATATTTGACATATTTCATTAGCTAGTGCCTATTTGTTAGGAATTTTTTTTATGTACTGTTTTAATTTATTCTTGCTATAGTGTATTCAAATCCTATAGAGGTCTCTGATTTGCCTGTGCATTCTCTTTGTGTGTTTACACAATATAAATTCTTCAATGTTGTGTTAGGTCATAATTGAACTAAGTGTATTGTACGGACAGATTGTCATACGATGTCTGAGTCTCACGTGCCTTTGAAAGCTGCACAGTACTGCAAGCACTGAGTTCCCTTGTCACTACTTCCTTACATGTAATTTGTTAATCTAACTATTTGGATTTATATAGATCCTAGAAAGAATAACTGGTCAAACAAGTCAGATAAACTTACTTTAAAATTCAGTGAAATTTATGTCCAACAGAAATTATTGAAGCACAGACTAATATGATTAGACTTCCATGTCATATTATTTCTCCTTGATAGAAAGCTATCTAGATGGATAGAAATCTAACTTGGTAATGTACCCCACAGAGCATCATGTATGGACTAGTTTTGGCCAAGTGAAATTGAGTAGTAAGAGCCCTATAAGACTGAAAGCCAGCTACAGAAATAGTTGAAAAGGTAAATTAAAAGCAAATCAAAACAACAACAAAAATAAACCTACACTTGATTTAGCAATTGTTATGTTCCTACTCTTGCTCTAAAGGTTCTTTATGACCTTCATGCAGTTTCTGGGAATAGTATTCTGGCAATGTGATGGAAGAAAGTGGAAGAAATGGAGTAGTCCAAAGACATGAGAGAGAGAAACTTTTTCACAAAATATATGTCTTTTGTTAGACTTGGGCATGAGTTAACTGATGAAGATTTATAGAATGTCTCTTCCTCCTATTTCAATTTAATTTGAAGTGTATAGTTTAACCTCCATTTAAAAAATCTAGGCATAAGATTTCAGAAGTATTTTACAGGATTTCTTTTTCATTAAAAACAGAGGATAATGGTTTGCAATATGTTAACCTGGTATTTAATAAGATGACCCAGAATCATAAAAAAGCACACAATTCTATTTTTTAAAAATTATTTGAACTGACTCAATATTTACTTTGCCTGTGTAGAAATTTGAGTTAATAATATAATACATAATATTAATAATATATTTTTCTGTCATACAAACATTTCTCATTATGATTCTCAAAGATAATTGATCCAGAGTTGTATAGTCCAGAGAACTCAGGACTGCTTTCTGAGTTCTCTAAGAGCTCAAATCCCTTTTCTTGTTCTCATTCAGTTGTCATATTTGTTAGGTCTCTCTTCTCTCTTTCACCAGACTGCTTGGGTAGATTAGGAGTTATTTTTGATTGATTGTTTGGTTTGTTTGTTTGTTTGTTTACTTTTGCAGAAGCAATTACGGTTGTGTACTCCAAAATACGTCAATCCAATTTCATAACATAAATTAGTTCAATTATGTTAAAAGCAAAATCTCTTATATTGTAGCTCCAGAATTTATTGTTTCACATAATTACTTTCAATATCCCTTTTTATGAATAGCTCATTTTGAAACAGTAAAAAATACTATTCACAAAGTATTGCTATAATAAACATGTTTCCAGTATGATTAACATACTCCATTAACAAATAAAAACAAACAGTGTAAATGTTGTATGAAATTAATATGAGTCTAGATCGGGAAAGGAATTTAGACACTGCAGTATATTGTTGCAGTACCTCATTTTTAAGTTTATTTTTCTGATATGTTCATTGTATACTGAAATACCAGTCACTTTTGGTAGACTATTAGCTTCCTAAACAAATTGATATATTTGAGACTGACTAGAAGACTAGAGTGCTGAATCATGAGCTAGTAGTTAGCCAGTAGTGAGAAGTACCTGCTCATTGCCATTACTCTTCAGACAATACCAATCCTCAGGGAGGCTGTTTTCTCCAGGCATGATTAACAGTCCTTCTTCTCAAGATACAAAGAATGGCAAGTAGAGTTTCCATTTCAGATAGAAGTTTATAGGATATAGTTGATGTAGATTCGGATTTCTTCCTCTCTTTGCAGATTTAAACCTACTTTTTCTTTCTGAGTTGGTCTCGTGTTTTCTTGTCTTTGTTTGTTTTGTTGTTGTTGTTGGTTTGTGTTGTTTATTTCTTTTGCATATGCACTGTCCTCCAGTCTATAGATTACTGTGGAATAAAGCTGCAGTTTGAAAAGCAAGATTAAAAGTATTTCTTTGTCTTGATAAAAAGAGGAAAGCATCAATAAGTTACTGAATGATTTTATCTATCTGCATATCAATTCATTCTTTCCTTTGTAGCATCTTAATTTATTTGGTATAAGAGTTATAAAAATGTAATTCTCTGTCTACTCATGAGGATATATTTAAAAATTATCAAGGTTTACTCTGCAATCCAGATATCCAATATCCAATAGATATTTAGACAAAATATCATGTGTTTTTGAAAGAAATTATTGTGATTCATTGTGTGAGGTGTTTTGTATTTGTTTATTTATGCATGTGCCAGAGCTTCTCCCACAACCGTTTTGATTTCAGGCAAATCCTTTGCAGAGCCCTTTCCAGAAAGGATTCTGCTGTGAGAACTTATATCTTATGTCAGTTGAATAGATTTGAGTAAACAAAATTAAGTAATTTGGAAATACTTAGCCTTTAATAAGCAAATTGGACATTGTAACTTTGAATGGAGAGGTTTATATAATGTAATTATGGCCCATATTTATATATTGACAGAGAACAAGAAGAATATGTAGGACTATTCTATAAGCTTAAAATTCTGCTTAACTTCTACATGGATGTAATATGTTCAGTATTTCACCTATAATTTGTGGTTTTTTTACCTCAAGGTCTTCTATTAGAAATTATTAGAAATTGTTAGAAATTCTTGCAGCTGTTATAAGTTTGCTATTTAAACCAATCAACAAATTTTAGGTAATACGATTTTTTTCTTAGCGAAGTAATTGTAGATTCTACCTGACTATTGTTGACTTTTAAAATCAAAACAGGCTGATAGTTTATTTAGCTGTGTCTAAATAGTAATATCAAAGACATTCTGAGGCAAAACGGCTTTTGTCTGGTGCCCCTTCATGGAAGATGTGCAGTTTCAAGGTATGTACATGACCCTGACAGATTTAAGGTTCTTGAATTTTTCTTATTGCTGAGAAGAATCAGTAATACAGCAATTAGACATATTTATTCAAATAATGGTCAGCACTGCAACATGAAGTTCATTTAAGATATTGCATCTGCTGTTGGATTGTATCTCCAGGCTTTATTTATGTTGAGAAAAATAATTAGGGCTGTCTTTTTACAGTGTGTAAGTTTTTCGTTTCCTTTTCAGTGGTGTTTTAATTCTTACAAACTACTTGTTTCTCGGTTACTAAAAAGAATAGTTTTTTTCAAATTTTGGATGCTACTGTTACATGTTACCACGATGTTCCTTCCAACTTATGAAACAGAATAATATTGATTACCTTTGTTAGATGGAAGTTATTAACTTGTGAAATTATTAACCTCTGACACAAATAAGAGCTAAATGTGAATGCTATATTTCTAAGGGCACTGTAAGTTCACTTGTTGAACTTAACAGCTCATTACCTAAGGAATATTGGGCTAGTTACTCTTGCCAAGTATATATAAATAGATACAATATGAAACATGACAAAATTAATACCTAGCATAAATCATTGCTATATTGGAATAATAATACTGGAGAGTAAGTCAACCCGCTATCCCTACAATAATTCACATTCAATGAAACAATGTCATATTCATAAATAATTGGATTTCTAAGTTACAAGAGATTCACAGAAAACAGAAGTTCAGATAATGATGTTGGCTGACTCATTTAATTACAATGCAGCAGTAGTTTATCATAGGATTAATAAAATATGACAACTGGTATGTTTCTTTTCTGGTAGCACTGCTGGTTCTGCAAATGCCATATGTTATTTGAATTTTATACTGTGTTGTGCTTAATTGTGTGCTTGTAACTATAAACAGCATTTGTGTATTATAGTTAATCCTGATAAACAAATTTTCACATCAGATTATAGTTAGATCATTTTTATTAAGTACACATATTTTCTTTGCATTGCAGTGGCAGAGGTAAGACTCTTGTTATGATCTCACCCATTCACGTTTTGTGATATCAAACACACTTTAATTATGTTTCTCAAAATATACTGTGGAAATTAACTACAGTGTGCGGCATTAGATGTCTTGCCGGCATACAGATTTGACTATTCCAAGCTGATATACAGATTCGTGTATCTAGGCTGGAAAGTACCTATGCTTTATGGAGGCCTTTTCAAAGTAATAATAACTTCATGAATAACTGATAGACCCAACTTGAAGAAAATGCTACCCCTAAAATGTGATTACAGACAAGACCCAATGGAAGACTTTGTAGTCTTAATTGTGGGTTTGGAAATTTGGCTTTGCCCAAACCCAAAATTTGGATTTGGTATGTAATGCCAAATATATATTAAGTCCATTCCTTTTTGACTTTTAAATCACTAGTATCACTGTGCTTTGTTTACATGTGTGCTTGCAGGGAGTCTCATTCTGATCTGCTTGCATAACCATCTCTTTAACCTTGATGCTCTGTACTGAATCCAGTGACTCTGCCGACATCTTCTGAATGACCATAAAGACATTTTAAACCACAATGAACAAACTTTGTCACCATATTTGTCCCTCATAAACTGTAATAATAATAACTCAAAAAATCTTATCAGTACAGTATTAGTTCGGTAATCCACAATAATACCTGAGTAGTTGAAAAGCTGAGAGAAACTGAAAATTTAGGATTCATTTCTTCCTCCTACTTCAGAGGCAAATTTATATAAACTTTCAGAGGATATAGGATTTATTTTCACACTAGTTGCACCTCTCCTAACATATTAAATATTATTTTTCTTATTGCATAATAGCACTGCTTCAAAAGAAGGAACCAAGAGAATTTATCTGCTCCGACCCAAGATCTCTTAATATAGTGTTTGTTTAAGGCTTTTTCCTGGGAAGTCCAGGATATTACTTTTACCCTGTCAGTGTACAGTGTGGAGTAAATGAAGGTCTTTGGCATCCTGGACCAGTCCTCTGACTGTAAGGAGATCATGTAAAATAGAAAGCTCTGTATCTGACAGAACCCTAAGGGATCTGACAGAAGCAGCAAAAGGGACTACATTGTCAGGGAAATATGCAGAGAATATACATTTATTGTGGACCATGCAAATATTGCAGTTTTGGGCCTTATTTGCAAATCAAAATTATCTGGCAATTCAATAAAGAAACTGCTTTTATACTCAGTTTTCCAACAATAGAAAGAAATAACAGAAAGAAAGTTCCAGAAGTTTAAATTCACAGATTCCAATGAGTTTGGTTTTCAGTATACATACACAGTTATATTTCTTAGAAATATTAAAGTTATAATGATTCACATCCATGTTCTGCAGATGCAACTGACTGCATGATCAAGAAAAGTATGGAATTGAATCCCTTTTTATTTGACTAATATATTTTTCCAGGCTCCCTTTACTTAGCTTGATTTCTAAGCATTTTTCAAGTATTCTGCCTTTGTTAAAGAGAAGTCTTTCAACTCTTAATGAGTTATCATATCCTTCCTGATAGTTCTTAGAAGCAAATTTCCATCTTTAGATATAGTACTTTATATATTAACAAGTGTTGATTTTGATCACTGAGAGCAGATGCAGTTATTACTGAAAATAATAGGTTTTCTTCATAGAATTGCCTCAGGTGTTTTACTTTATTAATGTTAATGGTATCAATAATGTATTAGTAGAAAACAAAAATCTATTAAAATGAGGTTTGGAACAGTTCCCTAAATTTTGTAAGACTGTGCAGTAGAGCTGTCTAAAAAGTGATGCAGTTTCTAACTGAATCTATTTTTGGAAAAGTGTAATCTTAACAGTTATGTTAAATAAAAATGCATGCTTTTTTTTTCTTTGTATTTCATTACCATTTTTTTAACTCTGTTGCTTTTATACATTACTTTTAAAAATCATTAGTGACTCAGAAATGACTAGATCTCTGAGGCTGTAAAAACTGGATGAGCTTCTTGGTGAAAGTATCTGCATTTTCTATACTCTGCAATATGTAATTTTTTCCCCTCGGATTTTATTTATCCTTTCAGACTGCTTTAAGTTACATTTAGAACTGGTCTTCTCCGTTATTGTGATAGATTTGCATGCCACTTATCTGATTTTAGAAGATGCAGTCCCTCTTGACTTCAAGTGGATTGTGAAATAAAGACCTCTTTTTACTAGTCTTTTTTTCCCATTAATTTGTTTTAAATGTAAGAATGTGTAATTATTAGAAGATGATATATGTCAGCTTTTTCTTTTTGAGATAGAAGGGAATTGGGAAAGCTATACTTTTATATTATGCCTGAATGTATTTTTTTGAGATTCTATCAGATATTATTGCTACAACTTACTGGACTTAATGATCTTAAGGTAATTTCCAACCTAAATGATTCTATGATTGTATATGAATCCATATGCATATGCGTCTATATATGCATGTACATACACATTGAAAATGCATGTTATTACTGGTCACTTTTTACACTGACTAGCTTTCAGTCTTAATATTTAACTGGAAATGTTTAATTATTTTTAAGTAAGCCTTTTGTATTAGCAGTACAATTCATGTAATAGAGATTGAGAAGCGCAGGTACTCAAATCTCTGCTTATTCCTAGGCACTGTTTGTTCTCAAGTAGTAAAAGGATGTGTAATAAGAATGACAGTTTGATAGGACAGATCAGGCTGGTAAGGCTGGGGCTCCTATTCAAAAACTTTTTGAGGGGTGAGATTTAAATATGTGGAAGCTGTTTGTATGGCTCCAGGATGCAGTCATTCAGAATTTATATAAGCATTGTAAATTTTTCAGTAAATGAACTTCTGTACTGATACAACAGAAATGGTCTTTATTTGTAATCAAATTGAGTATTAAAAATTGGCCATAAAAATATGGTTGAATTTTAATACTTAAATGGCACTTGAAAAATTAACCACACAATCTCAGAATATTTTTCTACATTGTTTCAGTGAAATGTCATACTATGCATAAATTAGCAAAAGAAGTTACAAAGTAAAAATCAAGGAGGAAAGGACTTACAGCCCTTATTGTTCTCTGATACGCCCTGCAAGTCATTCATCTCGTTGGTCAGAAAACTCCATAAAATATGTCTGGAATTAATTTAAATTATTTATTTTAATTAGAAAAATGCAGGAGGGGGAAGAAATTGTCCTCTTTTATGCATAAAATATATTTACATGTCTAATTTCCATTATCAGTGATTGAGAAAGGAATCATAATAATTATTTCATTTTAATGATTTCCTCCAAATTTTGTAGCTACTCTCATTTAAAATCAATAATAATGTTTCCAGATTAACACTGTACTCATTTAATATACTGAGGCCCTAGGGGTAGGGGACATTTACATGGCAGCTCTTGAGTGATTTCACTTGCTAATTCTGCCAGTAAAATCAGATGATCTCCCAAATGGGGAGAACTAATTAAAAATTAGATGTCTTTTTGACTTTTTCACTTAGAGTAAAACCTCAGAACTAGAATGTCACAGTCATTCTGTAGGGAGGATTTGTCAAATCTCTTTTCTTTTGGGCTTCTGAGCTTCTGGAAATGTAAAGTTAACATCTTCAATCCACAATTTGAATCCTCATGATATAAGTAAGTTTTACACAAAAATGAAGGAAAGTCCATTTGCTTATGTGCCTTAAGACTCTTTAGGAAACAAGTGAATCAGAAAGATGGAAAACAGAGAGAAAAGCATTGCAAAACTGCTTCACATTGAATAATTCAGCTTTTCTTTAATAGAGGAACTCAGACATGTTTATACAATGCATGTGACACCTCATCTAACAGTAACAGTTTCTTAAACTTTCTGACAGGTGTAGAACATTTGTTGACTGTTTAATTGGCTTCATACATAATCTCTGTAGAAAGTGGCCTCTGATGCTGAGAAAACACTTTATAGTTTCATGGGTTTGTTCCTTATCATGGCCTCGAGCTAATTCATAGAGCAAGTCCCAACTGGAATCTAAATAAATGTAAAAAGAACCTGTCAACCGTTTACAGATCTTGTAAGCCAAATATCAGGAAGTAAGAAAAACAGATGTCATGATAGAAACAGAAAAAAGCAGCCATCAGGAGCAAGAAAGGACACTTTTGAGAAATGCACATCCTGCTTGTTTTCTTTTAATCTTCTTTGAGTTTGTTCATAAAGTTATAACCAAGAAATGCATAAATATGATGATTGCTTATATTAAGATAGAAACATTATACTAAGAATCTATTGAGTAGTTATATCATGCTCAAATCAAATCCTAGCAAGAATTTGCCCCTATATATATAAACCATCTGATATGCTTAAAAATTAAAAAATGTCATTGAGCACTGAATTTGTCCAGCTCAGTCTTAACCTGAAAAATAGCCAAGATATCCTTCTGAAGTATCTGCAAAATAGTTAATGATACTAGCAACCTTAACAATATATAACCTCTTGTCCTGGCTTTAGCTCTGGCTGCTAAGACTGTTCTAAAGCACTTTTTTAGACTGTCTCAAAAAGTGAAAGTTTGATGCTTCAAGGAAAGTTATGTGTTTAGAGAAGAAGAAAAAACAAGAAAAAAACAGTCCTTCCTTTTCAGATCAGGAAGTAACTAGTGTAAAAATCAATAAAAACAGTAAACCTGGCCACTGTGAGAAAGAAGTCTGTATTTCACATAGAGGAGAAACAATGAAAAAGATCATCCACTAAGAGAGTCTTAAATTCTAGCAGCAAAGTATGAGAGTAAGCTCTGAAAAAAAGAGGAGAGAAGGAAAAAAGAAAGGAAGATCTGATGTTAAATGTTAATATATCAGACCTAAGTGGTAGGTTTGGGTGACTGGGAGCTGCAGGGTGCTCTGAATGGAGGAGATCCTGAGGGTCCAGTTGATTCTGACACTGCCAAAAATATTCCATTTCACCCCAAACTGCACCAGGCAGGGGAGCCCCACGTGCTCTGTCTCACATGTATTTAGGAATAAAGGGGCATCTACGAGGCGCAGAAGACACATCAGGGAGAAACACTTTGGGAGACTTAGGGGAAGAACTACAGAGGAAAACATGTAGAGGAGAGGCAGCTGGGGAGACACATGGGGATAGACTCCTGGGGAGACAGGAGAGACTGGGCATTTGTGGATACCGGTGTAAAGGCTGTACAAGGTGCTGCTGGAGACATGCAGATAGATTCCCGGGGTGCGCAAGGAGAGGACCCAAGTCCCTGATGGAACTGCAGAAGAAGGCACCAAAGTGACACCCAGAGGAGCCCATTGCCCAGCTGATCACAGACCATACTGCCATGACCACTTTTACAAAGTGCACACGTATCTGCGATTAAAGTGTTTTGTATCTGCCAATGTTATCTCAAATTGTAACGTTCCAGAGATTTGATTCCAAAGCTCTATGGACACCATGGCTTTTTATTACCAGCTGGTGTGCAATTATCAACACCTTCATCACTGTCATACAGAACAGTATTAATTCATAAAATGAAGAAAAAAAACAAAGCAAACTAAAACATATAGGGGTATAGGTTCTATAATTCTATTATTATTTGCAAAGGGATTTTTTTGAGCAACCCTATTTTCAGTATGCAATTCTGTCCCTTCAGCTTGAGAAATCAAAGAACAGTCTGTCTGGAAATTAGAGGGTAAAACAAACAGAAAAAAAAAGTCTGATAAACCATATTAGCAAGTTATAAATTTCTTTCACTCCAATATGCACATTGAACAAAATACCTCTCAAAACAGCATTCAAAATTATGTTTAGAATAACAAAATACAAAGTAATTAACATATCGTATCCAACTGTAGTATTTTAATATGAGGTATTAGAGGGAAATTGATTAATATTTCTTTTGACATTAGTTCATAGCTAAAGGCATGCCAGCATAACTCATAAAAAAGGAAAAATTACATGTCTTGTTTAATTTACTGGTGTCCTATATATCTGAAATACTTGATTTTATGGGCCCTTTTTTGTTACATAATCTTTTACAGAACTTTCATCTGACTTCAGTGGTAGCAGAATAGGATGTAAAGCCAGTGTACCTTACCTAAGATATTTTCTTAGAAAATAGATTTTTTTAATTTTTAAAAATATAATTACATATTAAAACATGATAAACAATGTTATTTATCAATAATAGCAAAATTAATTAATCATATATTGTAGAAGAACCACCCCTTTGGTTCTTTGCATTAATGTTTGAAACAATGTAAATCCCTTTGCCAGTTTTATTCAAAAACAGTAGAAAGTACTGACCAACATTTCACCAAAAATATTTTTTAAAGAGAATTCATATTCATATTCATTTTAAGTTCATGTATTTGGTGAAAGACTTATAAAGATTTACAAAAATAAAAATTAATAATTCCGTAAGTCTCATTTTACTCCTGTGAAAAGGCCAGTTCTAGAGCATTCATAAAATTTTATGTTAATTTTAGCAAATGTTGGGGACATAACTACCAACACTTATAAAATATTTTGAAAATTAGAAAAATCAGCAAATGAATGCCCACTCATACATTTTAAACTTTTAATATCTTAACTTTTCTTAAAGAGTTTTTTAACACAGGCCCTAGGCTGAATAACAGTTCATAAGATTCCTTCTCTTTATCAGTTATGTGTTAAAAGAGTCTCCTTGCAAAACAGATTTTATTTGCCAGGTCTCATCTCTTCCATATCAGACACTATCATGGACTGCTGATTTACCCCATAAAAAGGAAGGTGGAGAGGATGTCAAGGCAGCAATCAAGATACTATATACTTTAAACACACTGTAGTCTTTTTATGCTAGCAGGGTTATTCATTTAAGGGACTCTTTGCTTGATCTTGCATTTATCAAATCCATTAGGAAGGATTACTCAGAATCTATTCTACATAAACTTCCAAGTCTGCATTAGTAAGAACAGAGATTATTTCAAATGTGACTTTTCAACTCATGCTCTGTAGCTCGTAATTGTAAAATTAGTGGAGGAAGTGACTAATGATCATTGTTCTCTATCCTCAGACAGAGCACTGAAATGAAGAATGGAAGTCATATGCTTCTTAGAGATGCTGTATAACAGTTGTAACACTGGGAGAGAGAGACAGTGTGGGAGTTAAAAAGAGAACTAGGTTAAATTAAGGAAAGATACTATTTCTAATAGCATTAGAATTTTTTTAATATTTTATAAATATTAAATATTTTATATTTTTTATTTGTCTATTGTTTCATGCTATCAAAACAGAAAGTTATCACTCAATGCTTTTTTCTCTTCTGAATTCTTTCTACCCTTATTTCTTGGGAGACATCATTAATACAAGACCTGAATATCATATAAGGGAATAACGATGTTATCTTCCAGAATACAGTAATATAAAGGGAACAAAATTTAGTGGGGTCATGTGTATAGGAACTTAGAGCATGCGTTTCTACTAGATTAACTAAAAGCTAATCAGTAGATTATTACTTCAGTGACAATGACTGTAGTCTGCCAAATTAATAGAGAATTGGAAAAATTGAATGGCAAGTGTAAAATGTACCCAGTAGGTATTAGAATTATTATACAAACATTTAGAACAGAATAAAATAGAATAGAATACCCAATTTCAGTTGAAAGGGACCTACAACAGTCATCTAGTCCAGTTGCCTGACCACTACAGGGCTGAACATAAATTAAAGCGTGTTATTAAGGGCATTGTTCATATGCTTCTTAAACACTGACAAGCTTGGGTCATCAGCTGCCTCATAGGGAGCCTGTTCTAGGGTGTGACTACCCTATTGGTAAAGAAATGCTTCCTATCACTAGATACCAAGAAGAGCTCAGCACCTCCCCCTCCATTTATCCTCCTCAGGAAGCTGTACAGAGCCGAGGTCATCTTTTCAGCTTCCTTTTCTCCAGACTAGACTAACACAAGGTCCTCATCTATTCCTCATAGAACATTCCTTCCAAGTCCTCTGGTTGCACCTTAACACTGTGTGGCCCAGAACTGCACACAGCACTCCAGGTGAGGCCACACCAATGCTGAATACAACAGGATAATGAACTCTTTTGACTGGCTGGTTATGCTTTGTCTGATGCACCCCAGGATGCATTTTGCCATCTTGCCTACCAGGACACACTGCTGGCTCCTGTTGGTCCTGCTGTCGATTGCCCCCCACCCCCGATCCTTTTATGCAGGGCTGGCTTCCAGCCACTCTTCTTCCAATGTATACTCGCACCCAGTATCACTCCATCCTATGTGCCCAGGATTACTTGATCCTAGATGCAAAATCCAGCATTTGGATTTATTAAATCTCATCTCATTAAACATTGAGCAATGGTACAATCTATCCAGATCCCTCTACAAGGCATCTTGTCCCATGAGGGAATCAACAGCACCTCCCAGTTTATAAGTCATAGTCTGGAGTACAACTGATAACTCTGGTTTTCCATGTAAGAAAAAATAAATTTGTAAGATATTTGGAGAAAGCTGGCTTGAGTGATTAGAAGACTATAAAACTTACATTAGGAATAGCAGCTACAAGAGCTACTAGCGCTGTTAAACCAGATAAAATGAAGCTTGAAAAGACAGTAGTAAAAAGTAGAGCATAAAAATAAGAGTTATTAAGGGTGCAGGATAAATGTGGGTTCAAGACCAAATGGGCATAAAATGACTATGAATAAAGTTAACATCTAAATTTGAATTTTCATTTAATAGCAGAATTATTGAACTTAAAACATGGCCTATTTTATATTGGTACTTGCTTCACGTAAAGAGATCATCTTGAGTGCCATCATGTGGCACGTACATGACAACCAGGTGATCAGGCCCAGCCAACAGAGGTTTAGGAAAGGCGGGTCCTGCTTGACCAAGCTGATCTCTTTCTATGACAAGGTGACCTACTTAGTAGGTGAGGGAATGGTTGTGACTGTTGTCTACCTGGACTTTCACACAGCATTCTCTTGGAGAAACTGGCTGCTTGTGGCTTGGACAGGCACACACTTTGCTGGTAAAAACCTGCCTGGATGGCCAAGCCCAGAGAGTGGTGGTGAATGGAACTAAATCCAGCTGGCGGCTGGTCACCAGTGGTGTTTCCCAGTGTTTAGCGCTGGGACCAATTCTGTTTAATATCTTTATCAATGATCTTGATGAGGGGATCAAGTGCATGCTCAGTCAGTTTGCAGGTCACACCAAGCTGTGCAGGAGTGTTTATCTGCTGGAGGGTAGGAAAGCACTACAGAAGGACCTGGACAGGCTGGATCCGTGAGCAAAGGCCAATTATATGAGGTTCAATAAGGCCAAGTTCCGGGTCTTGTACCTGCGTTACAACAATCCCATGCAGCACTACAGACTGGGGGAAGGGTGGCTGCAAAGATGCCCATTAGAAAAGGACCTGGGAGAATGGTTGACATCCAGCAGAATATGAGCCATCAGTGTGCCCAGGTGGCCAAGGAGGCCAGTGGTATCCTGGCTTGTAGCAGAAATAGTGTGGCCAGCAGGACTATGGCAGTGATCATGCCCCTGTACTCAGCACTGGTGAGGCCACACCTCAAATACAGTTTTGGGCCCTTGTGATGTGCTTTCCCTCACCCCAGCTTAAGGTATAACCACCAGTGGGGGTCGTGATGGCTGCATCCATTTTACTCTGGTCTTTGGGGATTGATGGCAACATGGTAGCCATGGGCTGTCTGGAGACAGTGACCCAGCCATGTTGTTGGTATGCAAATATGACTGTAAAGTCAATGATTACTCTATAAATACTAGACAGCTCAGGGCTCGTTGAGCTCTCCCACACAGCCATGGGCTGCACACCAGGATCTCCCCTTAAGTATGAATGCCTCTCAAGGTTACTCCTTGAGGCCGAGAGATTCCTTGCCGCAACAGATCCTCTGTAACAGATTAATAGCATGTCAAACTTTGAAATCTTAGCTAAGTTACATAAAGGATTGATTGTGCACATATAATCCTTTAGACATAAACCGTTGACCAAGTCTGGGACAAGAGTTGGATCCAGCCACACCTGGACCCCTCTCTGAGAAGGAATTTAGCAAGCAAGAGGGTTCCTTCCAAAACCTCATTACTTAACGGGAGGGTCTCCCTGGTAGTTTCATCTGACCCTGCCCTCTATGCAGTAAATAATCAAGTGTACTGTGTCATCGAATCTCATTAAACTTCTGTCTCATTTACCATTAAAGTTGTTCAACTCACTGTTTTATATCAATAAAGTATATTGTTGCTTCACCCTTATGAGTGAGGTATATCACTCCCTCTGTGAGAGCCCCTCACTACAAAAAAAAACACTGAGATGCCAAAGCATGTCCAGAGAAGGGCAATGAAGCTGGTGAAGGGGCTGGAGCACAGATCTTAGGAGGAGCATCTGAGGGAGCTCAGGTTGTTTAGCCTTGAGAAAAGGAGGTTCGGTGGAGACCTTATTGCTCTCTACATCTAAAAGGAGATTGTAGTGAGGTGGGGATTGGTCTTTTCTCTCAAATAGCAAGTGATAAGAAGAGGGAATGACCTCAAGTTGCATCAGGGGAGGTTTAGATTGGATATTAGGAAATATTTCTTCGCTGAACATACTGTCAACCATTGGAAGAGGATACCCAGGTGAGTGGCTGAGTCACCGACCCTGGAGGTATTTAAAAGATGTATAGGTGGAGTGCTTAGGGACATGGTTTAGTTGTGGACTTGGCAGTGCTGTAAGTGGTTGTACTCTGATCTTAAAGATATTTTCCAACTTAAACAATTCTATGATTCTGAGTACAGACCTAGTTAGATACCTAAAGCCAACTACAAGTAACAGCTTGTTGCTGATAAAAGCTCTGTGCTTTGTTTCACTGACAGAAATAAAAAACAAAAACAAACCAAACCAAAAAACAAACACTCAAAAAAATCTAAACCACAAACAAATAACCAAAACAAACCAAAACAGACAGAATGAAGTGTAGCTTTGTATTTTGCCTCTATTTTTTACCTGAATGGTGTCACAAGATTGCTAATAATAGAGATCTGAGATATCTTATGGCACAGCATACCACAGTGGCAAAGGAGAAAAGGGGATAGGCTTACATCATAACAAAGATAATTATATTATCAGCAATTTATGTTTCAGAAATTGAAACAACTGGGTTTGGTGTGTAATACATTCATAGGTTACTTTGTTTGCTAACTTAATGCTTAACAGAATTGACACTAAATAGTAGTTCATTTTTAAAATCATGATAGAAAAAAGTTGTCTTATAAAAAATAAAATAGAAGGCTAAAAAACCTAACAGAAAGAATGAATCCCTAATTCTCAGAAAGAATGGCAAAAATAAGGAAAAAAATCATTGAATGTTCACTATAAGGTATAAAAAAAACAACCAAAAATACAAATATAAGTAAATAATGATGCCTGTTAACAAAAAAAATAAACCTAAACAAAAGAAAGGACACAAGTACTTTAAGCTACCCAGAAAAGATTTTTCTTTTTTTGGCCTAGAAGAAGACCTGTAAAGCTATACATATCTCAAGTAAAAGAGAAATTCATTTTATATAACTAGAGCTATTTAGCATCTTACTGCTTGCATGCAAAGCTTTCTCCAGCCAGTTTTCCTTAATACCCACTGCTGTCTCTGATAATCCACTTTATTAGAGAAGACCTTTTTCAGCAGTGATTAAGTGTTCCATAGGAAAGAAAAAGTGTATGAAGAAAAAAAAGGGGGAAGGAGAAAGAAAGAAACAAAAGAAAAGGAAGAAAAGGACAAAAAGGAAGAAAAGGACAAAAAGGAAGCAGGAAAAAATGAAAAAGAAAGAAAGACTGATTATTGGGATCTTTACATAGAGTAACACTCACATGGGGAATCTCAGGATGGTCAGTCACTGTTCAGATTATGATGGGTGCTTGTAACACTGGTTTCATCTGAAAGTTCCCAGATTTTTTTTTTTTGTAAAATTTTATAATCATGTTGGCCTATGTTCCTGTGTTGCCAGGGTCCTGAGCACAGCCCTAGCAGCCTCGCCTGCATCCTCCAGCAGTGCGTACAGCATACCACCACTCCTGCTTTGCTTGCCTAGATAGGTGCTGTGTGACCACACCTGTCCATGATTGTATTGCCCAGGGCCTATGCTGGGGTCACCCTAGGCTCCCAGCTCACCCTGCCTCAGGGAGCAGCTCTTTGATGCTTCTTGACATCATCTCTCCAGCATGTGTACTACCTGTTACTTAAACCTCATACAAAACGTCTCCTGCTTACTTAGTATGTAAAACAGATTGTCGTATGTGACCATTTCTGTATCTGCATGAACACTTTATAGTGACTGTTTATAGAGTCTTATTTACACAAAGGCTGATCAGTTCTGCACAGGAACCATTTTGGGTTTTTGAAAAGGTCAGGTTTTTCACCAAGGGTGTCAGTCAACACTTTGGACATACAGACTGGTCTGGACAAAATATTTCACCTGGGAAAATCTTAGAGATAGTTTGAAATTCTGACCTAGAGAGGTCCTCAGCAAAATAGTCAAATGCTTTGTTGGAAGGATAACTAAGAGTTCCTTGAGGGGAAGCTGTATGAGGAGTGGCTGAGGTCACTTGGTCTGTTCAGCCTGGAGAAGAGGAGACTGAGGGGAGATCTCATTGCAGTTACAACTTCCTTGTGAGGGGAAGAGGAGGAGCAGCCACTGATCTCTTCTCTATGTTGACCGATGACAGGACCTGAGGGAATGGCCTGAAGTTGTGTCAGGGGAGATTTAGGTTGGATATTAGAAAAAGTTTCTTTACCCAGAGGGTGATTGGGTACTAGAACAGGCTCCCCAGGGTAGTGGTCACAGCATCAAACCTGACAGAGTTCAAGAAGCATTTGAATGATGCTCTCAGGCACCTGGTGTGACTCTTGGGGATGGTCCTGTGCAGGGCTAAGAGTTGGACTCGATGATCCTTGTGGGTCCCTTCCAACTCAGGATATTCAGTGATTCGGTGATAGTCTGAGTTCAGTCAATAAACTTCTCTCCGGTCAATGTTATCGTAACTATGCAGATAGCTTCACAGAGAATTTTTGGATCACCCCAAGAATTAATGACTTAAATGCAAAAGCTCAGAACTCCTACCCCCTATACAGCAGTTATAGCTAAAGTAAAAATTTTAGTCTAACTTGAAAATTGTATTTTATAACTTTTCACAGACAAGAGAGAAACTAACAAATGAAGTCCTTTGATGATGCTCTGGACATGAGAATAGCAGAATGATAACAGCTTAACTGTTCATCTGAATATATCATATATATCTCTGAATATATTTCCTCATTGTAGCTGAAAACATGACTCGATATACTGAAAAATAAAACAGGAGAATCACCTACCTGCCTAGAAGTTTTCAGATCTGCCAGGACAAGGCTTGCATTGACCAAAAGCTGAAATGACATTTTATGGAGAATGATCCCCCTCAAATAAATTCTATCGTTCCCTATTGCAGGGCACTTTTTGTCATCTTCATTAATTTAAAGCTTGACATGAAATTATACTAATATAATCTGTAGTTTTCCATCTTTAGAAAAAAACACCCTCAGCCCTGCAATCCATTGAGTTATTACCACCTATCTATATTTACAATGGCAATATGCACAGTAGTGGTTTTGCTTTGAAAAGAAATCATTTGGAGCACATTATTCAGCAACATGAATTCAATCCTATAAATAATTAAAGATGGCCATTTATTATAGGTATGAGTTAATGAGTGTAGTATAATTAAAGAGCCTTTGTTTAATCACATATTTAGATGCTAGAAAGTATCTTGCTTCCCAACTGTACTCCTGAAAGGTATACACGCAATTTTAATTTTAGTCTTGGAAGCACTTCTCCCAGTAGATTAGTTTTAAATGTCAGTGTTCCAGACTCTAGCCAAATGCAGCAAATGAAAATGTGATAATAAGAGATGTGATGGCTGTACAGCATCTATAATGCATTAATTGACATTGCCTCCTAACATTTCTTACATGCAATACCTAGCTAGGACTCAGAGGCTTTGTAGTTCCTCTCTCAGTTGCTAATTGTTACAGTAATAATGATTACTTTATCTGGGTTTTTTCTCCCATGATTCTTTATCTTAAAGGTACAATAGCACATCCACCATAGCATATTTTTGTTATCCTGTAAAGTATTCTTATATTCATTGTAGGAAATTTGAGAGAGAGGCTGCAGAGTGATCCTTTGGCTCACAATGACCACTCACTGTACTTCCACAGTTGTTTTTGTTGGGATATGATTCAGTTGCCTAAAAATAGAGTTCTCAGTTTAGGCTAGTGCTTTTTCAAAATTGCATTTAATCATGAGATAGCTGCCTAAAGGCAGACATCCTATTTCCCTATTTACACAATGGAAGATATTATGGATAGACAGCTTTCAGCTGGAGTGATTCAGGTGACTCAGCTATATCAAGATGACTACAGAACAACATGACAGAAAAGTGCTGCAAGGCATTATGCTGAAACCTCCTTCTCCCACTCATTCCTCCATATTTCCGCTTAGTCTTGCTCCTTCTTCAAATCCATCATTACTCTGTTTTGCAAAATACCCCAATCTTGGAGGTTTATTTTCCCTTCACTCATAGCAAGACCTCTTTCCCCTTACCCCAGATGAAGTATCTGGAAACTAGAAGATTCAGTTTTCATGGACAAAAAGCTGTAGCCTCTATAAGACAGTTCTGAAAGAAGTCACAGCTTCAAGTCTTACAGAAGAAAAAGTTTGCAACACCCAGTGCACCTGGACTCCATGGTTCCCATCTGTCACAGCAAAACCAATTAGGTAGATCACGCAGATATCACACATGTTCAGCCAATAAATATTAAAGTTGCTACCTGTAGTGTAGTGTGGTTGATGATTAACATGCTTAGTTTCTTGCTATAAGGGCACCCAGATACTGGCAGCTGAAGACTGCTCTCTCACCTAGTGGCATGTAGGATGGTAGTGTTTTCTCACTTTGCCCTGTAAGGTGGAAGAAGACCTATAGGACGCAGACTGGAGGAGGGGAGGCTAACTAGGGGCAGATGGGATTGTCAAAGAAGGACATACATAGCATGTTCTGAGTGCCTGGAAAGATAAAGAGACATAGATATACACAATACTATATGTAGACAAGATACATACAGTTTTCTCTTTGTTCATTGTCATCACACTGTGTACAGGAGTATATATAGGAGCCAGGAGTACTGCTTGAAATAAATGCCGTCACTCAGAGCACTTACTGCAAGAATTTAATACTGACAGATTTCTACAGTGACACAATCTCTTCACAGATCTGGCAGCAATGCCTGACTTTTCCTGTAGTGATGCCAGCATCTTTGCACCCAGGTAAACTGCTCAAGTTCCATGGCTAACCAGTAATACAGAGCAAGCTTCCAGAGGCGCGTCATTATGGATGGCTGCCCATAAGCTACAGAAACCAGCACTGAATCATCTATCCTAAACAGGAAGTGTTTGCTTCAGGTGGTCAGCACAATGAGCCCTTTATCATCAGCCCATGTTTATACAAGTTCACTTTGTCTTGAAGCAAAACAAGTCAAAATTTTTAGTAACAAAAGCTATAACTTTATTTGTCAAGACAGAGAAGTCAAGAGGGTCAGACACAAGACTTAGAAATCAAAATGTCACTGAGGTAAATCCTAATTTATGTTGTTTGTTTCAGTAGCCATTAGTAATTGAGTCTATGTCCCTCTGACATGTGGAATACTTAAGGAATAAAGACAAAAATGGGTTTATGAGAGGTTTAATATTTCTATAGCTTTCATCTTCCTGCTCGCAATCCTTTCCATACTATTAGTCTAAATTTTAGTTGTCTGATAGTTGAAGAGTATTGTGTCTTGTTCTGATCACTGTCTTCAGTTGCCAAATTCCATCTTGCATAATATAAAAAGGGGGAGAAAATTTTAAATTAAATTTCCTCACACTGTTAGTGAGTACACTGAATGGACATCTGAGATAAGAACCACAGGAGTCACATACTGAGAGGGAATTGTTTGAAGCTGGATGGCAGCTCTCCATGCCTTATAACTGCTATTCAATGATCCGTTCCGATCCCTGTAAAAAACTGTACTTCAAAGCATTAAGGCTCTAGTTGAATGCATAAGGGAACTACACATGGCCTTTATCAAAAGGCAGGCAAAAAGAGGTGTGACATTTGGTCTTTGTTTGGAAGCAGCTGATAATTTTATGCTGTCTTGGGTATGTTTCCTCTGGGTGCTGTTGCTAGACTCCAAATGTAAGTGGACATCCCCATAAAGAGATAATTTTGATAATATTCTATGGCACAATAAAATATCTATATCCATATATATATATAATTGCACAAAATTATTCAAGATTTTCCACAAAACTCAGTCTTTGATATAATTATCCAAATTAAAACAAGTTAAAAGTGTCTTTAATTTCAAGCCTATGCTACATAGCTGAGTCTATGTTGTAGAGTAGTTCCAGTTTCCAGAACTTCACAACTTTTCATTTATGGAACTTGTACCAATGTGAAAAAAAACTGGACAATACTAAAAATGAGCCTATTATTAACTCTCGAAAATTTTCCTTTTAAAAAGCATGCAGTAATAACTAAATAGCCCTTCAGGAAGTCTGAGGGAAGAGTGGATGGATTTTTGCATTTAGATGCTTCAGTCTACAGTTGTCATGGCACAAGTCCTTTTTCTTTACTTTTTTTTTTTAAATCTATTCCTTCCTGGCATCATCTTAAGCCGCATAGGTGCACAGACCGCAATGGCACTTTGCTCTTCTACTAATAATCAGTGCACAAATGAACAGGCATGCACAGATTCACAAAAATAAGCTTAATAAATGAATCCCTTTATATGCAGATTTTTCTTTCAGATATCTCACCCTTTCCTTGTTATCTTCCCTTTGTAGAGCCTTTTGCCAATCTGTACACAGGGATTGATTCCAGAGAAAGGTTGCTAAGCAACTTAAAATGAAAATCATATAGTGGACTATCAGGCATTTCTAATGAGGCCTTCTTGAGCCATACCTTATTCTTCACAACTCACTACAAGCCTGGGATTATGAACTCGTGCAACAGATAGGCAGAAGTCTCCAATTAGTATACCCTAATGTACAGAGAAGCAGCATGCCAAAATGAGAGTTATTAATTAATGAGTGCAAGACACACATATTCAAAGGCATCAGACTCAGAAATCACAGGATGACCAACTAGAATTTATTGAATGCACAGTTGTACAAACTGCCTAAGCTTGAAGGAAAAAGTAAATGGAATGGTAAACAACATCATTTGGTTACCTCTATATTAGTAAATAAAACAGTTTCTAGAAATGCTTTTGGACACTGTATTTCATATTCTGTAAGTCTTGTAGAACGGTCCCTGAAAAGCTTCTGCCAGTGACAGTCTCCTAAAACATTTCTTGGGATAGTTGTGGAATTAACTATGGATGACCCTCAAAAGGCACTCTGCATGTATTCATGATGTCCTGGAGCATAAGGGAGTTTAATAGTACGAATGCAGGTTTTTCCACTGAGTTGCCCTCAGTAATAGACAAAAGTCTGATTTGTAGATAATTTGCTAGCATAGCCTTAGCTTGTTAGGATTCAGCTGTGCATTTTCAGCCTTGATAAATGTCTTGATCCCTAGATCCTAGTAGTTTACCCAAATGTTATGATTTAAATTTTTATGCTTTCTTATCTAACATTCAGAAACTTCTGATCAAAACTAGAACCTATATCTTTCTACAAATAATTTTCTGAGTACAAGTGATACATATATGCAGTTTACCAAATTGTTTATATCTGTTGCTTTACAATATAAAAATGGTTATTTGAATAATTTGCAAACTGAATTTCAATTATTGAAAAAGTATTACTACTCGGTTTTGTTATTCTGTGTATTTCCTTCTCTTTGCCATGTTGCTTTGGCAATTGTGAGCATGCATAATGGCTATTGTGTTCCCATGGTGAGACATCAAATGTGCAGGATCTTATAATTTTGTCACTGATTAAATAATACATAATCCCAGCAGGAAACTCATAGGATGTCTCTCATTGTCGCTGCTTCTGTTTAGTTTCCTTACTATTTTAAATCTCTTCCTGTCTTCCTACTCATACTCTGAGTAACCAGTTTCCAATTTTCTTTGCTATCTGGGTTTACCAATATTTCTCTGATTTGACCTATAGTTAAATAATTGTAACATAAAAAAGCAATAAATTTAAAAATGTAATATATTTTGGTTTTTTATTCATTGAAGAGGTGAAAGATGTGTCTTCCTCTGTGAAGAATATCCTGTGAATATCTTGAAAAATATCTGTGTGCAGGTATCTTGCAACCTCAGTAAATGCTATAGTCATTGATTTAGGAAATTTTACACAACTTCTGCATTGTGGGCTTTACAATTTATAGGGTGGGTTTTCTAGGTGTTGAGAATAAGCTTCATCTCACCTCACGTTAGACATCTGAGTGTCATCTAGGTTTCCTAAATAGTCCATAGAAATACAAATATCTGCACAGAACAGGAGGTGGGATTCATCTTACCATGTATCTTTAAAGGGGATATCTACGTGTGAAACAGATTATAGTCAGAGTTCTGTTCAGTACAGTCAATAGAGGGTTGATAATTTTATTCTGTAGTAGATATTCACAGAGGCTGAAAGGCTCTTCATCCTCCAGTACCTACTACTCATCCCAATTATTTCAATCCTTGAGTTGAATCCTAGCAGAAAAAAGTTTTCTCAAGGTGACCTTTGCCAAAAATATCAATGTTAGGTGGAACAAATCAATTAATTTTCTGTCAATTTAATATAAGGGGACCCTAAAGATGACATACATTAACTTAGGTGAGAGAAATCATACTCTTTGTACATGGCATTAAGTGCAGAGTATTGACTGCAGAAAGAAGCAAAAAAGCATGCAAATGAATGTGTAATGCAGTTACAAGAACTTACAGAAAGCCACTGAAAAAATATGTACTTTATATGTAAGATGAATCTGATACATATATATACACAGTGCTAATTTTTTTCATTGACATTTAAAATATGAAAGAGGATGAGAACTATCGTATAAAGAATTAATGACATTTAGTATTAGAGGATTTCTTTAGAGACAGATACCCTGTGGATACATGTTTAGCCACCTATTAGCTTCCCATTGGCAATTTTTGCATTTTTAATAGCCTCTACAATCTATAATTTAGTGCTTTTTTGATAATTTTTTTTTTTTTGCTAATATTTGCATAAGCTCTTTTTTTGAACACTGGCAAAAATTTCTAGAAATGGTCCAATTGCCTGCTCTGATCATTTGTAGAACATTAGAAAGCATTTTTGTCATTGTGTATAGAAGGCAAAACCACAAAATAAAATAGTATTGCCATTATGCTTACACTGTTTCTCCCCGAACTGATCAAAGACAATTTTGCATTATTTCCAGCGTCCCAGAACACACTCACAGTTTATCAAGACAGAGCTTCTTATCCAGCCTTTTGGAGAGTAACATACTAACACATTAATTTCCACCATCTTGCTCAAAGGGCAGTTCCAACACTTGTTAGAATCTAAACTTGAAAAAATAAGTGCATCTCTTCATCTACTGCCTACTTCTTTTTCCTAGTGCATTTATTTGTAATTCTCTGGCACTGATTGTCCTAGATTTTGGTTTCTTTTAGAAAAGTCAAAGTATTTACAAAAAAATTGCCACATTTACAAAGCAATGTAAAGAGTTCTGCTGTAGATAAATGGTTAGTCCCAAGTATCCAGAAACAAAGGAAACAATGATTACTAATGGCATCTGAAAAAGGTGAGAATTTTAATGTCAGTGAGGTTTTCCCAAGTGTTCTAGATGATAGTGTCTTATGCAAAGCAAAGATACTGAAACACAATTCTCTTCAAGAGTGTTCCCTCCAAATCAAATCATATTTAGACCTATGGAAACAAAAATGCCCAGCTACTAATTTGTACCTATATTTAAAGGTTGAAACATGTCTTTCTGTAAATTAGGGTTTTTTTAAAAAACTGACATTGAAAATGTGTTTCCAGAAAGTTGTTTCGTGTTGCATTCTAACCACTAACTTCTGTAACAACTGTGGTAGATTTTATATACTTCCAAAATCAAATCCTAAATATCTTCTGACAGGGTTACTTAATATTATGTACAATAAATATAGTGTTAGAAACAAAACAAAGAGAGATAAAAAAAAGTTAAAAAATCAAACTCACAAACAATCAAATTAAACAGTTTATTCAGTTGCAACTTTTTCATTTATCTTCCATAATATAGGGGTAGCTCTTGGTATTTTAAGGAGGAGAATGTATTCAAGTCTATTGAAACAATGCTGCTTCTGAAAATATTTTGGCCTGAACGGTGTTCTTAATATGATTTTCTGAACCAAGTAAGCAATAGGGCTTGCTTCTATGGATTGTAATTGAAAACATTACTTGCAATTTTTCTATGGTTTTAAGCAAATTGAATTATGTAGCATGGAATAAAATATTTATATGTATTTATGTATATATATGTGTTAGTGTACATTATTGTACAAATCAGGTCAGTTGTTTTTAATTTGTTACATTTTTTTAGACTTTTATTATGCTCCAAATTTCACTACTATCTTTCTGCAATAACTTTAAAAACATATTGCTGTAGAAATAATCCTCACAATGAATTTCTAAAAATTTACTTTTGAAAAATGGAGAACTTAATTTTAACTGAGTCTAAATATCGAAAATAAATAACCAAATTTTACCACTGAAGGGCAAGCTTTTAAAAAGATAAAATAATGCCATTATGAAGAACAATGTTTAGTCCACATAATTCATAGAAAGTATTGAATATTGTGATAGATGACATTACTGTTTCTGATGAAAACATTTTAGATTTTCCAAAGGAAAAGAAAGGAGAGAATTTTAAACCACTCACCTTTAAGTAATTGGTAAGTGAATTCCCTTAGAGACTGCTTAGTGTCTCTACAGTCCGTAGTAGAAGTTCTCCCTATTCTAAAAAAAAAATAGAAGAAATGGAAAGACCTGGAGGAGGTTATTTAAATGTATGTCCTCTTAGTCACTACCTAAGCTAAGGTTAAAGTGAGTTCCAGAGTTCTGTCAGATGAAGACAAAGAATTGTATTTTTGTGCTGCAGCCCAACATCTGGTCTGTTCTCTTCAGTTATCAGCCTTTTAATTTTTAATAGATCCTAAATTCTACTTGAATTTACGGTTCATGTTTTGCATAGATTTGCATAGTGTGCTGTAATTTGCATATTTGTAATAATACCTATTTTCTTATTTTACAACCAGAAATTATTGACAGAGTACCATATATATTCAACATATTTTTCATACTAAATTACTTTAAGTTATAGTGTGGTTCATACATTTTAGTAATTTGTGAGTAACAATCTAGAAGGCCTGATAGGAACTTTGATATTGTGCTGGGTATTTAAATACTTCTTGTGAAAACCCCTGTAGTTAAGTGCTATGAAAGGTATTTATTTTCAGGTTTTCTGATGGTAGTTATAGTTGGCTGAGGCACTACAATACGATTTTGAAAAAATATACATGACATATTTGCACTATTACCTTTTCATTAAAACAAGCTTTAAATTTCATTTATTGCTCATGTAGTTTCTATTATGATTGATGTACTGATTTTCAAGAGGGTGCATTTATGATTTGTCCATTCAAAAGTATATGTGATAATTTAATTGTGTATTTACTACATACCTCTTACAAACAAAGCCTCTACTGGACATTTTTATGGGGCTGAGGAATCAATATGGATTTATTTCACTGTATTTGTAGTGACTATACCTCCAATATTAACCTCCAGAAATCCAATAAATGAGTGAGCCTGTTCTTTCTTCAGTTGAAAAGGTCTTTTTGATCAAACTGTGTTTTTACTAACATCACTTAAGAATTTTCTAATTTCAACAAATCAAGCCTTGTTAAGCTATTCAGCTGGTAATTTTGGAATGGGTTTCTCACCAGGACGTTGGCTATATTCTACTTCTTGCAAGGCTATTCTAAAGCAAATGAGCTTAGGTAAATTTCTATAATAGATTTCTTATTTTATTGGCAGTCAAAATCTCTAGAAACATGAACCTCAAATAGAATCAGTATTAAATAATTTTAACAACGTTTACATAAGAATGATATTTATAAAAATATAAGCTCTGATTAAATAAATCTATTTTCATGGTAATACCTCCAATTTACCAATATGAATTGGTATTATCCAGACAGAGAACATATATGTTTATGGTAGCTGATATTTTGGAAGGTGATGTGTTGGTTTTAATGAGAGTTTTTCCACTTATTTTAATGAATCCAGAATTCAGTGACAGCAAGAATTAAATAAAGAGACTTCTTGAAAAAAAATCCTTTAATAAAAAATGCATGGCATCAGTGTGTGCTAAACGTGCCATGGATGTGTTCCTGCAAAAGACGATCTGTCCTTGACATAAATATTCTTTAATTGCCATATTACATTCAGAAAAAAAATTTATGTAAGCAACCCAAATTAGATTAAATGGTACACATGAAGGTATAATTTGAATTGGTTTTACCAAATATTTTATTATTTTTATTAACATCTGTAAGGTAAACATATGCAGGTATTCTTCCCAAGGATGCCAAGGCAGTGGAAGCTTTAAAAAAAAGGTTTATTTCAGATGCAAGGACCATTTCTTAACAACGCTGCCCTGTGCACCTGGCCTTCAGGGAAAAAGGCGAGTTTCTGGCCCCTCACGGCCCTTTTTATTCTATTTCTTCCCCACCTTCCCAAGGCAGTGCATGTCTCTGAGGCCTATCTCTCTCCTCTCACCTACCAGAGAGAGGCTGAGGACTTCTCTTGCTATATGCCAGGGGTGGGGTCTTTCTCAAACTGCCTTTGAGAAAGAGTTACCATCTAGGCAGAAAGCCTTTTTAGTGAAATCCGAGCCCTTAACTTTCTGTTACAAATTCTTCTGAGGTTGTATCTATCCCTGCAATATCAGATTCGGGAAGAATACCTTTTGACTTTGAGAACCAAAACATATTGAACAGAAAAAAAAAGAAAGTCTGTTCTTTGAGATTGAAAATCACAGAACTGCAGGGGAAAGCATGGGGGGTGAGGTGGGTGAGCGGAAAGTGTACTCGCCCACACAGTAGATCTAATATCTAGTAAGAGACGTATAGTTAGTGTGGATGTATATGATTTTCTGGTTTTTCTAATCTTTTTTTTCAAACATAAGTTTGCTTTTAAAGATTTTCTAGGCAGTTGAAAAGTCCTCTTGTGTGTCTGTGAGACTAGAATTCTCCATGAAGCTTAATGTGTGAGGGTAATCCTTTGTACTGGATGCTGACTATTTAGAATATTTTATTTTCACCTGCAAAAATTAATTTCCTTATTTTGGAAATATTTTTGTAATCTAAAGTAGTAAATTTAAATATCTATTTTCAGAAGATATGTTCCAAAAAAATTGAGATCATAATATGTATCACAGAAATACAAAGAAAACCCCCAAAAAGAGTCCATTCTGTAATTTTAATTTTGTATTTCTGAATTTTCAATATCTAATTCTCACTTTAAAATCATTCTGTAAGGCTCTGTCTTCATAATTTTATTATTTATCCATTTTTATACTTCAAAATTGTATTTAGAAAAGATTCACTGTCACTGCTTCACAGTTTGCTAACTAATGTCAAAGTTGAGAAAAAGCAAACAAAAAACCTGCCCAAATGAAAGAACTTCTAAAAAAATTATTAAACTCTTGTATATATAGTATTTAAGTGCCATGACTTTCAGTAGAAATAACAATGCTAATTTGAACGTATGTATGAAGTGAAAACAGTTAAACTCCTTGGACTGGTTTATCAGAACCAGGAATTTGACTGCCCTGGCTGCAGTCCTGGGAAATACCAAAGATTTGTGAAATTCTTTGAATTCCTCCTCTCTGCAAAGACTCAGAACTCGTGTTTTGGGACCACGTTGTTCAAAAGCATGTATTTAGAAATGGACAAGTGGAGCATTGTTTTCTTTTATCTATGACTAGGAAGAAGACAAAAAAAATTACTAACTTAAACTTATCTTCTTTTGCACAAAATCAATATATTTACTTCTCATTTTTTCACATTCCTCAGATTTAACTACCACAGATTTTTTGGGGGAGAGAGTATTTTTTTGTTTTCTTTTATAAACTGTGAATGCAGCTCTAATGGAACCATTTTAATTATAGATAGATATGATTAAACAAACAAATAAAAACCACTAACCAAATCAAGAGTTGTTTCTAATTCATCCAAAAGGAATGGGAGATGTTCATACTTATTAGCCCCATATGGACATCTCGGATAAATCTCAGTGCCAATACAATATAAATTAGTAACTGGATGGCATCACTAAATTTAGGTGTCTTAACCACAAAGTCAATATTTTTCTTAAAATTAACAGATAGAGTAAGAACTGGCTTTCATTAATATTGTTTTAAAGTCCTAGGAGCAGCAATATTTAGTTCTAGACTAAGAAATAGTTTAACTAACAGGTCAGACCTGGACTTCTTAAAAAAAATACAGACCAGTCAAAAACTTTCAGTCTTAAATAAATTTTAAAATAGTTATATCATCATATATTTAGAATTAAGTAAGAAGATTTCTACTACAAATATTTCATCATTTAGTTCTGCTACATCACATTTGACTTTGAATCAAGAAGTTTTTAATATATCTTTTATGATATATGGTGTATGTGAAGAAATCAAATCTACTTTACTCTTTGAGGTGAGATTGTTCCTGCTAAATCATAAAGCAATAAACATAAATTCATTAATATAATATACTAATTCAGAATATTTTTTTCCTAATGCTCTGAGTACAGATGAGGGTAAAGGTGTTCCTGTATTTAGCTTTGCAGCAGTTATAGCACATAGTACAGACCAAGAGGAGATAAGATATCTTTGGCTACCTTTAAATCACCCAAATTTCAGACTAGGAAAAGTCATTAAATGCTTTAATTGAATTGTATTTTTGCACAGCTATACATAGACTCAGCAGTATTTTAGAATACTGATAACACTACAATAAATACAAGTTCCCTACACTGACTTTTTCTTCTGCATAAGTCTGCGTTATTATTTCTATCTAGAAACTGTTTACTGCTACTGCACAGTATGAACATTAACATGGAATAACAGGATGGTTTCAGAAGGAACCTTAAAGATCATTTCATTCCAAGCCCCCTGCCAAGGGCAGGGACACCTTCCACTAGACCAGGTTAACCTCAAAGCCCCGTCCAACCTGGCCTTGAACACTTCCGGGGATGGATCATCCACAACTTCTCTGGGCAAAAGTATTCCAGTGTCTCACAACTCTCACAGTAAAGAATTTCTTCCTAGTATCCAAACTAAACTTACACACTTTCAGTTTTAAAGCCATTACCCCTTGTCCTGTGTGCTGTTGTGTGAAGTCCCTCTCCAGCTTTCTTCTAGGCTCCCTTCGATACTGGAAGGCTGCTATAAAATCTTCCTAGAGCCTGCTCTTCTCCAGACTGAGAAGAAGCCTGAAGAACTGTGGCTTTATACAGACACTCTGTGCTACTGAGGGCTGAGACCATTATTTCTATTAGAATTGTTGTGTGATGATCAGCCACAGGATACTCTTTATTGTTCTTCATTGTGGTATAGGTAATAAATAGTTGATTGCTTTAATAAAGGCACAGTTGAAATAATAGGAACTAAATTTCAAAGTAAAATTATTTTGAGAAAGAATCCTAAACACGTGGCCCATTACCCCACTTTGTATAGTTATTGTAAACTACATTCCTTGGAGATCCATGAACCAAACCCAAGTGATTTATACTATTTAGGATAGAAGTTATGTTATACTTGCTTACTGTAATATGTTATTGTGGTGATAAAATAATATTCTGAACATTAAGAACAACAGAATTATATCATGAAGTAATAAAGTACTTTGTTTTAAAGTAAAATTAATTTTAAGAAAATGAGTTTGGGGGATAGCACAGCGAGATCACAAACATTTAGTGCTATCTTAGTTCTCTGGTTCAGAAACAATTCAGGAGCATCCTCCTGTGAAAACAGTTTACAGATTCTTCTGCACAACGGTTACCAACCAGCATCAGAAATGTGTGCAAATAAACTACGAGTCACTACAGGTTTATTACCCATGTGTGGTAGTGCAACACCAGACTCATAGCAGTGTTGTTGCTGCTTTGCCTGTTAGAATAGGCAGAAAATAATGAAGAAAAATATTTTTTCAAGTAGTTTATTTCAGTGTTGGTGCAAAGACTATTTTTCTACCCTCAGGAGACAGTGAAAACTGTCAACAACTGGAATGCTTCAGAATTGCAAATGATCTGAATTCTAAATATTTCTTTTCAAATAAAATTTAAAATGTAAGTCATAACTATAAAACAGATAGAGCCATTTAAAGATGAATGTACTATGCATAGTAAAATATTGCCAGAGATAACAATTGTGTGCTAAGTCTGTTTAAAAGTCTAGTGTTCCTGCTAAAGTGCTTGTACACAACTGATACATCTAAATGATAGTCTAGTTTCAGATTAATTATACTCTTTATTCCCACCACCTCTACCAACTGACTTCTATAAGTCCGTAGAGAACAGTAATTTTATTTTTTTATTCTGTGAAAATAAAAAAAAATGTAAAGGAACAAGAATTGTTTGTACTCCTTATTTTCTACAAAGCCTGAACATCAAGCCTTATGAACTTTACATTGAATTTAATTTTGTATAAAACTAAATTTTTGAGCAGCAGGGAGAGTGGGACCCTGAAGCTAACTTTCTCTAAACATTTAGGCTTCTAATTTCTATATGGTCTTCCTACTTACCTATGATAATAACTGGAAAGAGAGTAGATTATAGTTAGCAGACCTTTGGCAATTGCACATTCCATTATGTGATAAAGGTCAAGTATGGCTTTCTGGTCCTCTCCTCAAGCTGCAGTTTCCCTCAGGGTGCATCTGCCTGCTGTGGCACAGAGTCTTCCGTGGGCTGCAGTGTAGGTATCTGCTCCACCATGATTCTCCAAGGGCTGCAGGGGGACAACCTACTTCACCATGATGTCCTCCAGGAACTCCAGACTTCTCTCACCTTAGTGTCGTAGAACTGCTTCTCACACTTTTTTTCCCACACTCATCACTGCCTGCTCAAATGTTTTGCACTTTCTTAAATATGTTTTCGCAGAGACTGATGGGCTCAGTTGCAAAAAATGTGCTTTGCTAGAAAATTACATGCTATACAAAAATAAAGGATGGTGGATGTACAAACATACTGCTAAAGAACTGGAAAATCCACAAAACTTCATTTTAATATGTCCCTTCTTTAGGTCTTCTTTCTCCTGAAGATATGGGAGGATTACTTAGCATAAGATAGTGTTGTTTCAAGCACCAGATTTTTTTAGGATTACAGTGAGTGTGTCCAAAATTCTGTTGAAAAATGGCATTGTCTTTTTTGGGTCACTATCCTTTTGTGATAAATACCATTGCCCAGTGTATGCTACAGAATACCGAATATCACTAGTGACAAATTCTGACCAGCAATAGCAGATCAAAATCCGATGAGACAAAGCAATATACTTTCAGTGGTCAAGGTAGAATCGGGATATGCTGAGTTGGAAGGGATCCATCAGGATCATCAAGTCCAACTCTTGGCCCTGTGCAGGACACCTAAAGAATGACACCATGGGCCTGAGAGCATTGTCCAAATGCTTCTTGAACTCAGAGTGGCTTGGTGCTGTGACCACTTCCCTGGGGGTCCTGTTTTAATGCTCAACCACCCTCTGGGTGAAAAACTTTTTCCTAACATAAATGTCCTATGTAACATAAATCTCCTCCAACTCAGATTCATGCCATTTCCTTGAGTCCTGTCACTGGTCATGAGAGTGAAGAGATCAGTGCCTGGCCCTCCACTTCCCCTCGTGAAGATGATGAAGACTGCAATGAGTTCTCCCCTCAGTCTCCTCTTCTCCAGGCTGAACAGACCAAATGACCTCAGCTACTCCTCATACGGCTTCCCCTCAAGGCCCCTCACCATCCTTCTGGCCAACCTTTTGAAGCGTTCTAATAGCTTAATGTCTTTTTCATATTGTGGTTCCCAAAACTGCACACAATATTCAAGGTGAGGCCACACCAGTGCAGAGCAGAGCAGGACAATCCCCTCCCTCGACCAGCTGGTGATGCTTTGCCTGATGCTGCCCAGGACACGGTTGACCCTCCTGGCTGCCAGGGCACTGCTCAGATTCAACTTGCAATGGACCAGGACCCCCAGGTCCCTTTCCATGGCACTGCTTTCCAGCAGCATTCGTCTTGTTCCCTAATCTATACACACTACCAGGGTTGTCCTCTCCCAGGTACATAATCTGGCACTTTCCTTTGTTGAACTTCATATGGTTGGTGAATGCCCATCTCTCTAATTTGTCAAAGTGTCTCTTCAGGGCCTCTGTGCCCTTCAGGGAGTCAACAACTCCTCCCAATTTAGTGTCGTTGGTAAACTTGATTAGTGACCCTACCAGCCCTGTCTCCAAGTTGTTAATGAAGATGTTGAAGAGATCTGGGTCAAGGATGATACTGGGTAGTCACTGAAATTAGCACTCCATACACATGCTTATTCTTGTTCCTTAGTGCAGAAATCACAATAAATGTCTTTTAATTGGTTTCTTTTATACTCATGCAGAGATCTTTGATTATGTTCATGCTTTTTATCTCAACAGCAGCTGACTTGACATTTACACATACAGCAATAGCACATTTTCCTGCTGTTACTAGACTTAACAATTTTGTAATCTGTGAATCAATGACCTTTGCAACTAAATTCAGACCTTCAGCATTTCTCATAAAAATAGTAAAATGTTCTCAGAAGAACAGAATGCTTTGCTGTGTACTCTCTAAGCCTACGGAATATATGACAATGGTGTTAGCATCACAATTTAAGCACAGACCATATACTCTAACAGGCAAAAATTAAAATAAGAGACATTTTACTCAGCAACATATCTGAAAAACAAAAAGACTAGGATGTTCCAAACTGCTCCCTGCAGTATGAATGTACCTGTAGGGATACAGAAGATAAAATATATGGTTTTGAAAAGCTATATCCTTGGTAGGCTAAATTGGATCTCATTCTGTAAAATAAAGTAAAAGAGATACACTGATATTTCTTTGTATGGTTAAAGGGTGAAAATTCTCACTCTCTACTGTAAAACTTTTGATAAGATATGAAATAGTCTTAGTAACAAAATGAAATATAACTGTTATAGCATCTTGGAATGGGAAAGTAGATTCAAAATATTTTTTCCTTACGTTTTCTTACTACCTCCCCCCTGAAAAAGTGAATTATAATTTCAACATTTCTGGATTATTTTCAACATATAAACTCAACACGGTATTTTTATTACAGGCTCTTGCTCCTTACAGGCTTCATTACATTTTTGTAATATACTCCACCGTCATTACAGGTTTTTTTAGCTCTTTTCCAAGGGACACCTTTTAAGGGACTATTTAAGCCCTATAAATCATACCCCTCTTCTTCCTCAAAGATTTTTCAGAGTTGTTTTGGTTTTGTTTGGTTGGTTTTTTTAATTGAAACATTCCTAGTGGCACCAGAACCACTAAAATCAGAAGTTAAAAATAAATCTTATCTCAAAGAGACTGTTAAGTCTATTGAACTCTCAGTCTTCACATTTGTATGTTACTAAATCCTTTTATTTTCAAGGTTGCCTTCCTGAATTCTCAGTTTAATTAGAAAACATTATATTTATTTAACAGACGGTGTTCAATTGCTTCTGTAAATTTGCTTTTTTTTCTATAATTGAACTTAAAGAAACCCTGTTTAATTCAAACATTAAAAGTATAGATTTGACATCATATGTGACCCTTTAATCTCTCCGAACTGTATTTCAGTGTGTGAGTTTCTCAGTTCCTTCAAATAAGGACAGATCCTTTTCAATTTACGTAGCATATTATCTAAAGATCTCCTGCCTGCTTCCTTCATTTGCCTTAGTGGGAAGTTAAGGGAAATGGATTCTGCATGTTATCTTTTATAATCTACTTTTATCTACCAGAGTGTTTATACCTACTAGAAGCAATTCAGCTTGAAAGTCTTTATCAGAGAAAATCCATTTACTAAAATGGACAAAAGAACGTATAAAATTTAAAATCTAAAAAAATGATATTGGAGCAATATCATTCCAGAGAATGCCATGTATCTATGAAAAGTAGGAAAAATGTATATTTCAAAGGAACTTCAAAATCACCATTTTGCATCTGATTTTTTATTTGAAAACTCTGGCACTTATTTGGTTCCTGGTTGAGCTAGGTCAGATGACTAAACTAGTAGAAAAGCAGTTAAAAAATAAATAGAAAACCTCTGGGGAACAGGTTACCACTTCAGCTACATGCAATAAAATGTTAGGTCAGCCTTTTGGGCTTTAGAAGTATGTCTGTCATATGTGGAAGTCAACCCATAGCACTACTTCATTTTAAACTCTCTCATTGCTACTGAATAACTAAATGGCCAAGACAGTTTAAAACCAAACAACCCCCGGCCTTCTATAATACTCCCAAAACTGTTGCAATGGAATAACTTTATCAGGTGAAGAACTTGCTATGCAAAATCCGAACAAGACACCAAGGATGCCTTATTGTGTATTACCATTGTTTGGAATTGTCTATCCCTTAATCTCTCATGTAGGTATAGGAAAAAATATGTACCAGCAAGAATTTTACATCTGTTATTGTGTTTTGGGATAGTAAGGATTTAGGATAGTAAACAAAATTGTGGTGAGTTCTAGTACTGACTTTATTACTTTTTTTTTTTAATTAATTGCTTCACATTTCAGTTTATCCATCAGGTAATTGAGAAGAATAATATCTTCCTTTCTGCCCGAAGGATATTTAATCAGTGCCTGTGATATCATGGATTTAAAAATGAAAAGTATGAGGATTAAAAGGGAGTATCAGCCTGTCACAAGGTAACTGTAATGTTCCATGTTCCTTCCCCAGCTTCATTGTGGTTGTGGAATTTTAATTAGCAGTTCCAAAAATTTTTCTTGGCATAGTCTGATGACACATCTCAATAGAGCAGGATGCATGACTTTGAGATCATGGAATCATTTATACTGGAAAGGACACTTAAGAACATTAAGTCCAAACATAATTATTAAATCCAACTGTAAATAAATGTTTCACTGTTTGAAAAGAACAGATGGTTTATCTGGTAAGCTTTACAAGTATTTGTGTCATCACAAACATACATGTCCAATGTATTACATGGGAATATAATGAGAGATCTGTATAAATAGAATATTTAGGGTAGGATATTTTCATGATTAGTCCTTCTTCCTGATTTCTTCCAATGAATTATTGCTATATGTTAATTGCTACAATTGTTATTATTTTGACAATTCTTAGTTTATTATTAACATTTTTTATTGGCCTATCAATGTCAGTTGGGGTTAATTCACATAATTTTTTCAGATGAAAACCAAGATTCAGTGTTGCTTAAGCTGGAATCAAAAATTCTAAAATTTCCCAGCCTCCTTCCTTTTCAGTACACATTTCAATACACTTCTGTTTTACAAAATCAGTGTACAGCCTTGTCCCTTTAGGTCCAGTTGTCAGCCAACAACTGAGGTATCTCAGTTCATACTGATGGGATGACATTAATATGGCTCACATGATTCTGTCACACAGACACCTCAGTGTGCAGCTGTAGCAAACAGTAATTACATGCTGTTGGACAGTCCCACTGCTGACTGGGGATCACCAGAAGAGTGAAAGAACTATTGATATTGAATGGAGAGGTCTCTGAGGGAAGTGGCCTTAAGAAGACAGCAGAAATCCCATTGTATGTTTTTGCAAATAACTTAAATACTAATGACTGAAAAAGATCTTCAAATTTATCTAGCTTTCTCTGCAGAATATATGTTAACTATACACATTAAAAGTACTGTTCCACTGAGCATCTAAAATATAGCTGAGTTTAAGTGAACTGAATGAGGCTCGGGAAGCAGTCAAATGGAGGTTTTCAGAAATACCTAACATCTAAGTCCTACGGGAATTGTTGTGCTTTTTATGTCCAGATGCTTTTGTAAACAATATGTGAATATTTAGCCACCTAACCTTTTTAACTTGGAATAGAAGGAAAATTTTAACCAGGAAGAGAAAACTCACATCTTTCATAGCTTGAAGCTTTCTTATTTTTTTTCCTGGTTTTCAATTCATTTATAGGTTCATGTTATTAAGTAATGAGAATTCAGGTTGTCTACAAATATTTAATGCTATGCTTTTAACTTAAGACTATTTTTTTTCCCTAGGACATTTTCAAAAAAAAATTATATCTGGCTTCTCACTTCCCCATACTCATTATCATATGAAAATGTTTTTTAATATTATATTTTGATCTTAAGTGCTGTGATTATGTTCAGAAGTTCAAGGCCAGAAGGTGGACTCAATGATCCTGATGTGTCCCTCCAACTCAGCATATTCTATCATCCGGTAAACAGAGCAGAAGATATATGGGACAGGGAGGGCAGAAGATTGCTCTGGGAAGTGATGTAAGCCAGATTGCATCCTATAGCAGATATCAGCTGTCCCTGCTGGTGCAAAGGTAGAAAATTTGTGCCACCAGCCTAATTTTCCAGAGTCATTTGAGCCTGGGGATTCTTGAGGGCTTACAGACCTGAGTGAATTTGTCCATTGATTTTTTTAAATTTTTTTTTTAATGTGTATGACCTGATCTGGTATTATGTGTTGTATAGTATAATTTCATAAACTGCCATGTTTCAACTGTTTGAAAATAGTATTTGAAAGTTAGGCTGGAATTATGCAGTGGTTGTGTAAGACTTCAGTCTCAAAGCCACAAGCTCAATTGGGAGTATTACTTTTAAAAATATAAAAGTCTCCAAAATATTTCCCACCAAACTTTTGCAGAGCCTTTGGTTCTTTAATATCTTGAGACAGAGTAAAGAGAGAACACTGCATATGTTTCTCAGGAGATACTTTTAATTTTGGGGAGAAAATAGGAGATCTTGGCAAAAGTTTAAAAGGTGTAATGTTACAACCAAAACAAAGCATTCCACGAAAGCAGCGAATTAGCACACGTGGACCCACACAACTCAGCAAAATCCAACTCACTTGTTTTATGTTACTCTAAATATTAAGTAAGAAAAGAGATTAAAAGAGTAAAGAAAGAGAACAAGACAAGAAACGGGAGTAAAAAACAGAGAGAAAATAGATTAGAGAAGAATAAGAGAAAAACAGCTACTACCAAAGAGTCCTATGGAAGTACAGCTTCACATGGTGGAGGCAGATCCCAGAAGAGTGAGAGGTGGAGAGCATGTGCTGCTGTATTTATGTGATTTGGCCACCTCTGGCCACCCCTCCCCAGCAGGAATTCCGGCTCACTGGCGACTCTGTTCCTCCAGGCTGGAGTTAGGGGTGGTGTAGCCAGCCAGAGGCTGGGTTAGGAGTTCCAGGGGATGTGGTGTGGGCAGGCTCCCAGGCTGCCCTTTTAATTGCCAGGTGATACTGCGGAGCCTGCCATATGGGTTCCATGAGCTGTGCCATGTGGGGTATGGCCTGGCCCTTTCCCCCCACACTCTTGAGTTGATTCTGGCCCAGTAATTAAATAATCCTCCATGAGATTCAAATCCAGTGCCTCACAGGTTGTCAAAATTATTTATTTTTTGTTTTGAGCACAATATCAATAGAAAAATACAATTCACTCATGATACAGATTCACTTTGAATTTTCAGGGTAATTTACATTAGTAGTGGTATTGCATGTGCAATAAATAATACTTCCTTGGTTTCTAATGGTGTTAATAGTCCTCTGTGTATTACTATGAGAAGAATTGAATCTACCATCATTATTTTCCTATTATTATTGTGCTGTACAAGAAAAATAGTTTTGCATTAACCGAGAAGTAAAATGTATGTTTGTATTTAACATCATTCTTAAAGTTAGTCTTCAACTCTGAAAATACCTCTTAGAAGCTGTAACAAACAGCAAAGCTAGACAGATGGCAGAATACAGAACCTGCCATTCAGGATAGAGAACAAAATAAAACCCAAGAATTTCTCCATTGATGCCACATAAGTACAAAAGCACCATTGATTAAGCTTGAAAAATAGTCAGTGTGAAAATTGCTAGATGAACAAAAAAAACTGTGCTAAACAAGAGATTAAAGTGCCAAGTGTGCTACAAGGCATTATCGTAATTAAGATAATTTCCAGCATGAGAAAAATATTATTTTTACTGTATATTGTTTTAGAGTGCCCAACCATTTGGAAAAATGCTTTTATTTTTCTTTCTATAATAACTGTCTATTATTATAAGAGATATTGTAAGCAGGTTTTTGAAAACAATGTTATTTTAAAGGTTAATTATATTCATAAATACTTCACATGAGCTAATTTATTCTGCTGTTATATATCCTGAAGACTCTTAAAGGCAAATGTCACTGTTGCACTCTCTTCTCACTAGTACAGGTAGAGAATTTTACCTTCGTTCTAATGCTTTTTTATGTTCATGATGCATGGCCCAGGTATCTTTATGTCCATTATCAGGATGACAATTTCTGCTCATGACTGGTGAAATTAACATCATAACAATTATGTGAAATCAATTTCAAGTTTTTTTCAAAAGGAATTTCTTCCTTCCTAATGAAAACCATCAGCCATAGCAAACCTACTCAGTTCTTTGGGAAGGGAAATAATAGGCCTGCATTCTACAGTTTCCTCCATTTTTTTCATGAGAAGCAGAAAAAAATGCTGCTTTCTTCTTGTTATTATATCACCTTACACTTACTTTATTCTAAATTATTATAAACTTTTGAATTTATATTTATGTCTAGGTACTTTCTCAGTGTTTTATAGCATATGTATAAAAAAGGACATATATACAAGAATGCAATTATATTATGTTACATTAACAAACCATAAAGGTGCAATAAAATTTTTATCTTATACAAAATCAAAACAAAAAAACCAAACTGACCTATAAAACTGAGACTGGCAACTGATGTCTCTAATACTGTTGCTGGGTTTTTTTCCAGCACAACATTCAGTTCTCCCCAACCCTATTTTTCCCTCTAATTATTTCATGTGAAAGTTGAGATTCAATACAATTGTCTCAGAAAGAAATTTATCCTTGGGATTTTCTCAGACTTTTTGCTTTCTCCCTTCCTGTTAGACATATGACAACACTTATTGGGAAGAAAAATGGGGAATTTTTAAACTCAATTTCTTCTTCAATGAAAAATAAAGAAGTTTTCTGCTGTTTGAAATTTCCTAGCTGACACTGTGCTTGAGTGTAAAGTAGGTAAAATTTAATCTATGCAAGACAAAATGGGAAAAGGGAAAAATGAGACTGACTTCTCTTGCTGAGATTTTCTATTTTTGTTCAAGAGATGGATAACTTGAAGGTACTTTATGGGGTACCCCAAATAGACAATCTATGGTCTGTACATGAGACATGGAACTGTTTCCCCTATCATACAGACCTCCTAGGAGTCTCTTTCCTTGCCTACATGAATTTCCTGGACTAGAGCTGCAAGTTGGGAGCTTTTAAAACAGGCTTTCTGAAAAAACTATGCTGCTCTTAGATGCAGTGGTATTTAGCAAAGAATGGCAGTACCTACTAGTAAAGTATTTATTTACATACCTGTATTTTTTTTTACAGAATCCATTTCTCCTTGGGCTCAGTAGCAAAGCAGTCAACCCATCCTATAAAATACACACTAAATTCCCTACCCTACAGCTTCAAAATCTTCTGTGGATGAATAAGCATTTTTTTTTTTTTGCCTTGATCTGCTTAAATGTTTCAGATCTAGTTCTTGCTACGGTTATCTGCAACTTTGGCTTCTGGACTTTACTGTTGGAATGCAGACTGTGTGGTCTTATTCTGAGCTTCCACGTGAGAAACAATGGCTGCTCCATGGTGTTTTCTTGTCCTAGAACAAAAATCAAAGCAAAATGATATTGTGCACTCACCTTCTGAGTGAGATTCAGTGTGTCAATAGTGATGAGTAGGATTTGTCCTGTGTGGCTGTCATGGAACTGTGTGTTATCATGGCCCTTCAGACCTAATGAAATACCCGAGCTTGCAGTTTACAGATTTGCATTCCTGGAGTGCACTGAGTATTCTCAGTAAAATAAAGTTCTTCCTCTGCCCAGATGAAACTGATGGCTGACAAGGCAATAATGTGTCTCGAGTGCTTTGAAAGAAAGAGAGTTGCAGAAGAAACAACTTAGAGGTTCATTCTCTGTGGTATCATTTGACAGGAGAGTCAAAACTACATAAGGCTTTGAAGCTGTTTTCTTTTCCTAGGTAATCTGCAATAATTTGCAATGGAAAACTTGCCTTAAATAGGCATTGTGATAATATGGCAGATATGATTTGTTCTCAAGTGTAAGGAAGTTAGAAAGCTTATATAATTAACCTCAAAAAATCCAAACAAACAAAGTAAAAGTATCCTTTGCTCTCTGCCAAAACTGGGAGCTGAATTACAAAGGAGGCAAAGCTGTTAGGGTCAGAGGAAGAATTGATTCATGGATTGCCGTTCAGATCAATAGAAAAATTCTAATCAGCTTGTGAAGTACAAAATCATATCTTTAGGGTTTCACTCTTCAGCCTCATAGGAACCTATGGGAAAGCAGAAGTGTCAATTTCCCTGAAATCCAATGAATTAGAGCGATGTAGAGATGCAGTTTATATTGCCCTGAGCCAGTGAGAGATGCTCATTTCCAGTGTGATTATTACAATTATTTTACATATGCAAAATGTAAGATATATTAAGAGTGACGACTGTAAACAATCCAAAACTTGGGCATATAAAACAATATTGTTACGCAGTCTTTTAATGGAGGCATGTTACTGCTGGTATGCAGTATTGGCATGCCAGCATTCAAACTGACTCTATTTCAGTCATGTTCAAATTTGGTAATGATACAATTTTTTTTGCTGAACACAAGAGAGCCATTTAGCCCTTAGGCACCATCATGAGTCCCAGAGAAAGATGCATGAAGTGACAATGTGCTTTGTACTCTGAAGAGAGATGAAACACTTATTTCTGGGATCACCCCATCCTGGTGCAGAAAGTGCACAGAGGGGTGTGAAGCACCGCCTTTACCCTCTTTGCACTCACTGATAAGTTTGAGACAGAACTTGCCTCAAGCTTTTTGAAAAAATACAGTTTTATGCAACTGTTATCCAGACAACATCTCAGGGAAAATTTGCATTGACAGAAAGCAAGCCCTTCCTGGAAAACCTTCTGAAATTGTTCAGGAGTTATTCTCGTTCACTGCTGCTAACATCTGCTGTCTAGCTATCAGAAATGTTTGGGGCCATGTTGAAATAATCATAAACAATATACTGATGCTGCAATGCTGAGTAAACATAGATATTTACATAGCTGTAATGGACAAGACAGAAAGTTAACTGTATTCTCTTGATTTTACAAGAAACTTTATCCAGTAACCCCAACAGTAAGTATATTCCATTTTGAAATTAGTTGTATTTATTGTCCTCTTTTCTTGCCATATGAAGGGAACTGAGTTTTGAACTGATCTTCAAAATGGCATGACCAAAGCCTTTAAGATGCCTCAAATCTTCTTTTTCTTCTAGAAACAACCACCTTGAAGCCTCTTTAGAGCTGACTTTTTCCCTTAAGATGCCATATTTTAAAATAGGATCATTGAACAGGGTATTCAGAATATCATTTACAAATTTAGACTAAAAGTAACACTTTTCCTAGTAATCTTTTTTTTTTTTACAGTGCTGTGCTAACGTGGGCAGTGAAGAAGTGAACAGACTGCAGTTCTTTCTGGCATATCTTGAACAAATGCCATTGCTTATGTTCTAATCATTCACTTCACCAAAGCAACTAACGATGAAGAAAAGGTTGTGAAGACATTAGTAGTAGTATCATATGGCAATGTGTGGGTGTGATTTATCAAGTAGAATTTGTATCACATAGATGATACTTGACAAACAGCAAATTAAGTTTGTTCCTCAGATCTCAGATTGATGTTACATGGCAATAATTTAATAAAAGGATAACAAGAATGACATTTTTGGAGCCAGTGAACATGAAACTTAATTACACCCCTATCATGGACATCTGGTAATCATGGATAGACAGTGGCCAAATTTAGAAAAAAAGAAAAAATTATCACAGTTTAAAGAAACATATGACCATAAACACTTTGCTAATGGAACATATCCTGTTCATTGGCTAAAAAGTTAGATGAGAAGTTGAAGGCCTTTAACTAATTGCTATAGCTTTGGAATAACCCCTCTGCACCTCCAAGCAGAAATTCCTTTGGATTCCTTATAATCTCTGTTTTTCTGTTGTTTTAATCATAGTTTGCATTAAAAACAAAGAAAGCAACCCCTATATATATAACATCTTGCTCACCTATTTTAGACTCAAAGTCAGTTTAGAGTATAGTAGTCTGAATTTTAAAAATTCTTTCTTTCCCCTTCTTTGTCTATCAGATGTATAATTTTACTCTTTTAACTATAGCTTTTTTTAATTATCTACTCTTTGAAAGAATTTATATATATTTGAAAATCTGTTTCACTGATATTGCTGAGTACTTTATGTCATATGTGAAATGATAGGGATCATGCAGATTGTTTACTGAAATACATTAAAAATAATCAATCAAATATTGCATTTGCTTTTCCTTTTAAAATGAAGATTTATTAGTAATTTTACAAATTCACTCAAATCTAAATACATGCAATACACCATGCATGCATAAGTACAATTCCTTTGATGTCAACTACTATATGATATATTCTTTCAACTGAGACTAGCCTTTGTTTCAAAGTAAATAAGTTTTAAAAATAATTTGCCTAATGTTCTACAAATCCTTTAATAACACTCTTTAATCTGATATTACAAAATGACATTTTAAAGGTATGACTGTTCATCCTGGAGAAGAGAAGGCTCAGAGGGAAACTCATCAATGTACATAAATATCTGAAGGGAGGATGTAAGCAGGATGGAGCCAGACTCTTTTCAGTGGTGCCCAGTGACAGGACCAGAGGCACAAACTGAAAATCAGGAGGTTCCCTCTGAACATCAGGAAACCTTTCTAGACTATGAGAGTGACTCAACCCTGGCACAAGTTGCTCAGGGAGGTTGTGGAGTCTGCATCTTTGAAAACATTAAAAAAATGTATAGACAAGGTCCTGAGTCACCGGCCCTAGGTGGCCATGCTTGAGCAGGGAGGCTGGGCCAGAGAACCTCCAGAGTTCCCTTCCAGTGTCAGCCGTTCTGTGATATAAAAATCACATTGGTCAAGAAACAGTGAATTAGAGGAAGAGAGGATGGCAAAAGCAAAAGTCTTTACTGTTCTAAGATATTTTGTTGTCTGTTTGGAAATTATGTGCATATTCCTAGGTTTACAGTGGTTGGGGGGGCGGTGTTTGCTTGGGGGGGGTTGTTTGTTTGGGGTTTTTGTTGTGGATTTTTTGGTTTATTTGTTTATTAAGTGTAATTATATTAGAGATTTGTCATGGGGAGCGTGTGGGTACCAAAAAAGAAATAGGAAGTAGCAATAGTTAAGCTCCAAATAACGTGTCACCTAAATATAATCATGAGAAAAAGGTCAAGTTCACACAGTTTGGGGCCATCAAGGGATTAAAGAGTCAGAAAGTCAGCACAGGTCAGAATGGCAATCCTTCAGTGTTCTCTGCATAACACAGTAAAATTTTTCCCTTCTTGATTTCTATTCATATTCTTCTGTAGTTCTAGGAAAAGGGCATTTATTAATATCAGTGGGAGCCCCGTATACAGGGCAGCTGCAGAATATACCATTAAGAACTGCAGTGCAGATTGGAGAAAGGAATTTTATCCTTTGTTGAGAACCATATTGCAGCATTTCTCATCCTTTAAGAGAGACTTTCAAGGGAAATTGTTCTACCCTTGTCCTGATTTGCTTCATTGTCTAATTTTTATCAGTGCATTCAATTTAGTCCTTTCTCTCTACAGTTTCATTTTTCTTCCACCCTTCTAATGATTAACTTTCTTCTGTTCTCTTTCACACCTGAAACTGCAGACCAATATATAGTGGTCAATCACCATTGTTTGCACTTGAAAAAATAATTTGAAGCTCTTCTTTTCATTGATTCTCATAAATTTCATGCTTAAATTTAATTTTATAGTGTTATATATTACTTATTATTGCACTTACTTGCAACTTTTTTGTGATTATGATAAAGTCTTAAATAGATATTACTATGAAAAACACATTATCTATTCTGATGAAAAATTTAAATTGTAGTGTAGTAGAAAACTGTTAAGATAACCTAACCTGTACATGCTAAAATGTTCAAACTACAAGTGAAATGACCTCTGCAACATTCTAGTCAATTTAAAGATAGTTTCATATTGGCAATTAAGGAAAAGGAAAAAAATCTGACTCCTTTGTCATCTTCATAAGGATTTTATATGATTATAATTTTTAAATTAGAGCACAATTTGGCACTAGAAAGTAGCAGCAGCAGAGACAAAAGGAGAAGTGGACCTATTAGAGCAAAGGAAAAAAGAAGGTTTAAATAGGGGACTCATAGGTAAAAACTCCAACCTATACGATTATGTTGCATTCATAGCTGTTGAGAAGAGTGCAAAAGAAATGCGAAGATACTTAAGGAAATTCAAGTCTTAGAAAGAATTGGGGTCTATGTTTCATAAGTCTTATGTAAGAAACTCAAAAAGTAGAATTAAAAGCGGGTTTGAGACTAGTGAGAGAACTTTGGAAGGTACTTAGAATCCCAGCAAACAGGGTTATAATTGTAATCTGAGAACCAAAACTGAGTGAAAGGCTATTAAGGACCTCATTAAAGATAGAGAAAGGAGTTTATGATTTCTAAGATACAGAATTATATAAAATCTTCATCTATATCCAGAAGAAAAAGAAATAAAATTAAACTGAAACAGATCTGAAAGTGAAGACAAGCCTAAGCAGACATAACTAATACATCTGTAAGAAAAAAAAAATATTGTTTTGCAAGAAGCACAAAGAAGGAGTGGAAGTATCAAAGAAGAAATAAAATATAAACATGCCTTGTATAGTGAAGAAGATCTTTCATGGGTAACTGCTGAAGCTATAGCTTAATCTAATTATGAGATAGACAAAACTGGAACCCCTAGTATTCATAAAATGGATCCTAGTGAAAAGAATAAGGAAATGTCAAAAATTATGCTAAAGTTTCAGAAGAAAAAAATTGATTATTTGAACATAAGTAGAATTCAGATGATATAGTGATCAAATTCTGTCTCAAAATACTAAAAAGATTGTCAAACAAAAGTGTCAAAACACAATTAGGAAGTTTATGCTTCCCAGACAAGCGGTCAGAAGGAATTAGTGAAGAAATGATTGATGATGGTGGAGTGCTCAGAATATATAGTTTTATGTCAGTACCTAAAATATACGTATATCTTAAAAATATTTATTTAATTTGCTGAAAAGAATATTTTATATTCAAATTTGTCTTCTGAGGAAAATAAACCATCACCTTTCCCTTTCCTCTGCCTTTTTTCTCTTTCTGTACCTTTGAAAGCAGAAGCAAAATTTAAGTACTTTGAATACAAAATCTTATGAAAATAAAAGGGTTTGGTTTTGTTGTTACTGTTCAACAATTTATTAAATACTAAGTTTTCTGTAATTAAAAAAAAAGGTATTTAAAATGTCAAGCCAGATGAAGAATTTTGATTAGGTAAAATCTCCAGGAATTTATGTTATCTAACAGTAATTAAAGTGCTTAATATACATTGAAATACATTGTACTTTTAATCCAAAAATAAAACTGTAAACCTGAGATTCAGAAAAATATAAAAATAAGATTCTTTTTCAGCTGGAAGAGTGGTGAATGAATAAAGCTTTGTGTATGGACAGTTCTGGATAGATGCACGTTGTTATACAGTGCTTTCTGAGTTCTCTAAAGCAACTTGGCATAAATCTCTGTCATTCTAGTAGCCAAATAAACAATATCAGCATTAGCAGCTCAATATATTTGAGGTCACAGGCTTCAGTTGCTGCAGATTGTCAGATGTTCATCCTGTTGGCACACCAAAGCAGTCAAATATAGGAAGCCAGGTCCAGAATACAATATTTTTACAGATCTAAGATTAAGTTAACATTCCTTGCCTCTTAGCAAAGCCTGTCAGCCTGAATACAATGACAGTGTCATTATTTTTTAGTATATTCATAGCACTACTTCTGGCAATTGCTGAAGATGTTTTTGTCAATTACAGTTTATGCCACTCATTCTTGCTTATAGGCAACATCAACAAGCATCAGGCTGATGCAAAGCATCTAAATATAATAGTATGCATTCATTTTTATTTTCATATCATGAACAATGCTCTAATAAGTCTTCAGAAGAATCTCACTGAATTAGATAATATCAATCCAAAGAGAAACCGAGCCAGTTAAATCACACAAAATTTGTCTGAGGTTAAGGAACAAACCAATGGCAGAGAAAATTAGAGCTCAGGAACTCTGAATTTGAATAAGCAGCCCCTCAGCAACACTGGAAGTGGTATCTTTGTTCTGTTAGAATGATTTTATGCAATTTCTTCACTGTGAGGGTTGTGAGACACTGGAACAGATGGCCCAGAGAAGTTGTGGATGCCCCATTCATAGGAGTGTTCCAGGACAGGCTGAATGGGGCTTTGAGCAACCTGGTGTAATGGATGGTGTCCCTGCCTATGGCAGGAAGGTTGGAACTAGATGACCTTTAAGGTCCCTTCCAACCCAAACCATTCTATGATTCTGTGAATCATTTTGCAAGAGTGGATGATGTTTCACAAATGCTAAAAAAAAAGAAGGGTTTGCTAGCTAGAATTACTTTATTTCAAAGGTCAAACACAAGGACAGAAGGCAATTTCTTGACAGAAAAGAAAAGGTTATTGAATAATAATGTTGTGAATACAAAATACTATCTCTGTTATAATGGCAGCTGTACTGGAGCAGTAGATGAGGCATGGAAAAAGGTGATATAGAGTCTGAACAGGATAATATTTAGTAGTTTCCAATAACAAAGAAAAAAACCCATTATTTTCCAATGAGACCCCAGGATCCATGGCGACATGGACAATTCAGTCTCTATGTGATGTGTTTCTATATGGCAGAGACAATAACATGGACATATCTGCCACATTCAGATTCCTGAAAGCACAAATCTTAGTTTTCAGAGTTGCAGTACATACAGAGACAACAGCACATCTACAAACAATAACACAACACATTTTGGTAGATCTGATGTGTATGGTAATAGTCAGGTCTTCTGTGCACACTCTATGGGACCTATTCAAAGACCTTGGGTCTTACCATAGACATGGACTGCAAAGTAAAATAATCTCTTCTGTCAGTTTTGCATGCACTCCTGCCCTCTAAAGCATGCAGAAAAAGATTCTTGCATATTCACAAAATGCTTTCTTCATGATTTTCCTGCTAGCAAAGATTTTGGCAACTGATTTCAAAGAATACAACACATCCATTCTAAGCCTATTATAAGTAGTAACAATAGTATCACAGAATCACAGAATAGTTTGGGTTGTAAGGGATCTTTAAAAATCATCTAGTCCTATGCCCCTGCAATGAATAGGAACAATCAGGTTGCTCAGAGCCCCATCCAACCTGACATTGAATGTTTCCAGGAATGGGGTATCTATCACCTCTCTGGGAAAACTATTCCAGATTAAAATCTCTCATTTTAAAAAACTTCTTCCTTATATCTAGTCTGAATCTATCCTCTTTTAGTTTCAAGCCATTATCCCTCAGTCTATCTCTACAGGCCCTGCTAAAAATTGTCTCCCTATCTTTTTTACAGGGCCCCTTTAAATATTGAAATAAGGTCTCTCCAGAGCCTTCTCTCCTCCAGACTGAACAACACCAACTCTCTCAGCCTCTCCTCGCAGCAGAAGTGTTCCAGTCCTCTGATCATTTCTGTGACCCTCCTCAGGACACACTCCAACAGGTCCATGCCTTTCCTGTACTGAGGAATCCCGGGCTGGATGTAATGCTCAAGGTGGAGTCTCATAGGAGCAGAGTAGAAACCTGCTTACCTGCCTTGATGTCCTGGTCAGACTTGTTTTTTATGCACCCCAGGCATAACAATGATGTTGTTACGCCTTTGTTATGAAACTAGAGAAAGATTTTGACTTAGTTATTGATGGTAATATCTAGCTCTATTTTTTAAAAAATTTTATTTCTTCAAAAATTTATTTACTTAATTAGTTAAAAATAAGTCAGTAACCCAGTATTTGGAATTCTCATTGAGAACTGCATTGTGCTATACAGACACTGTTAGTTATTAGATATTTTTCCAACAAATAAGAGCAGAAAATCTGAATGCGGAGGATGAATTCACTCATCATACTGGTACAAGACAGAAAATAATTCCCTGATAGATGCTTCAGGACTCAAGTGTTCAAGTAAAATTAATTAAGGCTGAGCTGCATAAGCTGACCATAGAAAGGCACCCAAAATCAAATTACCTTTAAAAATATTTTTCAATTATGTGTTATATTTAAATGCTAAATACTTCTTTTTAAGTTATTGTTAAGGTAAGCCAGAAGGTCAGTTTTGAATATAATTGACAGGCAAATATCTGTTCATCTGGAAACAATATATTTTAATTAATTAATTTTTTTGCATTTGCTATTGGTACAATTATTTTTATTATTCTCTATTTGACTGCTTCATTATGTCTCTGATATATATATTCTTTTATTTAGTGAAATATTCTGCAGTACACGGCTTCTTTGCTACACAGACCAAACTCAATTCTTCCTCAGCTCAGCCACAAACCAAATATATTGTAACTTGGATTTAAAAAAAACAAGTAGTTGACTCAATTTGTCAAAAAGGAAAGAGATTTTTTTCCCCTTGGATCAGTTCTAAAATATATTCATTCATTATGCATACTATAAATATAAAAGTGGAACCCAACACTAATAAGGACAGAATTAAATTGCAGGGTGCCATGTGTGGTTCTGTTTATAGCTGCATTCATATTGATTACATGTAATTTTTATAGCAGACCTCTTGTAACTGTACAGGTGAAGATGGCAATTGTCTGCTGTTTTTCTTTATGTTGCTATAAGATATCCAAGGTATTTAGGTTTTTGTAGAATTCTTTCCATTCTCTTCCCCTTTTATACTTCAGATTAAATGCTAAATATTTCTAATTGAAAAATGTATGTGAGCTTTTGTGTTTTTTTTCTCTAGTAGTTTACAGTATAGATAAAAATGTGGACATATAAATGATAGTTTAAAAAAAAAAAGACATTTTTGAGAATGCTAGCTAAAAGATTTTATAACTCCCTCTAAATGATGCAGAAGCAGCAGCACAACATCACTGTTCTTAATTAACCTGGTTAGAAAACTTAGTACCTTACTCATGATGTGGACAGAGCCAGAGTGGAATCACCTCTACTTGCATATGCTCTACTTGCAGCTGAGCTTGCAAGCTTTACAGAGTCCATATGACTTGTGTCCTCATTGGGATTAGTCAGTACAAGTAGTTTTCATTGTCACTTCTGTTGATCAAGTCTACTTTCATTGTCAGCTCAGGTGTTGGCCCCATCTTAGAGACTTTCAAGGTCCCATGCATCATATCCCCATGTGTGACTTGCAGTGCTTTTTTGAGGTAATGTAGCTCATAAAGTGGAGCCACAAAAATATAACAGGCTGAAGGAGGGATAACTAATTTTTTAAGAGATTGATATAATAGAAGCATTTCCAATTTAGCTGGAAGATCTTATGTGTGTGTGTCTTTTCCTGTGTGTGTTTTCATGTGTGCATGCGCTCTGCAAAACTTTTGATGACAATTCTTCATTTCTGCACTATCTATAACACAAAAATATAAATTAACAAAAGTGCTGAAATAAATAAGTATTCCATACAAAATAGCAGCTTAGGTCTGTGAAGTCCACTAAGGGAATTTTTTTTCTGCTTAATTTATCTGAGAAACATCTGAATATTGCATCATATATGCTGTAGAACATTTTAAAGTACATGAAAGCATGTTTTGTTTCCTAATAGCACACATCTCTTGGAATAGTCTTAAGCTTTTATTACAAAGATTTTTGTGAATGAGTACATTGCTCCTATACATTACTCATAGCTCAGTCTCTCTGAGTGTTTTAATCATTTGTCCTGGCTAATAAACCAGGGATATTCTGAGCTCAAAATCTTTCCTTTTCCATAGGTTTATATAATTTATGCATAGATACTCTGTAGATATAAGTTTGGAGGTTTTTTGGGTTTGATTTTTTTTTTCACTTTGCTGGCAGTGAATTTCTGATGTACTGAAAATATTGTCCTTTAAGGGACAACTGCTATTTCTTCTGATATATATCTATATTGACATCAAGAGTGGATATTTGCCATGCATATCCTCTCCATGGAAAAGATGGAAGTGCTGAATGTTTCTTCCCTCAGTCTTTATTAGCAAGACCACCCTTTGGGAATCCCAGATCCCAGAGACCCAGAGGAAGTGCTGGAGCAAGGAAGGTGTACTCTTTGCTGGAAGACTATTTTCCCTAATATCCAATTGTTACTTGGGAGAAGAGACTGACACCCACCTTGCTACAACCTCCTTTAGATAGTTATAGAGAGTGATAAGGTCACACCTGAGTCTCTTTTTCTCAAGGCTAAACAACTCCAGCTCCCTCAACCACTTCCCATAGGACTTGTACTCCAGACCCTTTAACACCTTTGTTACCCTTTTCTGGACACTTCGATGTCTCTGTAGTGAGGGGCCCAAAACTGAATACAGTATTAGAGATGCAGCTTCAGCACCTCGTATGTACTCTTTCTATGTCCTGCTGGCCTCACTATTTCTGATACAGGCCACAGTGCCATGGGCTTTCTTGGACACCTGGGCACACTGCTGGCTCATGTTCAGTTGCTGTCAACCAGCACTCAAGCCCTTTTCTGCTAGGCAGTTTTCCAGCCACTCTGGCCCAAGCCTGTAGTGCTGCAGGGAATTGTGGTGACTGAAGTGCAGGACTCAGTACTTCACCTTGTTGAACCTCATACAATTGGCCTTGGCCCATCGGTCCAGCCTGTCCAGATCCCTCCGCAGAGCCTCCTATCCTCCAGCAGATCAACACTCCTGCCCAACTTAGTATCATCTGCAAATTGACTGAGAGTACACTCAATCCCCTTGTGCAGGTTATTGATAAAGATATTAAACCAGATCAGCCCCAATGATGTCCTCTTTTCTCATTAAAACGAAAGTCAAGCTGGGAGGATTCCCTGAAGATGAAATCAAGGCCTAATATCCACTTCGCTACATGACAAATATACCTGTAGTTTTATAAGTTCCCCTGTAAAAAGCAGTTATTCTTTTTCTTTTTTTTTTTTAATAGCAATGCCTTTGCACATTGTGTTTTACAGTCTGAGGTAAAGTACTGAGAAGCTGTTGTTGTTATGGGTAGGCAGCTGGAAGCAGACAAGGAAAACTGCTGGGCTACTTTCAGCCCTGTAGAGCATGCAGCCATCCTGTTTGGTCACATCTTAACAAGGGAGCAAGTGAACAGAAAAAATATTTAAAGATACATAGGAATTGGTCAAATAAAAGCATTGCCAAAGCACTGGGAACCATAACTCTTAGATGTACTAATGTATTGCATGTATTTTTGTTCTAGCAAAATTGTGCTAATTATGCATCTATTCTGAATTGTGTGTTATTTTCTGTTTTACAGAACTATAATAAAAGGTTGTGAAGGCCCTTATGATGAGAAATGGGCAGTAAACAAGAAGAGCCAACAGGTTAGCAGATAGAAAACTGAAAACACAAACCAATTCTTAAATGTTGATGGCAAGAATTTGAAATAGTACATAAATAAATACAAAAACTCAAAAGAGAAAGGTAAAAAGTTCTAAACAAGTGACAAGACATGGACACATACACAAACCAGAAGAATGTTAAATACATTAACATGCAGTGAATTCGCCAGAGACAAAACTAATTTTAGACTAAGTACAACCCTCAGAAACCTGTATGTAAATTTCATATATCATTTCTACGGGGAAAAATATTCTAAGACCACGTTTAAAAGGTCAGAGGCAGCATAAATAACTATTGTCTCTTCCTCCAACTTCACCCTTACATCTTGTTTTATTAGTTCCTCCTTGGCTCTTATAGCCTTCTGATGAACTGTGATGTAAGGCAAAATAAATGTTTTTGTCTCTGTATCTCCTACTATTGAGTCTCTCATTGAAAGGAATGCCATAGAAATTAACTTTTCCAACACTTATTGGAAGAATAAAGACTTCAAAAAAGTCATTCACCATTTTTGCTGATGTAGAATGTAAGGAACATGCACAGAAACACTAAACTCAATGCAACTGCTTTGACCAAGCCAGCTAAATCTGAATAAGGGCTTATAACTGTCCTCTAACTAGTCTTAGCATATGGATCAAAGAATGTGTAGGCTAATGTAAAAATCTACTCCTGAAAATATCCACTTTGGAACTTCCTCTTTCAGGATCCTATTCCACCTTATTGAATTCTTTTTCTCATGAAATTATAGTTAACACTGCTTGTCATTAAGTCCATTGCCAGTTTTGATCATGGTCTAGCTTCTATTCCTCCACAACTTTTTGGGTTTTTAACCCAACCATGCAGTGTTTACGTTTCCAGATCTGATGCACAAATATATTGATGGGGAGGGACATGATATGAGTTCCCATTTCTTCAAGTTACTGCTACAGTGCAAGGATACTCTAAATTTCTCATCATATTTTGGAATAACATATCAGATCATGCTCATTTAACTGTGAAAAGCAGTAAAAGAGGAATTATTTTTTTTCCCCAAAGGACACCTGCTATTAGGTTAATTTGCTGTATTAAACTATTGCTTGTGAAATGCAAACTAATACAAACACTGGATTTAAGAATGATGCAGTGGATCCTTTTCTGCTTTAATGACAGGAAAAGATCTCTGACATGTCTTACTCACATCTGTTAAAACAGATGTCAAATTTGAAATTTTCCCAATTTCTCAGCCTTTGGCCTTTCATCGAAAAGTTTCAGTGATTATTTTCTTGAAGAATACTAAATGTGCTCTTAACACCTAACACACCCTTGACTATTGGGCTCTTCCTCACTCTTGGAAAATTTTCGTAGTCTGAATTTGATCTCACTAGTTGGATATGCCAGTCAAAATAAACTAGTTAGAGGGGTTTTTGGCAAAAATCAGGACACAAAAAAAGTGTGTATTCAGACTGCTTTGGGTACATTAATGTAGATTCAGACACCACTCCAGTGAAACAAAAATCTGGAAAGGCTTTGGAATTTCTGTATTTTTGAAAATATGTACTGAACTCTTTTTGTCTGCTTGAAGATGGTCATGTCATCATGACCACTCTGATTAGTCCATCACAGTGGCCTTGTTGGGGCAGCAGTGCATGTTTCTTTGGACACCCAAATATCACTCCAACATTTTCAGAATGAATCCATTTATGCTGAGTTGAATTGAAGTTTGCTTTGTTATGCTTATCTTCATTCTGGCATTATGCAGTATCTCTGGAGATAGTGCTAGTGTTGGAACAGTGAAAATTTACGTATTTTGTTATCCAAATGGTACTAAATGTTCCTTAGACAAATCAGAAACTCTCTCTGCTTGATGAGTGAGGTAAACAATGGATGGTAAATCACAGAATCATGGAATCATTTAGGTTAGTAAACACCTGCAAGATCATTGACTCCTAACCTAACACTGCCAAGTCCACAACTAAACCATACAATTGGCATCATCCCATCAATCCAGCCTGTCCATATTCCTCTATAGAGCCTTCCTTCCCTTCAGATCAACACTCTTGCCCAGCTCAGTGTCATCTGCAAAATATCTGAGAGTGCATGCTATCCCCTCATCGAGATTGTTGGTACAGATAATAAGTCAGGCTGGTCCCAACACTGAGCCCTGGGGAACACCACCCATGACCAGCTACCTGATATAACTCCATTCATCATCACCCTCTCAGACTGGCTGTCCAGCCAGTTTTTTACCCAGCAATGAGCATACCTCACCAGCTATCAGCAGCCAGTTTCTCCAGGAGAATGCTGTGAAAAATGGTGTTAAAGGCTTTACTAATGTCCAGGTAAAAATCCACAAATCCAGGACAATAAAAAAAATATGAGATCATAAAGAGTAATTTTATGCATATTAAATACATATATAGCTCTGTAGTTTCTTGACTCCCAGGACAACTCTAGAAACAGCAAAATCCCAGAAGACTTTACGGTTTCTAAAACTTTATGGACTCTGAGTCATCTGACAAGGCTTTTCAACTGGACCAGAATGAATTTGGTGTTTCTAAAACCTCCAGTGCACCCAGAGTCTTCTTTTGCTGAGGTGGTAATAGGAAAAAGAAAGTCTTGAGTGCTGGAGGGTCCGAGAACCCAAAAGTATCATATCTGTTTTAAAAATGAAGCTGGAGTTTTCATTAGAACTGATTTTTCAGCGTATTTAAGTTCTTGGCTCCTTACCATGAATGAGTGGATTACCACATCCTGTCACAGCCTGTATAGACCGCTGCCCCTGGACTTCATTGCCTGAACTAGCTCATGCTGTGGTTTCCACAGTCTGACAGACCATGAAATCTCTGTATCACAAAAACGGCTTGCAACAATATCTTGTATGTTATATAAAACTTTTTAGTTAACATAAGAGAGCTCAAAGTACTGCCCCTCACTGCTGCAGAGAGGAAGCAGATAATTCTTCCATTCGATTTATTAGGTTGTTTGAATAAAGTAAGTATGTTTAATCATTTTCTATTGGTATGGAAAGAGATGCATATAAACAGATAATTCACAGGTTAGTTTTATCCTCAGATTAATCCCTTTTGATTTTCTGATGAAAGCCAAATGAATCTTCACTGAGAGTTTGAAAGTTTTTTCCCCATTAATTTTAATAATCTTACACACTGTTTTAATAAAAGTTGCTGTTTTGCATAAAAATTATAAACCACAATTTTATATAAATTTAATACAATGTTAACAGTAATGACAAGTTAGTATCAGGAACATCTGATATCTCTGCATCAGGAGCACCTACAGAAAATGTAGTTTAGCATCCCATTTCCTTATCCCTCAGGTAGCACTATTTTTTACTTACAGCTACCATACAAACAAAATTACATAACGTTCTGGAAAGGCTTAATATTCTAGTCAGAAAATGGTTCCAAACCTTAGAACAGATTTGTGAAACCTTCAAATGCTATACAGCCTTGGAAGATCTGTGATGACAGCCTTAGGGTTGAGACCATGTGCCCTTGTGTCCCACAGATGTCAGTTTTTCATAAGGCTACAGAAAACAAAGCAAACCCTGCCTTTAATCTTGCATAAGAGGTTTTCTATCAAATGAGCTCCCTTTATCAATACACCCCTAGGTAGAATGCTCTGTTAAAAAACAGATAGATCAACAGAATGTCATACTAAAAGTAGGTTAAGAAGTACATATACGAGCTAGGAAGAATTTCAGAAAGACAATCTAATGGTTTTCATATCTGACTTTTTTTTTCTTACACTCTCAGTGAATTGCACAGACCACCCTAGAACTCAGTTGCTGGTTTGATACAAGCAGTACATTGTAAGTTGTTCAAAGTACTTTTTCTATCTTCTCTTGCAAAAGCTACTTCAAAGCTACTGTTCTGACTGTACTGGTTTAGCAGTCTTCTCAAAGTTACTTTTTACCCACTCTGTTACTGGTTGCAAAATGCTCTTTATTGAATCAAGCATATGCTAACAATTTTTTTCTTTCACATTAAAAAATTTCCTTTATAAAAAAGCCAATACAATGAAACAATTTAAGGGTAAGATTTCAGAAGACCAGGCTTGCCTGCTTTTCACTTGGAGGGGTATTTAAGCTTTTGACAAAGTAAAGGCAAAGCGTAAAGTCTAGGTTCTGCCATTACTTTAATTCATATTTTGCAACTTCTGCTTGTCATTCTCAAAATTTTGCTGGCTGTTATTTCTATTATGCCTTTCTTCCTAATTAATTTATACAATCTCCATGTTTATACCTATGATGTTTTCTTGATGTCTAGACTTTTCATTTCCATTTTCTTTCTTTGCCCAATATCATCTTTAGTCTTCCTTTTGTCAATGTTTGTGTGGGTTTTTCTGTGAATTAATAATGTTAATTTGGTGAGTTTTTCTCCATAACTATTACTGCAATTGTTCCACAGAGAACAAGGCTGTTGGATACTGTTTTTTGATCCTAACTTTGGCACTACAATACAAAAATAAAGCAATAATTTTCATCTGTTGTCACAATATATGAAACATATTTTGTATATATCTTAAGTCAGAAGTTAACTTCTTGATGTGCAGATAGATATGTTGCCCCTGCTAAGGTTTTCTATGTGTTTTTTGATGATCCAGTGCAATCATTGGAAGACCAAGCATGTGTAAAGCAAAATGAGTGAATTTCTAATCTTTTTGCTCTGTCATAGTCTGACAAATGTATATACATTTAATCTATAAAAATTCTTGCTACCTTTTGCATGAAAATCAAATCCTCTTGGAGAATATCTGAGCAAAATTTTTATATTATTTGTAAGTTATTACTTTACCAATAAAATATTATTACTTCTTTTAAAACGGTAACTTTTTTTTCATGGATATTTATTTACTTATTTATTTATTTGTTCTCATTGAAGATAGCAAATGTTATGGCAGGTTCATAACTATCCAGATTCATTCCTGTTTTCATCAGTTCTCTTTTGTAAGTGGAAATGAGTTGATATGGAATTCTTTTATGTTTCTTTTTTTTTTTTTTTTGGAAACAAGACACATCCATAACATCTTAAAAAGCAATAAGTTTAGCTTTTAATGGGCCTCGGTGATTTAAATAGCAGTTGTGGACTTAAATGAAGGAAGATATGATTGTGACTTCTGCTATTCTACCTACTACCTGTCAGAGAGATAGAAGAGAGGTGAAAAGAGTTTTGATATCAAGAGTGGGAGACAAAAGAGTGAAATGAATTAGAAGAATCACCTGGAAGAAGTCTCCTTTACCTTCTCTCAGAATGATTCTTGGATGAAAATGAAAAATGAAAAGTATACATTCAGTTCTGCTTCTCTTAGGTACCTAGCCAATATTAATATTAATGAAGCATGAATTTGAATGCATAAAGTAATTTGAACTTCTACTGGTTTCGGAAAGAATTTTGACTGTTATTGCTCTCAACTGTGCCCTTTGCCCCTTCACTGTTTTAATATGTTAATTTTATTAAAATATTTTATTGTATTAATATTTATTCAATATTGCATTAATATGTTCATCTAAATAATTTTGTGATTGTATAGCATGTTTCTTCCTTCAAATATTAACTCATAAACTTTAATTTTTTTCTTGACATGCACAAACAGCAAATCTAAATTGCTAAATTCACTCTAATAAAAGCTGAATTTGACCAGAATTTTGAACTACCTTCAGGATAAGATTTAAATTAGTTAAACTTCATTAGGGAGGAAAATTTCATCTGTTGCATTAGCTTCTACCTTCTATTTTAATTTATGATGAAACATACTATAGCAGATAAGTCTTAAAGGTATTTCAGTAGGCATTTTTTTCACCAGTTTAACTTTTGTGATCACCCACAATTCTTTAGGATTAAAAAAGAATGCATTGGTAAGGGAAACAAACAGAAGAGGCCTCATGTTCAGAGGCCATGGTTCTCATGATGGTCTTTATTTCTTAATAACTACTGGAAGGACATCACAACAGGGCTCAAACAATCTAGATTTCTAGAATGCATTGACAACAAAATCCTGACAGAGATGATTGATGAGACAACAAGGAAATGTACTCTGTTGGACCTGATGTCTACAAACAACAAAGTACTTGTCATGGATGTGAAAGTTGGGGATTGTCTTAGCTGCAGTAATCATAAAATAGTGGAGTTCAGAATCCTAAGAGAAGGAAATGGGGCAAAAAAGCAGGACCACAGCCCTGGATTTTAGGGGAGTAGATGTTAACCTCTTCAGACCTTGGAAGAGTCACATGGGATACATCCTTAGAGAGAAAAAGGTTCTAGGAGGGCTAACTGATATTCAAGAATTACATTCTCTGAGCTCAGGAAAGGTTCCTCCATCAAATAAGTCACACAAAGGCAGTTGGAAGTCTGCATGAATCAACAAGGAACTCTTGACTGAACTATGACTGAAAAGGAAGTGTATGAGAGGCAGAAGTAGGGGCAGGAGGCCCAGGAAGAGTATGGAGTTGCTGTTCAACACGTGGAATTCTGTGGAGTTCAGTCATGCAGTTGAGAGATTAACCAAGGCTGACCTGAAGTTGAATTTGGCAAGGAATGTCAGAGACAACAAAAGGGATTCTACAATTACATTCAGAGTAATAGTAAGACTAGAGAAAATGTGGATATGTTAGTGATGTAGAGCAGGGGACCTGATGACAAACGGTGTGGAAAAGACCAAAGTACTCAATGACTTCTTTGCCTCAGTCATTGACAGTAAATTGACCTTCAGGAAACCAGATGCTTGAGAATAGGGGGAAATTATGGAGTAAGAAAGACTCTCCATTAAGCAGAATAATGTCAAGGAGCACTTAAACAAACTGGATTTAGAAAAGTGTGTGCAGCCTGATAGGTTCTCAAGGACCTGGCTGATCTAATTTGAAGGCCACTTTTTGAGAAGTCTTATTGTAATTAAGAGAGGTTCCTGAAGAGTGGAAGAAAGCACATCACATTCCCATCTTCAAGAAAAGCCAGAAAGAGGACCTGGGGAACTACAGGCTTGTTGGTTTCAGTCCCTCAGTGGGTGATCAAGCAACTAATTCTGGAAACCATTTCCAGAAAAGAAAATGATTGGGAGTAATCAGTACAGATTTATGAGGGGTAAATCATGCTTTATCAACCTCATAACCTTATCCATTAGATGACTAGCTGTATGAATGAGATGAGAGCAGTGTTGTAGGGTTTTTGACAAGCTTTTGTATGAAATTCAACAAGGCAAAGTGCTGGATTCTGCACCTGTGATGAGGCACAGCATTACCAGCCTGTGGAGGGAGGGGATTGTCCCACTCTGCTCTGCACTAGTGAGGCCTCACCTTGAATATTATGTGCAGTTTTGGGCACCACAATATAGAAAAGATATTAAGGTATTACAGAGTGTCCAAAGGAGGGCAAAAAAGATGGTGAAGGGACTTGTGGGGAAGCCATATGAGGAGCGTTTGAGGTCACTTGGTCTGCTCAGCCTGGAGGAGACTGAGGGGAGACCTTACTGCAGTTACAACTTCCTTGTGAGGGGAAGAGGAGAGGCAGGCACTGATCTCTTCTCTCTGGTGACCAGTGACAGGACCTGAGGGAATGGCCTGAAGTTGTGTCAGAGGAGGTTTCAGTTAGAAAAAGGTTCTTCACCCAGAGGGAGGTTGAGTACTGGAACAGGCTCCCCAGGGAATTGATCAAAGCACCAAATCTGCCAGTGTTCAAGATGATTTTGGACAATCCTCTTAGGCACATGATGTGATCTTGGGGCTGTTTTGTGCAGGGCCATGAGTTGTATTTTGATAATCCTAGTCGGTTTACTTCCAACTCAGCACATTCTGTGATGTCCCATAACATTATAATAGACAACCTGACAAAGTACAGTTTAGATAAGTGGATAGTGAGGTGGATCAAAAACTAGCTGAATGGCTCGGCTCAGAGAGTTCTAGTCAATGGAAAAAAGTCCAATTGGGGCCAGTCACTAGTGATGTTTTCTGCTGGTGCCAGTACTGTACAACATGTTCATTAATGACCTATGTGCTGGGGGAGAGTGCACCCTCAGTAATTTCACAGGTAGCACAAAGCTGGGAGGAACGGCTGATAGACCACAGAGTTGTGTTGCCATTAAGAAGGACATTACAGGTTGGAGAATTTATCTGACAGGAATCTCATGAAGTTCAGCAAAGGAATATGCAAAGTCCTGCAATTGTTCAGGAATAACCCCAGGCACCAATAAATATTGGGGGCCAAACAGCTGGAAAACACCACTGCAGAAAAAGACCTTGAGGTCCTGGTCACCAATACAAGCTTACCATGAGCCAGAGATGTACTTTTATGACAAAGCAGATTGACAGCCTACTGAATTACATTGGATATACTATTGCCAGTAGGTTCAGGAGGGGATCCTTTCCTGGTGAGATCCTTTCCTGTAGTATGTATCCATACTACAGAGATATGGATATTCCCATGAAAGGCACAAAGACAAGTAGGGGCTACAGTATTTCTTGTACAAAGAGACTCTGAAAGAGCTGGATCTGTTCAGACTGGAGACACAAGGTATTATAAATATTAGTATTTATATCAGATAAAGAAGACGGAGACATACTCCTCTCATAGGTATCCAGTAAAAGTACAAGAAGCAAGAGGAAGAAACTGAAATATAAGAAATTCCATATGAACTTAAGAAAACACATTTTTATTATGGGAGTGCCCAACAGGTTGCCCAGAAAGTCTGCAGTCTCTATCTGTGGAGATATTCAAGACTCTGTTTCATATAGTTGTGGACAACCTGCTCTAGCTGGTGCTATTTTAGCAAGGCATTTTGACTGAACAGTCTTGAAAGACCCTTTTCATCTCAACTGTTCTGTGATTCTGTAATTATATCCTTTGTATTCAAAAAAGTATGAATTTCACACCACACAGTAGCAGGATTTTTAGTGTTAATATCCACAATAGTAGCTTTTGGGAACCATTTTCATCATAATTGTTGATTTGTGGTTTTTTCCCCCCTTTACTTTATAAACAGTTCGTGTCCATCTCCCTTCAACTAACAATGTCAGTTCATTTTAAATTTCAGTGGAGCACACCCTCATGTTCAGTTGCTGTTTAACAGCAGTCTGCCTCTGCAATGAAATAGTGGTAAAAAATTGCCCTCTCAAATAAGTTTGTCGTAGAGCACACACAACAGATTATTTTTTCTGTTATCCTTTCACGGAAAAGAAGTGAATAACAAGACAGGATAATATGTTTAATTTATTAACTTTTAGGAAACTAGCAAGTTTTCAAGCATCTAACATATCCAAATACCTCTTAATTGTTTTTCAGAGGCTTTGGTGAATTTATACACTGCCAAATGGAAAAGAGATTCTGCAGACAGCAAGCCCTGTCTCATGTGGAATCTGTCAGCCACTGAATTATAGTTATAAACAGCCACAGTACTTGCTATGCTTTTGTGTACTATGGATTGTCCAAGTTTTGAATTTGCTCAGTGACATAGGGAAGGAGTTCAGGTTATAGATTAAAAGTCAGGAAGGGAGAGACATTTTTTGGTAGGAAGGGCACGCAGTATATAGAAAACTGGTAAAGATATAAAACAAAATGTGGGCAGAAAGTTTAAGGCTTACACAAGCACAGCAAAAAAATTGTGTTGTTTTCTCCCAGTAAAGAAGCAGAAACTTCTCCACCAAAATAATATTTATTTGGTCATCCTCTAGTTTTCTTAATTGATAAATTACTTTACAGAGTAATTTGGTAAATATATTTGAGCAATGGCCTTCACAATAATTTGTGTAGCTTTGTGTTTTTCATACATTCGGACATTAATTATTTATTAATTAATACTACTTAATTAATTAATACCTACTGTTACAAGGCATGCCATACTTTGTATTTTAATGATTTTTTCTCCTTTATTTTTTTCACATATGAAAAGATCTCAAACTTTCAAACATTGTTACCTCTTTCACTAATTTCCTTGTCACCTTTGTAATGTCTCCTTTCACTATTATGCAGATGCAGTATTCATTATTATATGTTACTATTGCTTTTAGTATTACTATTAATAAGATAGTAATTCATTACCATTAATTTTACTTCTGTTATATCTCAATACCTTTTGATCCTCGAAGACTTCTGTGTGTGTTTACCTTTTTAATATATCCAACACAGGGTGGGTTTTTGGATGATTGGTTGATTGTAATAGTCAGGACTCGAAGCAACATTTGCTGAAGTGATATATCTTGCTCTATGTCCATTATTAGACTCTACTGTCTTGACATAGCTGATGGCATTATGCACCATGTTGAACAGACCAACAATCCACTAACATATATTCCCTCTGCAGTTCATTACTAGACCTGAAAACTTGAGTCAATAACAAAAAGTTTCCTTTAAAACTGGAACACTTCAACATACTTCAATATATTTTTCAACAGCAATTATTATCATACTTTGAACTCCCAGAGATCACATCCTTACCTGGGACTCGGAAGTCAGTGGAAGACTCTATTAATTTTAGCTGACCCACTGTGAGAGAAGTACAATAACTATTCAAAAACCAATTTTGACCTGGTTTGTCCATGAAAATCACAACTGAATAGAGATATGTAAATATGTATTACTCAAACTGAGTATGTTTACATGTATATGTATATAGAGAATACAAATAGAGTGGCACACAAACACATATGTGTGTAAGTATTTCTATACACTATGCATGTTATGTCTCTCAGAGTATTAGAAGTCACTGTAACACTAGTCTGATTCAGTTGTCTTCTTTTAAATATTTGATTGAATTTTATTAGAAGCATACTTTGAAAGTTACTGCCATTACTAATCAGTTCATATACACAGCTGTTAGTCTTTAAAACACATCCCAAATTATCTGCATATACAATATCATAAAGTGTATGCCATATAAAAAAAGGATAGAGGGCTGTGGTCTTTCCTTATTCTTAGTTACTAAGATTGTGGTTACTGTTATTGAGAAGGAAGAAAAGTATTCTTTTTTACCTGGATTCCCTCATTCAAGACTAGTGTTTTCATGCTGCTTACCCCTCTCAAAAGACAGGGAATGTCATCTATGCCCACTGCTGCTTTCCTTTCACCTTTCTCACTCATTTAGCAGAATGTCTTGCTTATCTGCAGCCCTTTATGTTAATCTTGTTTTAAATGTTCTCTGACTGGCATGTCTGCTACTTGTGTCACTGTTTACAAGCTTTACTATGCCTCCAGAGAAAACTGCACACTTCTTTCTCCCTTTGTTGGTCACATATATGAGTAAAATGTGCATATAAGTATATATGTACTGTTTGGCAGTGTTACAAAATATTTATTTACTTCTTGGTTATCACCAACATTTTGATTGGATGCCTCTCACAGGAGCCAGGAGGTTTGGCAGGGGTACCTTTTGCTATACTCAGGACATTAAGGAAAAGTTTAAACTTTCTGGTCAATGTCCTTCCTAAAATTTTGGTCTTTTATCACAGCATTGATTTTTAACAGCGGTTCACTTAAGGACTTTTTTTACATTCAACTAATGATGACTGATTTGGGATTATTTGGCTATCAAATAATGTTTATTAAACAGGAAGAATTCCAAATCTGTCCCAAGGTGGAAGTTCAACCATTTGTAGCACTGCCTTATTTGCAAAGCTTTTAAGTTTATGTATTTATAATTAATATTTAATTAGTGCTTAAAAGCAACTTGTTCTCATTGTATTCACATTTTGGGCTCACAGGTGCTTCATGCACCTTATGCTATTTAAGTTTATTTCCTAAGTAAATTGTTGTAAAGACTATATATATGACTAATCACTGCAGGGAAGGTAAAGCAGGGTGTGGCACATAGTCTAAACTGAAGTAGAAAAAGAAGAAAGCCATGAATCACAGAGTTGCTGTACTATGTGATGTTAAATATAGCATCTGGACAGGACACTTTGAAAGGACACGGAGAAACAAAAAGCCAGAAGTTAGAAGGAATGACAGCAGTTACTTTTACATTTGCAAATAAACTCAGTGCCTACAGACAGAAGCTATAACTTGCTTTTATTTCAAAGTGTCACTGGCATGGTTTAGTCCTGAATTACATAGTTGCTGCAGAAGACCTAAGCACTGACACTTTTCACAGTTTCTAACAAAACTGCTGGACTGTTTTGGTTTTTTTTTGTTTTAATATCAATACATAATCAGTAAATAAATATGCTATCATCTCCTCAGAGAAATTTAGAACACTTCATAATGCAAATGAAAATGAATCTGTATAGATTCATATTCAGCCCTGTAGCCTGAAGTCACAAAAATCAGCATCTAAATGGATTCTCTTCGGTTCTTAATTTCTTTCCTACATGAGTAGAGCGCTCACACCACTGCACACCACTGCTCCCTTAGTGTGAGACCATTTCAAGGTTGAATGTGAAGAAGTGTACACTTATTTTGGTTTTTACACTGCAAGTCCTTCTGCTATTGTCAGGTAATCTGCTGACCTTGCAGAAAGCAAATACCCGCTGAGGCAGATGAGTGATTCCTGTAGTCTTCATAGAACTTAAGTATCTGTCTTGTTTCTTATTATTTATATGTAAAAAATTGCAAATCAGGATCATGTGTCTTTTACTCATACCCTGGAACACTAATACGCTACAAAATTTTTTGTAATGTAAGTTTCTTAATCAGATATGCTAACTTACATTTTCTTTTATTATATTCTTTCCTAAACATCCATTGCTGACCATTCTCATAGACAGGCTTTTGTACTAGATAAATCACTCGTCTATTCCCATACAGACATTTTTATGTTCCTTAGACACTCAGCGTTTTCATACATGGATTTATATTATAGTAGTGTTGACATCCTACAATATGGGTATCAAACACTTGCAGAATGTTATCGTTTACCTACCGTTAACCCTTCTATACATGTCAACAAGCTAATAAAAAAATTATTTTAAATCAGTAATAGCCAGATAGATTATTGTTATTACAAGAGATGATACGAGGGTAATCTTCTGAAAAATGTTTTTTTTCCATTATTTTGTGCTAGCTTATTCCACAAAGTTGAACTACTTGTCAGTTACTGGGGTACAGAAAAAACTGTAAACTGAAGCTGAAATTCATGAATAAGGGAGAATTTTCCTCCAATCTTTACCCTATTAAGGCATTTTTATCAATTCAAAGTGAAATGATTGTATTTTTTCTTAAAAATGCTTTGTGAGCGTTGTGTAAATAATTTTCTTTGAGGCTGCCAACTAAAAGCATTTATCCGTGGCTTATTGTTAGTAGCCAGAATATATTGCTCCACTGATATAACGCAAAGTAAGCTTTGAGTTTATTACTTCACCACGTTAATTAATTTATTAAATATTAATGATGAAAAAACAATTCAAGGGATGTTATATACAGCTTCAGCATTGTTAATTTGTTATTGCCCCATTTATCAGCAGCTATGCATAAAATGTACTAAGCTATATAACTGTTAGATGAGGTATGTTCATACCATGTGTTGTTAATCTAGTTAATAGAATAAAAAATACATAGTTGGGTCTATTAGATGTGTGACTTAAAAATATGAATCTATATTGAAATATTTATGTTCCACAGACAGGATAAATTAAACTGTCTTTTTATCTCAGGTAAAGAATGGAACATGAACAAAAATCTTTTTTAGAGTTATAATTATGCCAGTTTTTGTTTGCTGTCCAAAATGTTGCACTGAGAAAAGTTCTATACTGAAATAAATATATATATATTTAGAGAAATATTTCATAAAGTTATATTAAAAAGTAACTACATCTTCAAAATAATTTACATCCCTTTGCATATTGAATTTTAGTTAACCCCTTTTAAATTTTCTTCTTTTTCTTGCATTTATTACCATTTATTGCACTGCATCAATATGAATAGTCACCTTCCTTTTGTTCCCCTGAAGTAGATGTAATATAATTTCAATCTTCTGACTGGGATCTTTACTTGAATGTCAATTTTGGAAGTTGAAATTTGTTTTTCTAACTTTAGTATGTGATGGTTATTGAACTAAACCTTGGATGCTGGAAATCTAAAGCCTGCTGCATTTTTATTCATAATATTTCTTGTACATTTCCCTAAACCCGGCTCATTTATTTTTTTTTATCAGTATTGTCTCTAGTTAGTTTTGAAAGTGATATATTTATGAAGCTATGATTCATAAATTAACATCTTCTATTAAACAAACCTGTTAATTATTTCCTTTGCTATTTTAATAATTTAAACCATAGGCAGTCAACTCTATTACGTGGAAAATTTGATGTTTAAAATTTCAGATTGCAACTATCCTTTTGAAAGCTCCAGTAAAACTTTAATTAATTTAAGCAAATAAACCATTCAAAGGGAATATCAAAACTAATGCTGTAAATATTTTAAGTGTAATTCTTTGTTCTACATGTTCCAGCTAATTTCTTCTGCTTATCCTTTTTTCTACTGGAATGCTGCATGTATTTGTAATGTGACAAGTTTATTAAAAAGGTATTTCCATTCTGCAATGAAATAAGCCTAAAAACAAATTGTGGGCATGTATTTGTCAAAGCACTGTTTTGTTTTCTAAACTACATTGACGATAATCTTAGATTCTTTTACTTTAATTGGAATATTATTTGTTCTTCAATATCATTCTGTATGATTCATAGTCTTTCATGGTACTAATAATACACTTTATAAATTTTTTCCAAATATATACATTAAACTCTACTGCACTATTACTCCTGGAATAGTATCAACACACATAAAATGGAGAGTTAGTGAAAACATGGGTTTGAATGTTTTAGGAGGGGTGTTCCTTCTAAAAGGAATAGTTAATATAGCATAGAAAACTTGCAGTGGCAGAATTGTGGGTCAGTTCCATAATTTTTTTTCTAGAAACTTCGCAGGGAGTGAACATCAAGCTTAATATTAACAAGAGCTTAATTCCCAAATCATCCATTTTACTCTATCTTATAAATCATATGCTTTATTGCGTATGTATATACACAATATGTATATTCATGATATATACGCACATGTAATATATTCATCCTTTAAAGCCACACGGAGAAATGAGAATGTAAAAAATCCCTGAAATACCTTGCAGCTCTTATGCAAATAGATTTTCAAGAAAACCATATTTAAATATGGCCTGGGACAGAAATGATGTTGGTCTGATGGAGTTGTTCTTGTTGGGAGAAGCTGGGCTGAAGGACTGTATTCTACATTGACCAGCTACTGAATAAAGTGCATGAACACCTTTGAAATGCTACTTGGGTCTCCCTCTTCTAGAATATTACTAGCTTGCAGACTCAAGCTCATTCTTTTTCTCTTTTTCTGTTTCTTCCCTATTTTCTTGGCTTTTTTTGCTGCATTCTGCACAACTTTATCACTTCTTTTCACAAGTGAAATTTTTTCCTAGTCTGCTAATTATGGTAAACTCTTACAAGGAATTTTTTAAAGCTTTTCAGAGTCAAGAAAGTGAAGGACTTAGGTCTTTTCCTTCCCTTATGAGTATTGCAATTAAAGAGTTACATAAAGACCAATTGTATATATATTTTTTTTAATTATTATTATTTTTTTTTATTTTGAACAGAAATAGATATTTCCAATACATTTTGTGGAAAAATAGTCCCCATTATTATATAAGTTGTGACCTTCAATGACTACTTTGCCAGCGCTACTGTGAAGATCCTAATTGGCCTTAAGACATATAGGGAGAAGTTTGCTAAGACTTATAGTGTCAGTCTTAAGCATGTGCATCACAAGATCTTTAAATACTTGAGGAATTCTCCCATGAAAGTGATTCAATTATGGAGGAGAGGATTTTCCTAGAGTTTTACACTCTGCTTGAAGACTACTTAAGGAACTTAAATCCCATGTCCATTTGGATCTAGCTCTTCAGAGAAATTTGTAATGCCAGTCATTGAAATTCCTCTCAAAAAGAATTCATTATCATCTGGTCCAATCCCCTTGCTCAAACCAAGAGACCTACAGCCATTTGCCCAGGATAATATCTGGACATTTTTTAATGTCTTCAAAGATCCACACTCCACAACCTTCCTGGGCAGCCTGTGCCATCCATGTTACAGTCACCCTCACAATAAAAAATAATTTCCTGGTGTTCAGAGGGAACCTCTTGAGTTTCAGTTTGTGCCCATTGCCTCTTGTCCTTTTGCTGAGCATCACTGAAAAGACCCTTGCTCTCTCTTCTTGCACTATCCCTTCAGGTATACATGTACATTGATATGTGCATAAATACCAAAAACCTTCCTGAAGTCCAAGCAGATAATACTTCCTTCATCTACCAGGCCTGACAGTTACTAATTGAAGTTTAGGAAGCTGGTCAAGCATGGTGGGTGAATCCATGCTGACTATTGATGATTTTTTCCTCCTTAATGTGTCTGGCAATGGTTTCCAGGATTAGCTGCTCCATCACCTTCCTAGGGATCAAAGTGAAACCATCTGGCCTGTAGTTGTCTGGGTCCTCCTTGTTGCCTTTCTTTGAACTAGGGGTGACACTTGTTTTCATCCTGTCTTTGGGCACTTTTCTGAGTCACCATGAGCAATTAAGCATTATTGAGAGTGGCATCAAGATAACATCTGCTAGCTCCCTTGAGACTTGTGGGTCCATCTCAACAAGGCCCATGGACTTAATGAAAGACTTAATTGAGGGACTATACCCATAAAAATTTACATGGGATAATAGGACATATTAATAGGTACCTGCAGAATGAGTAAAGAGCTATGCAAGCCATCCAACAGTCAGTATCAAGAACACAGTTTCCTTTTAATACAAAGCATAGTATCATGGAACTAAGCTACCATAGATCCATGAAGCCTTCCCTTCCGAAAGGACTCAGAAGACAGTATTTTACCCCATTCAGTAACAAAATATACTGACCATCCCCTTACAATATAAAAAAATTAAATTATTTCAGAAATTATCACCTTCTAATTAAACAATAACCTACTGACTGGGTATTCCCCTAAGACATAAGAACACCTGCTTGATGTCCCTTGTGCTTGCAAGAAGACTATCCTAATTAAGCTATTTGAGTTGGAATTGCTGCTCTTTGAACTTTTTTTCTGATGAATTTTGAATATTCACTGAAGCAGGGACTTGACATGAAAATTTCATTTCCCATCAATGTGCCCTAGCCTCTGTGTCTGTAATGCCATTGTTTCTCACCATCTGAATCAATAATTTCTGACTACAAAGCAGAACAGCTCCAAGACAAAAGATAAAGGCTGGACAATATTCTCAGTTGGCAAAGCTATTCAACTCAAATAAAAAGTGATCAACTTCTAGTGAGACATTGGTCGGGTGCTACAAGGAAGGGGAGATGGACCAGTTTTTCTTCCACTGCCTTTCTCCCCATCACTTCAGTGATCGGTACAGGTATGCAGACATCCAAAAATATAACTTTGCAGAACTAATAAATTTTAGTAAAAAAAAAAAAATTAACAAGTGAAGATAAAAAGAAATGTAATGAATTCCATGGCAGATTGTAATTAATATTTATTCATTTTGTATTGTATGACATTGCATATTGTGTAAGCTTGTGTTGCATCATTCTATGGGTTTTCTAACTGACACATCTCTTCTTATAAATGCATTGTCTGTAACCAAATACTATAATATGGAAGACCACATGTTTCTGGCAAGCAAAGCACAAGGATGTCTCTACTTGCTTTTTTATTTTTACTGGTGTTTGATCCTCTGAAGTAATGTTTTCTTCCTTTGAAATGTGTTAATATCACTCCCATGTGTAAATCCTCAGACTTTTCCTGTCAGAACTGTCACTAGTCAGCTATTCTCCTATCTGCCTTTAAGCAGTTGAGTGTTCTGGTCTAAAAGTAGCACCTCCCATGTAGCCATGCTCTTAGTTTCCAGTGTCATCTCGAATTCAAACTACCTCCTCCAAAATACCGTTGGTTCTGTAGTCCACTAATGGAAAAAAAAAAAAAATTCTATCCGTACTTAATAATTTCAAATGTACGGTGGCCCCAGACAATCCCCTGCAGCTGTACACTGCTTATATTTGCCATGTTTCTCTATCTTGCAAGACATGTATGAGAGAAGGTACTCCGAGAATTGTTTAGTTTGAAGATGATGCAAAGGGGTGTGTGCATATGCCTGTGGCTCTGGCATGAGAATCCTTTTCAAACCCATACAAGCTTCCTGCAAAAACAATAACCTGCACCCTATACACATGGTGAAGTACATAAGAAATAATGTAACAAATTATTAATAAAGTTTTTTGGTGAACAGAAGACATTACAGAAGTCTGTAGCAAGTCTGTGGAGCCTCTAACACTGGAGGCTTTACAGAACAGATATCTGTCAGGAATGCCATTGCGCTTGTGTTGGAGTAGATAAATTGACATGTAAAGGGAGAATGAAATTAAATGCATCTCAAAAGGGAATCAGTGAAGGTTAGTATAAATTCTTTTCATCAAAAGACATTTCCAGAACCTGTTCATCTTTTTCACCTGAATAGCCTAATTGCTTGAATACATTTTACACTTTGATAGTATATTTTTCCCAGGTAAAAGACTTTTCTGCAATGCAAATGAGATAAAATATATCTTCACTTATTTATTTATTTATTTCCTACTGCAACATTTTCAGTATTCTTCCGTCCAGAGAAAAGCTCTTTGAAAGGTTGTTTTTTGAATTCTTAATTGGAGGAAATGTGTGGATTGACAGAAGCAGACAGAGGTGAAATGAAGGAGATGTGTTTTGATGGAGGGTATGTTTGGAAATTGGGATTTAGACAGCATTAATAAGATGGGAATTATGCACTGAGCCTGCAATTTATTTAACTTTTTCAGCAGCTAATTTGTATAGAAGAATAGATCTGCACTTTTATTACTTAAGTAGTCTGTGTATTCTTCTTCATCAATTTCTAAGAAATCAGAAAGAAAAATATGAGAATAATGAAGCAAATTAAACATAATAAAAGCTAGCAGAAATCCTAAAGATGGGAGACTTCTTTCTCCTCTACTGGTAGATATTTTTTTATAAATTGATATTTTGCTGAAGTGATGCTGCAATGCAGCACAGCTGAAAATAATTTGTGCAATGGATAATTTTAAAAGAATAATATTCTGCAGATATAAAGTAATCAACACATTTCTTCAACAAATATAATTTCAACAGTGGAAATAATCATTTACTGTAGCCTGTTAAGCTGTATAAGAGCTAATAATTGCTAATAACTGAGAATATTTTTAGAAACTTCTGAAAATATATTGTATTTCTTACATAAAATATAAAAAATATTTTTTGCATCCTTTGTATGACCACATTAGTTTCACCTGTTTCAACTCCTATGTAATTTTCAGATTTTCCTGCTAAATTTAAGGCAGTATCAAGCACATATATATGAGGCAGAGGAAGTGTCAAGGTGAACAGTACTCTATTCTATCAAAGTCAGATTTGTCACACTTTGCAAGGTATTTGTGACACCAAGGTTTGATTAGCACAGCACTGAAAACTAAGTTGCAAGCCATAAAAAGTGTCAGTTGGCACTAAAAAAAGCTGTCTGCTGAACAAATTGAGCCACAGTGAACACAGCTGTATGGACCCCAGTCCATTTTCTTAATTTGCAAATTCTTTCCTGAAGCTGTCTTCTCTTTGCGGCTGCATCTTCTCTCCAGCTCTCTTAACTTTTAAATGTGTAGATATTAGCTGAGACGATTAGTCTAATGAGATAATGGAAAGTAGAGGGATCTGTAATTTGCTATTTATTCCTCCCTGTCCTGTCACTACATGCCCTTGTGAAAGGTTCCTCCCCAGCTCTCTCGTAGGCTCCCTTTAAGTACTGGAAGGCTGCTATAAGGTCTCCCTGGAGCCTTCCCCTCTTCTGACCAGACCCAACTCTCTCAGCTTGACTTCATAGGACAGGTGTTCCAGCCCTCTGATCCTCTTTGTGACCTGTTCTGAATTTGTTCCAATGGGTCTATGTCTTTCTTGTGCTGGGAGCCCCAGACCATGACAATTCAGTTTAGGCAACCCACTTGAGTCTGTCCCTTTCTTATTTTCTATTTTCCATCTTGAGTACTCCAGTATTCAAGGAGGTTTGTGGGAATCAAAGTTTATGCGAATTTAATCATCTGCATTGTAATTTCTACTGCTGGAACCGAGCAGCTACATTTCACAGTTTTGAATATCATATAACTGAAGTCCTTTGGTTGAATGCCTGCCTAGCTCAGTTAGTTTAATGCAACTGCACCACAGAATGCAAATGTTTCAAAGAAAAAATATGTTAAAAACAACAGGCATGTCAATGTGAATTCATAAAGCAAAATGACATTTCAACCCAGTGCATTATTTAATAAGCATAATTGTTTTAATCACCACACAGCATAGAAATATAACTTAAATTAGAAAAATGTATTAAAAGTTATATGCCATAAATGATAAATCATAAATCATAGGTAAATCTATAACCAATTGCCAAACTCAGGCAGAAATGTCAATGAATTAATAGACACTTGTAATGTTTTAAACTCATAAATGCAAACCCAGATACTTCATTAAAGAAAAAAAAGACATTTTGCCTGTAGTGATATATATTGCCTGATTATTTATTGCCCTGACTTTTATTTGTCATGTGTAATAGTCCTAAAATCTTCAAATTTTTCACGGCACTACTTGCATACCAATAGTCTTCTTCTTCCATTACGAAGTTTTATTGTATATCAATTAATGTTTCTACATTGTAATGATTATTCTCTGATTTTTCTTCTACTAATATTCCTTTTTTCAGCCTTCCTACTGCAGAATTGAAAGACTCTTCATTTGAAATATGAAGGAATCCACTGAGAATTCAGGTATACACTCATGGGACAAGATGACTATTCTTATATTTTCTTTTGGCATCCCCTACTGGTGTACAGCTGTGAAGACTCCTCCTTGACACAAGATCTCAAAAGGGCTACTGTGCTTCTTTGTCTGAGACCTTCAGAATGTCAAAAATAGCTAAAGTAATGGCAGAATAATGTGAAAATATTTATATTCTCTTCAAGCAACATAATTTCATTGCTTCAGTGAATATAACATCTCCTTAAACAGTACATCTAATTACACTACTTGTTTCACATAGGTTTATTTTATCTCCTTGATTTAATTTTGGGTTTTGTTTTTGGGGTTGTTTGGTGTTTTTTTTAAAGCTTAATAACAGATAAATAAATGTTGAATTTTTCATTCAAATAATGTCATGATAAATATGCTTTTGTGATGATGCAGTGAGGCAGTGTATAATTTTCCATCAATTCACGAGTCATGTGAAGATGAAAAATCTGCATGAATATTCCAACTCCCTTCCTTGAGAATTGGGACAGAAATTTTCCTCACTTTTAGAATAATCCTATCATATGTCATCCTCCCAGAAAGAAGGGAAAAACAGTAGTGACATAACATTAACATATTTCCATTTATTTTAGCTGTAGTGTTTCCTAATTCGGAAACCTTCCCACCTCACTTTAGGCACCTAGCATATCTGAAATCACGATCAAATCAGGCTCCCTAAAAAAATCAAAGGAGATAAACTAGCATTTCAGATTAACAATCTAGGGATTCTCTATTCACTACAGAAATGTTGGGCAGGTGCACTTTTAGATAAAATTTTTCTAGGAGACCAAGCATAAACTGTTTTCTCACCACTATTAAACATACTTATGTGAGTTTTCTTGCTAAAGGATCTCAGAAGTGGGCAACCCTTATCTGGTTTATGATCATAGGGTGTGTACATGAATAAGGGTTGAAGGATCTTTCTGTGGATTCTTACTAAGCATAAAAATTAAATAATTTCCAATAGAAATCAAATAGCATACTACTGAATAGCTGGGTGTTGATCAATGACACTTTCTAAATGACAAATGATTTCCAATTGCAGATTTTGTTCATTCTTTGAATGTTCATTAATCTCTAGTGAGGATAAGATGGGAGTATGTACTGCTAAATATTAATACTTCCCATTAATCTTAAAATGCAATTATGATTTTAAGTTAGATGGAAAATAATATTATCATATGTGTCCTGTCAGGTTATCTATTAGACAGGATTAGTCTTTTCCTTTTATCGTAGACTTCTTCGGCTCTTTGCCTACACATATCTTTTTTTTTTAATCAAAATATAATTTCTTCAAAGATAAAGTTCACTCACATTTAAATAAAATAAGTAAATATCAGTCATATTAAACCTCTCTCCCTTTCTGTTTTGATTCTTTTTTTACTGTAGATTATTAATATTTCTCTGGAGTAGAATATGACTTTTTTTGCAGATGGGAATTATGAGGCATAGACAGCAATCCCACTAGGCAGTACAGAATAAAAAAGCCTGTGCTGTGATGAGAGAGTTTAAGCAAGAGGACACAGTAAAGCTTTGCCACCTAAGCCTGAGATCAGAGAACTGTCCCTTGAAGAAAATAACATATAACTGCATCAAAATTGATTTCTTTAAAAGTGCTGCATCGTTAACCGCAAACCAGTGTGTTTGTCTATACAGTTATCCTACTTCCTGCAGTTCTTAGAGTGAACTGAAATAAATTTCCTTGTATTTCAGAGGGTCAAGTATTTCATTACCTCTGTACGGCAAACTACACCACCAGGTAGACCAACATCCACACTGGACTCAAATCTTGTTTCTTCTGAAATTTTTTGTTGAAATCAGATGCATCCCTTCTCTTGATGTCTAGAATGTTTTATAACATTTAGGCAATAATACAATGTGGTATCAACTGTTACTTTGTTACAGATATAGTGAAGGAGAAAGTTAAGTTTCTAATTTTCATCTTCAAAGTATATCTGACTTGGCTACCATGCATGTTCAATATTTTTTGCCTATTCCACTTGATTAAACATTTGTGTTCCTGTGAAATTACATGTCTTTTTTATGCTCTTTAAAACCTTATTTTAGTCCAAAACCAAGTGCAATTTTTGTTCAGGCAGATGACACATAGGTTGCTGTTTCACTGTAGTCTAGAACAAATACAGTAAGTTATTTTTCTTTTCTTTATTAGAGAAAAATAGATGGTTGGAGGTCCAGTCACTCTCAAGATATGGAAAAGTATTGAACTGACATCATATGTTTCATTGAATATTAGTTTCTGGGGATGCAAACATGACACTGCAGTCACCCAAAACCTTTGACAAATATTTTTGGGTTTATACTGTATCTCTTCATAAAGCTAAAACCAGTTCAAATCTTTTATCCTACTTCAGGGTAACAGTCACTCAACTGAAGCATAGGGGTTACTCAAGAAGCATAAATTCATTCCAGCTGCAGTTTTTTGCTGTTAATACTTCCCTCAAGGTAAACAAACAGCTAGTATTGGAAGTCAAACACTGTGAAATGTTCTATAAAAAACCCATACATACACATAATAAACAGTAATAATAAAATTATTTATTACAATTCCATAACTTATGGTTCATAGAGTTAATATGAAATAATCACACATTTAGTCCCTGGAGGTGTTTAAGATAAGACTGGATATGGCACTTAATGCCATGGTCTAGTTGATAAGGTGGTGTTAGGTCATAGGTTGAACTCGATGATCTCAGAGGTCTTTTCCAAAGTAGTTGATTCTGTGATTTCAAGTTCATAAAACAGACATTTATAAACTCAGTTAATTAGAATTGAATAGGGCTTGGTGTTTGTTGATTCAATACAATAGTCAAAGCTGCAAAGTGAAACCCTAACTTTTCATGTGGATTTCTGTTACAATTCTCCCAGATTCAAGGAAAGACTATGTACTCCACAGGTGTTTTCTGGATGTGGAAAGAAAATCCTAGAAATAGTGGTTTAAATAGCTGTAACATTTCTCAGCAGTTTAACGCTAGCTACCTACCTGCTGCAGTTATTTCACTTTGACTTCTGGCTTTCCATTCCTTTCATTCCTTTTATTCTGATGGCTACTGTGCCATCATTTATGATGCAGCAGGGGTAGGACATTTGCAATGTTTCCTCAGCAACTAGAACACCACATAGTTCATATTTACTGAGACAGAGGCAAAACTGATTTAAGACTTTTGCCATTAAAATTGGATCAAATTAAAAGATAAACTCCCCATGCCTAGTGTCAAGTAGATATTACAATTTTAAGTATCTTTCTTATTTTTTCTGGAAAGAAATGTCTTGTTAGTATATCCTAGCTATCTCTCATGGGCCAGGGAAGTTAATAAATAACTAAACATTCAAGTTATGAGTGTCTTTCAGCCCTAACAACCTCTGGTTCAAATTATTCTCAAAAAAGGGCTCAAAGAATGTCCCAAAGTTTTTAGTCATAAAATTTACGGAATAGAATGGGAAAAAACCCACACAGGGTAAGTTGATGCATTAATTTTTAATATAGTCTTCTTTACATGCACAGGACAGCTATTGTCTGAATCATAACAAGGGTGTAGAGTCAGCAGTGTGTTTCTGGCCTCAATATGCAAACTTTTGCCTATTAGACAGTCTATTCTGAATGTTGAAACCTAGCTCAGCTTTTTTCTCCCCTTTTATAAAAGTAAGGATTTTTAAGATATTCAGGTTTTTTCCTTAGAATATGACATTTTATTCTGGCTCCAGTTTAAGAAAAGACAAGTGCATATATATCTATGTTATTATATATTAATTGCATAGATATAACAGAGTATGACATCTAGACAGACAAGATCAATCCTACACTTTTAATTTTACAATGTTTACTTGCATAATGATTGGATTTTTTAATCCACTGAAATTAACAAAACTTCTTTTATTTAAAAGCAAAAGGAAAGATTTATCCACTTATTATATTATAAACAAACTTCTCACATGATTCTTAATAAAAGAACCACTGAAACTGCTGAGAACTTTTCAGTTGTTTCCAATAGGCTTTAAATAAAGCTCATTGTCAGCAGCAAATATCTGCAGTGCAGAAATAATTATCTTTTCTCACATTTGTGACACTTTTAGAGAGACTTCTTATACTCGTGCCACTGTGATCCAACAGGAACTCAGTACAACCCATATATCCTTCAAAGACTGAAAGCATGCTTCTTTTTTAATTACATATGTATGCTTGCATGTTTGCAGTGACAGTGTAAGTGCTGATTGATTTTGCGCGTACCCTCACTTCTCATTTCACTCCTACTCTATAGTTAATTGAATGTGTATGCCTCACTAATCCAGTAGCCTTCTATGGTGGAGTGACTGCAGCAATGGACAGAGAAAAAGCTATGGATGTCATCTACCTGGACTTCTGTAAGGCCTTTGATGAGGTCCTGCACAACATTCTTGCTTCTCTGTTGGAGAGATGTGGATTTGATGGGTGAACTGTTGGATAAGGAATTGGATGGATGGATGTGTTCAAAGAGTTACAGTCAATGGCTCGATGGACAAAGTCTCCCTCAGGCTTCTGCACTAGGACCAATACTATTTAATATCTTTATCAATGATGTAGACAGTGGAATTGAGTGTATCCTCAGCAAGTTCGCAGATGACACCATGTGGTTGACATGCCTAAGGGATGGGATGCCATCCAGAGGGACCTGGATAGGCTGGAGGAGTAAGCCTATGTGAACCTACTGAAGTAAAACAGGGCCAAGTGAAAAGTCTTTGCATCTGGGTCAGGACAATCCCAAGCATGAAAGTATTAAAAGCAACCAGAGAGAGAAGGATTTAGGGATATTGATGGATGAAAAATTGTACATGAGGTGCCATTGTGCACTTGCAGATCAAGAAGCCAACCTTATTCTGAGCTGCATCAAAAGAAGCATGGCCATCAGGTCAAGGAAGGGGATTCTCCCCTTCTACTCTGCTCTCATGAGACCAAACCTGGAGTACTGTATCTAGCTCTGGATTCCTCAGTAAAGGAAAGATGTGGACTTGTTGAAGTGAGTCCAGAGAAGGGCCATGAAAATGATCAGAGAAATGGAACTACTCTCCTATGAGGAAAGGCTGAGAGAGCTGGTGTTGTTTAGCCTGGGGAAGAGAAGACTTTGGGGAGACCTCATTGCAGCCTTTCATTATATAAAGGCAGCCAATAGGAAAGATGGAGAAAGACTTTTTACCAAAGATCTGTAGTGATAGGAGAAGGAGAAATGGCTTTAAACTGAGAGAATATAGGTTTAGATTGGACGTAAGGAAGAGGGTTTTTTTAGAATAAGAGTTTAGAGACACTGGAATAAGTAGAGCAGAGGGGTTGTAGATGCCCCATCTTTGTTCAAGGTCGGGTTAGAGGGGGCTTTGAGCAACCAGATCTAGTGTCAAATGTCTCTGCCTGGGGAAGGTGGTTAGGACTGGAAAATCTCTAAAGGTGCCTTCCCACTCAAAGCATTCTCTGATTCTCTGATTGTACATATGAGCGACATCATCTTTTATTGTATTCATACAGGCAGGAGAACAGTACAGAGAAAATTTAAAATCTGTTTACTTTGAATTTAGAGTCATGTGACTTTGATCCTTAATATATGACCTATAGCATGCATTTTTTAACATTGTAAGTGCCACACTGAATGAAACATTATCAGTACTTTCTAACTATTTTATTCCAAAGTCTAGAATAGAAATGGGAAATATTTTTAGATTGTAGGCATTACCAAAATACTTATATAATGCACAGAATTTAAAAAATAGGCCAAACAGTTCTATAGACAACTGTGCTTTTATTTCAAGTGTGATGCAGTAATTGATTCCACTGTTTTCCAATATCCATGGTTTTTTTTAAAAAACAAGCAAATAAATATAGGCAAATATGTGACTAATTTTAAACCTTCCTAAGAAGGTAAACAATGTCCTCCTCTGAAATTTAGTTCATTAACACTAAGGTCTTGTTCCTGCAGATCTTTCTGAGGTGTATAATACCCAGTGTACACACAAACCCAACCCCCACCTTCCCCAACACATGTTACTGCCAAACAACAGTAAATATCAGATTCCAGAGCACATTGAAGAGGCAGGGACCAGATGTGTCTATGGAGACAGAGGCTTAATTACAGACCTCAACTGAACTAGTAAGATCCTGATTAATTGTGCATCCTCCTTTGATAATTTAGCCCAGCTGTTCTGTGGCTATGTTTATGCTTTTAATAGAAAGATGGACAGCAATGTGCAAAATAATGCTTAATACTGCCCAATACATAGTTGGACAGGGTAACAGAAATCAGTTTGTATTTATTTATTTTGTTTGCTGATAAAAGCAGATTGAGTAACTGAAATGATAGGCTCATTTAGATTACACCAAAGTCACTTATTCTCCCAGTAATGTCAATGCTCTGGTTTATTAATAGATGAGCCACTCCAAAATTTACATTTTTAAAGGAACACTTCACTGAAAGTAGACAAGGAAACAGGTTGCAGTGTATTTTCCTATAACAGGAAGGGATCTAAATGCATATAATTATATGCCAGCATACAGATGTTATTTTTCCATTGATGAGTACATGCTGTAGAAATCTGCAATTAAAAACCTGATGTTTAAGCTTACGTTGTTATTGTCAAGCTAAACCTCCTTAAAAACTTGTGATATCCATGAAGAAAAATTATGAAATTCTTATTAGATGAGAAATTGGTGTTTTCCTCTAGTGTGTGCTAACTGTAAATGATTAACAGAAGCAAGTTTATCAAGAACAAGAACTGAAGATATGTAAAACTCAGATTTACTTATCTCTTCTATCTTTTCCTTCAGCCCTTAGTACTAAAACTGTGTCAGGACACATAGTCCTTTCTTCTTGCACATGTGCTTCCTAAGTTCCCGGATGAACAAAATGACTATAAAGGATGATTTTAAAACTTGGAGCAACCTCATGTCTGTTTTGCCCTTGAGTTCAGCCTGGTCTCCATGTAGGGAGGAGCCAGAAAAGTCATTTGAAATAACTGTTTGTTCTTCTGCATTCAGATCATTTAACCCCTCAAATAAAGATTATTAATTCCTTGCTCTCACTTTTTTCAGCTTTTAAATTACACAGGAGAAAACTGACATAGAAGGTGAAAATCACGAGCAGAAGGCCCTTAAGACTATGTCAATACCATTAAAGAAACTATAAATAGTGCTTGTCTGGGGGCTAGGTATTTTTGAGATGGCCTACAATATGTTTTTCCTATGGTTCAAGTAGCATTTTCCTAAGCAACCTCATCATGGTTTGGGGATACAAAATTGCAGGGATCATTACCAAATGGTGGTAAAGATGAATAAAGTCTACTAAGGGGCAGAGAGTCTGAATGCATGAAATGAAATGCTCCATGCCACTTGATCCCAGCACCAGAAAATATTTCTTACTCTGTTTCATTTATTAGTATGCAAAATAAAAAGCCCATATAGGAAGCTATTGTAGGGATGAAGTCAGTATTACAGCTTAACAGAAAGTGCCCATGGATCCGTCCCTATTCCTGAATTCAAAGGGGCACTGTGTACTTAAAATGGAAAGGGTTTACACATCATTTAAGGGGCAGAGTGAGTGACCTGTCCAGATGATTTGCCCAATCTACTAGAAGTAAAACAGGGGGGGAGGAGATGGGGTACAGTGTTTTAAGAAGACATTACATTCAATATAAGCATGCATTTTAGAGGGAATGATATAAGTTCTTTACAAAACTATGTGCATATCTTTGTGTTACAGGAAAGCCTGACTGGAATATTTGAAAATGTGAGCTGCAGTCTAGCAGTCACAGTTCATATTCCTCATTTTGATTCCTAACTTCACCTCACTCTTATGCAGTGAGAACATGGAGGCAATTAAAATGATCCAGATATAAAATTTATGATTGGAAGCCATATTTAGTGAAAAACCTTTCAATGCAATCTCAGTTAAGAAGATATTTCAGTTGGTAAAAATCAAATGCTTAAAAAATGAAAAGTTCTGAAATGGGATATTTAGGGGGAATTGTTTAAAATCAAATAAGATTTTATTCATTCAACTGAAAATATTAATTGCAATAATTAATTATTTTACTATCTGATAAGTAAAAAATGACAGTGTGATAAAGTATCTGTAGTTTAATCATAAACAACCTTACTATATTATGTTTTTTGTTCTATTCCATATTAATAACTTCAACACCACAGTATTTAAGTCTCTTCTAGAGAAAATTATATAACTCACCTCTACTGCTCGTACCAAATATACGAAGTTGATATTTCTGAAGGAGTAAAGATATAAAGGGAGACATGAGACACAGAGAAAATAAAGTGGGCAATTTGGAGGAAGGTAAAAGGAATGGAAGGAGTAATGAAGTAGAATGTCTGCAGCAAATGGACATGAAATTTTCAGGCTGTAGAACTCCTGACTCAGTGGATAGAAACAGGGAAAGAAAGAAAAACAGTCTCAAATCATCCTAAGGAATTTACTATTAGTAAGGAATTTGCCATTTGCTTATATTTGTATTCTTTGAAATACCTGGATTTGAAAGTATTTGATGATAAGACCTGGTGTTTTTATTTGATGATAAGAGCTGGTGTTTTGATTCTAATGAAAATACATTATTCATGTTATACCATATGCTCTGTATCAGGGGTAAGTTGATCCTTACGGTCAAATCCTGGAGTTGCTGCATTGTGTGTGTAGATATCTATTTATCTATCTATCTATCCATCTATCTACCTATCTACCTATCTACCTATCTATCTATCTCATCTGTACATACTTACAAACATCTTAAAATTCTTAAACTAATTATTTTTCATTTTGTATATTAGTCTCTTGATGTGAATGTCTCGAGTTTCAGGCCTTTCTTCTTCATACTTCTACCATTCTGTGTCTAGGTCTGGAAATAATATAATAATGTCAATACTCTTTAGCTATAGTGATATAAAAATATATATGAAGAGGTTGTGTCCAAATGCTTTCTGCCTTTTTCAATCTAATCATCTGGCCTAATAAAAATATTTCCTGTTATCTCCATTTTACAGTTCCAATGGTAAAAATATGAGAATAAATTCGAAACCAAATTACTTCCTCAAACTTATTTTATTTAGTAATATGTAAAATTTTAACTGAGTATCTAAAAGCAAAATTAACAAAATCAATACCTGTTTCATTTTGGTTTACTTTTATTAAATTTCATTTCAGCAATAGAAAATTAGTACAATTTTATTGTATCGATAGTTTATATTCAATATTTTAAGCATTGTAAAAGTTTCTTTTTATGCTAGCAAAATAAATTAAAAAAACAAAAGACTTTTTCTTTTCCTGTCATATACCAATAGAAGGAAACAGAGAACCTCTATGAGCTTAGATGGCACATTTATTGACTTAAATTTAGCAAACCAGCTAATTTTTTTTCAATACTGAAAAATTCTGAGCAAAATTGGTCTATCATACACTTGAGGCAGCCAAAATTATTTAAACAGGAGTGGACCAAAGGTGAAATTCACCGTATGCAGAAGGTCTGTTTGGGACTCATGAAGAATTTATATTCTGCCTTATTTTCAAGATACCAATGTTTTGAAGCTGTTTCCTGAACACAGGACTTTTTAAAATATTTTTAACAGTACAAGGTTTTGATATCCTACATAAAACAGTACTTCACAACTGATGATACAAACACCTGAATTCAATTTTGAATTTCACTGCTGTTCTTATTAAACTTCACTGTTGTTCTAATGTCCCTAATAGCAAGTAGAAGTAAAAAAAAAAAAAAAAAAAAAAGGAAAAATAGAAAGAAAAATAAATAAACTCTTATTTGGAATTCCAGATAGGTTGGTGAACATGGATGGACATTTTACTGATGAAACGGTAAATTTATAAACTGTTTACCTCTGATTCTTATTACTATATTTCCACACATGGGATTAGCAATTTATAGGAGTTCACCTAGAGCTGTAGAGGAGAAATTTTATGATTTTACCTGTATAGTTTTTCTTGCCCAGAAGTGTACTGGAAGAGACTGTAACATATCAGGGTGAGAGAAGTGTAGCTGAAGTGCTTTAATGTGAAGCAAGTCTGGAATGCAAAGCAGCTGTTGTGAGGACCAGCATTTACATCAGTCTGTAGAGCAGGCAAAACCCAGGCAAAAAATCACCTTCACCTTTGCCTGTTCTTCTCCTCCTCTGTTGTGCTTGTCTGCACCTTCTGTCTTAAAAGAAGCACTACAAAATATACCCCATTGTCAAATACATCATGATATGAAGTGTATTTTAAGCATTTCAAAACTGGTGAAAACCTTTGCACATATGAAAGTATGTGACACGACTACAGAGTCTGGTAAATGAATATTCAAATACCTGTAATACAACCAAAGAGATTGCCATATGATTTAAACCATTTTCTTCTAACTAAAATTATTCTTTTTAAGTCTCTTATCCTAAATGAAACTTAATGAATTTTACCGCAAATGCTGACTAAATACTTACACATAGATTTCCCAATTTGGCAAGCTAGCTTATCTTTGATAGATTTAGGTTTGAGATTACTAAAAGCCTGGACCTGATAAAAGAGTTTATTTTGTTTTGTTTGATTGAAAGGATTTTACAAAACTTGCTGTTATGATAGTATTTTGTGGGTTTTCTGATGCTGAGTCATTAAGATCTTACTTTTGCAGGGGTTATTAAATATTTCTCTGGTTTTTTAAGCCTATCACAATTTTATCAAAAATTAAAAAAAAATAATTTTCTTTTTGAAATTTAGCTTATGAAGTATATCACTAGAGGGAGAAAAATATTAAATACACCTATAATTAATTCAGCGTTTGTTGCAAATCTTCCCATTTTATTGCTCTCTCTTTCTCTACACCAGTAGCAAGTTTGTTGCACACACTGGTTTGGTTGTGCTGATTTTCTTCCTGATATTTCAGCAATACATTTTGACACAATTTCTCAGTAATTCCTTTAGATGAATCTGTATCCAGCTGAGACCTCTCATTCTCCAGGAATTTTTCTCATTGTGTGTAAATGGTCCTATTTTAAGTGCTGATAGAGAGTTTGATGAGTTGTTCAAATGGAGATGTTTAACATTATTTGAAATGCCACAGTGTTTCCAAAAGATGTAAACAGAGCTGTAATTTATGACACTTCTGGGTTGGTTGGAGGCTGGGCAGCATGCCATAGGCTATTAAAAAAGGCCTGAAATGAATCACATTCTTTTTTAACAATATTGAAATACAGTTTTGTGGAACTAATGTTTTCGGAAATGTCAAGGCTTGCAATTTAAAATATTGGGATCTGACATGGCAGACAATATTTATATTTGCATCCTATAAAATCAAAATACATTTTTAGAGGAAAAAACTAAATACATATTTCAACTATCCACAACAAAGACCTGAGAACCTCAGGATATCTATCAAAGGTAAAAATTTTTCAGTTCATGTAATTTGAACAAAATCAAGATGAAAGTGATTTATTGATTTATTGATGACAAGTAATTAACAAGCAATTGGTGAATACACAGTCAAGGTTAATAGCAACAATACAGAAGATAAACCACACTATTAGACAATTGAAAAAGTCAATAAACACTTATTTCTAAACACCCCTCTGTAACCAGTGACCTTCTCTCTGTCTCTCTATCCCCACACATAGACACACACTCATTTGGACAAAGGTACAGGTCATGAAGGTCACCAGCATCCCATTGCCTGGGAGTAGGTGTTTCCCTCCATGCTCACCCTTCTCGTGAGAGATGAGGGTCCCTTGACCATGAGTGCACCCCTGCCACTCCCAGCACCTTGCTGGTGAATGCACTGCTGAGAAAGCACTCCACAGGCTCACGTTCACACAACCAAGGTGTGATTCCTGTCTTGTTGCCCCGGTTATTGCACCCCAAAATGCCACTCCACTCAACAGAACACAACTGCTCATGCTGGCCCACTCGAAGGTAGAAAAATTTTTGTATAAATTTTCACACTTTGTTTATGCTTATTTCAAGCTATCTCATTCTTTGTTTCAAAAGTAATTTTGAAATTGGGTTTAACTGATGCAGTGAAAACTTACTTCAGAAGGATATTTAGGAAGTTCAACTTACTTTAAGAGGAAACTTGTGTGGCTTGATTGGTCCACAAGTCCCTTTGTTTTCTGTGAATGCTTTCCAAGCTGCCAGATTACTGCCAGGATTTATATTTACCTTTATTTTAAAAAATAATATTATTTTCAAGCAAAATAGAAAGTAGTTTGGAACTCAGATTGCTATAATAGGACAACATTTCAGATTCCAGACATCTGTCTTTGAAATTGGAATTCAGCTCTTAGGTGTAGACATCTTTCTACAGACCTTGTCTACCTTTGTTTCTTCAAGTGATCTTGGTGACTAAAGTCTGAGTATAGTCAGAGGAAAACAAAAATAATACAATTAATGGATTTGATTCAGTTGCCCACACACAAGGTACCCATTGTCACTTGAGAGCACCGTGGTTACCCTTCCTCTGCAGCAACTGCTATTGAAGATTAATTTAGATCCCATATATGTCCTCTGAGAAAACTGTCAGTTCATGTGGTTGCTGTCAATAACTTTAAGGCATACTGGTTGACATTAAGTTCTTATGTGTAGGTCACTAACCTAAACCAGTGGAATTTAAAAAGCTGTTAAGCAGATGTGATCTATAGAATTAACAGGCATGTATTATTTACATGTCCAATAACAGATTCTGGAACATTAAACTATCAGAGCTGTTGGTTGGGGTTTTTTGGTTGTGTTTTGTTTTGTTTGTTTTTGGTTTTGTTTTGTGTTTGTTTAAAAGAAAAAAATTCAAAAAATTAAATGATCACTTCAATGTAAATATTCCAGAACTGGAACATATTGCCCAAGTGGCTACGAATTTTTCAAAGCACTGATGAACATTCTTTGAATGATCTGAGCAGACTTCAAAGTCTGACCTGGGAGGATGGACCACTGTTGACATCCTAATGCCCCTTCCATCCTAGTCTGTCTGGTTTTGTATATCCACTTGAGATATTTTAGGGAGCAACAAGAACAGGCTGCAGTGAAGACAAGACTGGTGTCAAGAGTGAGAGCATAGGCCAAGGGGCACAGTTCAGACCCAAAGCAGCTCCCAAGAGTAGGAGATGTGGCCCTTGGTTCCAACTTTCTTCTCAATGCTATTTAAAAAGTGGCTTCTGTTCTTGGAATCAGTTGACTGAATTATTTAACATAACCAAGCAAAATTCTAGAAAGGTGCTCTAACAGACCATCAGGAAATCTATAAACATTATTCTTCTTACAGATATTAGTATTTTTGTGGCTACTGTCATTTAAAAATACCTTCATATACTAAGTAGTTGAATGAAATTCTAACTATCAAATTTATACTCAACACTGCGTTGGAAAAGAAGAATACAGTCTTTATTGCTGTAGGACCAATTTATCAGGACCTGTAAAGAAATTCTGCTGATATTAATCTGATCCATCTGATAAAATGCGTGAAGATTTCCAAAAAGCATTTGACAAGGTCCATCACCGAAAGATAATCAATAAACTAAGCAGAACTGGTCTAATCTCATTTTGTCTCCCAATAATCTCACCTTGGCTCTCTTTCTGATACTCTCATCTAGTCTCCCTATTTCATAAAAGGCTGGACCAGATGGTCTTTTGAGGTTCCCTCTAACCTGAGCTGTTCTATAAATCTATGAAGGGTAAGATCATTAACTTATGTAAAAGGACTGACTAAACAGCAGAAAATAGAGCATATAAATTGCAAATTTTCACTGTGGAGGGAGATCTAGCAGTCAAGTCTTACCAGCACTGTAGAAATATCACCTCAGAACCAGGAGTTTTGTACAGAAAGATGGTGCAGGAAGGAACAATATAATTTTGTCAGATATGCTTTGTTCTGTCAGCAACTGATGTAATCCAGTGCCAAGAACAGAATATAGGCTAGGAATACCTTTGATTTTATCTTATCTACTAAGTTTTTTCTTACTTTTTTTAACATTCTTAACTCCCACAGTTTTCTGTGTTTGTAGTTAAGCTCTTCAACGTACTCAATCATAAAAGTCTGGAAATCACAATTTTTGCTGATGATATTAAATTATTCAAGTAGTTAGCAGAGACTGTAGAGAACTATAGAGAGATATTACAGTTCTGTACTACTGAGACATAAATGTCACCACTGATAAATGTAAATTAACATACATGGGAAAAAAATAACTCTATGCTAAAATGTTGGGCTCTGAGTTGACTAATAGTTGTCAGAAACAAGATCTTGGAGTTACGGATGATTCTGTAGACACTTCACCTCTAAAATTTGTAGCTATTTCAAAATAAAAATAATATTTGAAAAAGTTCGCTGGGAATTATTAGGAAAAAACCTTAAAAAGAATTAGAAAGGAAAACAAAATATCCAAGCCCAAACAATAAAAAGTATATAATTGTGTATATTTTTTCTGAATTACATGTACAGTTTAGAACCCTTTATCTCTAAAAAAGTTATATCTGAACTCTAACAGTACAAAATAAAAAATAAAATATGAAATTGCTTTTTCTGAGGAAAACCTGAGTAAACCAGAACTCTTCAATTTGAAAAAAAAAAAAGACAGAATAAAGAAAGTATTATAACTGTGTGCAGGCCATAAGAAGAGTGGAAAATGTTCATAGAGAATACTAGTGCAAGAATAGGACAAGTCATCTAATAGGATCTAATAGGACATCTAGTCCTACATCTAGCCCCTAATAAGACAGCTTATTAGAATAAGAATAAAAACATCAAAGTAGTTTAACTTTGATTTGAACCTAATGGCAAGTTTAAAACAAAGGAACAAAGACGATTCTTCTCAGAATATGAAATTACATTCTAGAATTTCTTCTTGCAAGATGTGGGTAGTAAAATTATAAATTAGTTTAAAAAACATAGGAGCAAAATCTATGAAGCTGTGCTAGCTAAAATCAGATTTCTAGTTTAGGATGCTTTGAGGCATGTACTATATTAAAAAAAGATATTCTGAAGAAATATAATTTCATTACTGTGTTATTCCTTAAAAATATGCTCTTAGGTACTTTTAGAGGACAGAGACTAGTTCAACTTTTTGTCTAACAACATGTTTATTATATGTTATTATTATTATATCACTCTACACCTTATTTATTTATTTATCTGACTTTGGCCAAAAGCAGCCATAACTTCCATAGTCTGTCAGTTGAACACTTTTTTTTTTAAAGAATAGGCTGAATATTAAAACAAGAAAGGCCATTCTTTACTGTTATTTGTGATGGCTCCACCCCGAATGCAATTGCTAACAATGATTGTGAAGTCTAAAACACAAATTCCTGCCTCAATATCCAGGAATCAAGTACCTTAGAAATACTTCTCTTTCAGCTTTCAAATATTCCATTTGGATATTTTCTATATTTTCTGAATATTTTTCTACTGACCCATTTTTTATTTTATAGGAGTCATTGTTGACATAGTAGGTTAAATATGGTGGCCAGAGTAGTTGTTATTTTGAAGAGAAATACAAATCAAATGAAAAGTTATAAATGTTCTGAGAGATTATGATAACTACTCTTAAATACTGTGCTTGTCCTAAATATTTCTATGTTTTTTATCTTTTGGAAAACATAACAGGCTTTATAGTGGATTTTTTTGCATTCCTTTTGACTTAAAGAAAGGTTTTCATAGATGGGAATATAATGAAAGCTAAAAATTTCTTAAGTGTTTTGAAAGGTTAATCACATGATACATTAAAGAGATAGGAAGTGTCTTTACATTTATGATTTAGGCAGTATCAGTAACTCCTACAGCTGCATATTGATGGTTTTATAATACTTTAACAGGAAGAACTGCACACTAGGTATACTGTGAGAAGTGCTCCTTTATAAATTAATTAATAATGTGAGGGATGTAAATGCAGGAGAAAAAATGGCAGTAAAAAAATTCCTTTGCATGTACTTTGAAGAGGTCTGCATTAAGTAGTTTGACTAGGCTTTGACCAGTTCTCTGGGTTTCTGCTTGATGTGCTTCTGTGGGAATACTTCTGGCATTCTTTTTCTGTGGGCAGCTGGAAAGAGAAGATGGCAGTCCTGAACATAAGTGCTTTTTGATCTATGATATGTCCTATTAAGACTAGATATCTGTTTGTCACATGCTGATCATAATGTCTTCTTCTGCTGTGGAAAAGCCTGATTTCCTTTCCAAGCAAGGAGGCTTTGTTACGATAATTCAAGTGATTTCTACCATCCCAAGAAAAATATTATTTAAAGGACTTATTAACCTGTTTGAACTGAATTGATAGACTGACAAAAGGAATGAGATCATGGCAGGTGAGGTCTCGAGATGGTATTTTACAAATACATAGGATTTCTACATCAATATGTAGACCATACTGAGATAAATCTATTTACAGAGTGTTTGATTAGAGGCATATCTGTTTGCTCTCAAAAAATCAGCCTCACCTCCAGCTGTGACCTGAGAGAAGACTTTGGCCTCATATGCATGCTCATGAGAGCCAGCGCCAAAATTTGCAATGACTGTAATGCTGCAGGACCATCTGTAATAATACCATTCAAATCTGTGCTTTAATTTTTCATCTCTAACTAAAATATAGTAATTTTATTTTATTTAGGGAAATAAATTGCATGATGTTGAAATATTTAGGCTGGAAATATAAAAGTTGCTGAAGAAGAATTTGGTTTTCTTTACTTACTTTTACCTAGCCTGCAATGCCTATCGGAATTCCAGCCTACTAGAAGACTTGAATACCCTTAAGAAATAGTTTCTACTGCAAAGACATCTACAATGAGATACTAAGGCCAAAGGAACTACAAAGTTGGAAAGCTAAGAAAACTATCCTCCACTAATAAAAAATTCTATCCCGAAACTTTAAACAGTATCTACCTCCACTAATGACTATATGGGAAAAAAATGCTTTAGTAGATACAGATTTCAGAAAGCAAATAGATTGTCTAATATACCTGTAAATTACAGGAAAAGAGAGAAATATGAGATTTTATGTGATTAAAAATATTTTCAAGAAGTCCTAATAGAAAAAATCAGAAGGAATAGATATAGGTATGATGAATAAAAAGGTTAAATGTGTGTAACAAGTAAGAAAAAAAAGACTATACAGAATAATAGTAGGAGGGGAGGTAGACAATTAAGTATTTGCTAATTTAATTGCGGATAGGTTTATAATTTTCATTCTACTAAAAAGATATTTAAAAAATGTGTATATAGAAGGCATGTTTGATGAAATGTTAGGGAAAAAAATTACTGCAACAAAGCAATTGATACACAAGAGAAGGAAGAACCCAGTAATTGGGATGATAAAGATTTATTGGGATGCATCTATTACATTATTTACCTTCTGACTCAAAGGATCTTAGATAAATTGATTAGCCATGCTTGAAATGACCTTTCTGACACATGCAAAAAAAATGTGCAAAGGAAAACAATGTTACCACATAACCCCTAGCAAAGGGGAACAGAGGAACAGGAATAGGGAATACAATAATTATTATTATAATCAAAGGCGGTACTTTTGTGAGTCTAAATAAAATCAGCCACAGAACATTTTTGTCCTTTATTTCTGTGAAAGCTGATTCTGTAGAATTTCAGTTGAGGATATGCCTGACTTATGTATTGTCTGTTTCTTCCATATACTGAGTAAGGAAATTTGAAATATGTTTTACCTGTGAAGGAATTAGAGAGAGCAAAGTCTACTTGGCTGACAGGGATAGTGAGGGGAAATAAGGGAGAATAAACAGTAACTTAGAAAGCTAAAATAATGTCCTTTCCAATTTTCTATGATTAGAGTGGGAAAAAAGGGTATTTTTTTTTAAATTTTGTGTGCTCTTTTTTATCAATGAATCACTCTTTTGCTTCTGATAGATTGCATCCTGATAGTAGGTACAGGATTACATACTGCATTGCCTCCGGAAGGATCACACTGGAAATTCATTGAATAAAACTGAGATTCCATGTAAATAAACCCCCAAACCCCTAATTTTCTTCCAACGAGATATTTTATTAACTTCTTAATTTTTGCAAATAGTAATGTTCATGTAGTATTGTCACAGAGACCAAATGTGGATGCCTTATACCTAAACTAGTAAAACTAAGCTGCCTTCCTAATCAGAGAAGAGAAAAAGAGTTTCATTTATTTGATTGTAAAATATATGTTGGCATCTGATCAGATGAGTTAGACAACACGTTTCTCATTTTATTTTATTTTGGATTATCTCATGTGCAAGGATTAGGGACATATGATTCATCTCAAAGATTTAGACAATCTACCGTTTAGACACTGGAGACATCTACAGGTTAATAATTTTCTATATAAATTATTGAAATCTTTTGAGGATAGTATGAACTACATGCTAGTAAGATCTCTTTTCTCAGTTCTCACAGAGGAGAGCTAGCTCAGTTTGATTAGTTGCTAGTTGGGTAGTTTAATTTGTTTATCTAAGATGAGAAAAACTACCAAAACTTAAACATTTAGTGTTAAAATCTGAATATTGAGAGATGCCTCTGCCTAAATTAAGGTGCAAATGAGCCCATATGCCAAAGTCAATTGTACAGAATTTATTTTACAATGAATATGATGTAGAGAGAGAAAAAGAAATAACAAAGGTGGAGGAGGGGGGAGAGAGACAGAGATCAAGAAGAAGATATTTACCTCCAGTGGATCTGGTGGTGTCCCATTGATCCTCCTTTACTCTGGTTTTCTCAGTGCTGGGGGTCCCAAAGCCATTCATTCATTTTCATTATTTATATATTTTAGCAAACAAAGGAACTAGTGCTCATTGGCTACAAGTTCTCTCATGCTGTTGGTTAAATGATTCCCTCACCTCTAATGCCAATTAGTCTGCATCCTTATTGTTTCTCTTGAGTCAGTGGGTTTCTTGTGTCAGTGGGCCATGAGTTGGTTACCAGAATTACCTTTTAACCAGTCAGAGCTAATTTCAGCACAGTTGCTGAGTTTGCTTTCCTTGTGGTCTGTAAATTCTGCATTCTTTGTGTCCATTATCAGTGATACATTCTTCTCCAGTTTTGTCGATTTTCCCCAAGTTTGAGATAACACCTGGACAATAATACCACCTTTATCTTATGTCAAGTTCCTGCTCTTGTGCCTTATCTTACATCCCAAGTTCTAGGTATCTGCAGAGGCATATTCAGGGGGGCTTTGGTGGTTGTTGGTGGTTGCAGATGTCATCTGTTCCATAACTTGGGGTGATCTTTGTCTGACCAGTGATACAGGCATGAGCAGTTGCTTCTTTACACAGTTTGCCACAGTGGGATTTTTATCCAGATGCATAAACCAGGATGAGCTAACATGCACCAGGTCTGGAGTTAGCACCATCCTGTCACTCCATTCAATGTTTATCTCTTGGCAAAATTCTTCTATGGCCTTAACAGTGTTTGAGATAGGCAACTGTGCTCTTTCGGTCCTTACACTTGGGAGAAGATTTTTTTTATGCTATATTTGTGCTGAAATGGTAAAAGGTAAATTATGATAAACTTTTTATTTTTTGATTTCCACTATATCCAGTTGCAAAAATGTGTAAAAATGGAAAAAAAATTGTGGAGTAGTTAGTCACAACGACATAGAGAAATACATGGCTCTCTTTTCATGTAAACGTTTCTACGATACTCATGAATATCTTTTTCTTCACAGGGAATGAATTGTATTGTCTGATATCCCAATTAAATATATTTCAGGATTTTTGTCATTTTTTTGATCTCTCTTTCTCATTTGAGATTATAGCTCCTTTGTGACTTTTAGGCATTAACAAAACTGAAACAGTAGACCTTCCTATTATAAAGAATAAACTCATTTCCTATGAGCATTAAATTAGACACTGAATGCATTGATCTTTTGCCATACCTACACCTAGCAATCTTTCTTCTCTTTTGCATGTCGATATACAGAACATGCTTGTTCTGTCTTGAGTTAGAATGGAGATGAAAGGTCTTAACACATTTTCATTAATTTACAAGTGAATGAGCGCAGACTTGACAGTTTACTACTCATTGAAACGCAAAAGCAAGAGGCAATAAAGGGAATAAAGATAAAAAATGGAGCTTTATGTAGTAAATAAATTGCTGTCTTCTTCCTGATTATACACTTACCTGTTCATTTTCTCCCTGTAGCTGTTTCGGACCACCACATCTAGCTGTTTCCGGGAGAAAGACTGGGCATAACTTGGAGAATTATTTCATTATAAATTTTTCTCCCAAAGTCAATATGGATGAAAACTTCTTCAAATTTAGGTTCCCTTTACCTACTCCAAAGGACTTGATTCCAGGTTTTGCACCTGTAAACATCCTCAGTTCTCACCCAAAGGTAAGCAAAAAATTCATCAGTTATAAAAATCACTGACCTACTGGTGAGGTACAGTGTAGCACTCCCAGTATTTCATACACTTTGAGTTTAAATATATATAGAGAGAATCACAGTTTCATGCAATCCTTAAGGTTGGAAAAGACCTTTAAGATCATCAATCCAACAGTCAACACAGCACCACCACTATGTTCACCACGAAACCATGTCCTCAAGTGCCATATCCACAGTTTTTTGGAAACTTCCAGGGATGTTTATTCCACCACATCCCTGGGCAGTCTGTTCCAATGCCTTACAACCCTTTCCATGAAAAAAATATTTCCTAATATCTAATCTAAACCTTCCCCGGTGCAACTTGGGTCCATTTCCTCTCATTCTGTTACTTGTTACCTGGGAGAAAGGACCAACATCCACCTGACTACAGACTCCTTTCAGGATTTGGGGTGATCCTGCCCTTCAACTCAGCCCTAGTGAGCCCACACACCAGGAGTGCTGTGTCCAGTTCTGGGCTCCTTAATACAAGAGAGACATGGAGCTCCTGCAGCAGGTCCAGCAGAGGGCTACAAGAATGATTAGGGAACTGGAGCATATGTCTTATGAGGAAAGGCTGAGGAAGCTGGAATTGTTCAGCCTTGAGAAGAGAGGACTGAAAAGAAACCTCATCAATGTATATAAGTGTCTGAAAGGAGGGTATTGAGGGGATGGAGCCAGGTTCTTTTTGGTGGTGCTATGTAATAGGACAAGAGGCAACAGGCAGAAACTGATGCACAGAAGTTCCAATATGAATATGAGGAAGAACTTTACTGTGTGGGGGACTGCACACTGGAACAAGTTGCCCAGAGAGATTGTGGAGTCTCCTCACTGGAGATATTCAGCAACTGTCTGTACACAATCCTGTGCAATGTGCTCTAGGGTGACCCTGCTTGAGCAGGGCAGTTGGATCCTTCCAACTTGACCCATTCTTTGATTCTGTGTGGCCTTGCCAGTGCCAACTATAGTGGAATAATCAGTGCTCTAGACCTACCGACCACACTATTTCTGATACAAAACAAGATGCCATTGGCCTTCTTGTCCACTTGGGCACGCTGCTTACTCATGTTCTGTTGGCTGTCAAAGAGCACCCAAAGGTCCTTTTCTGCTGGGCAGCTTTCCAGCTACTATTGCCCCAGCCTGTATCACTGCATGGGGTTGTTGTGACCCAAGTGCAGGACTAGGCACTTCTCCTTATTGGACTTCATACTGTTGGCCTTGACCCATCAATGCAGCCTATTCAGATCTCTCTGTAGAGCCTTCCTACCCTCCAGCAGATCAACACTCCTGCCCAGCTTTGTGTTGTCTGAGAAGTGACTGGGAGTGAACTCAAGCCCCTCATTCAGGTTGTCGATGAAGATATTAACAAGACTGGCCCCAATACTGAGCCCTGGAGAATGCCACTGGAGAGTGGGTGCCAGCTGGATTAAACTCCATTCACCTGATGCTTTAAGACCCTTTTAGTTTTTCTTATTTTCCTAATTTTATAAGCTTTATAAGTAATTAAGTAGTAGAAGTAGATTTTAGAAGCAGCAGCCCTTATTCCCTCATCATTTAGCACAGTAGTTTATACATTCCTCAATCCTCTTACCCCATTCTATGTTCCTCATATCAATTCTACCCCTGAATTCCAGTAGAAAATGTTTAGTCTTTTGTCAAGGGAAGACCTATGCCATTTGAGGACATCTAATTCTGGCCTGAACTGCAAGAGAACAGTCAATAACTGGTGACCGTGTACCCTCTGTGCTCTGGAGATGATGAAGGTGATGAAGAGGTGGTCCTGAAATACACCCCAGACCCAATTCCCAGGGGGTGGGCCAGGGGGTGGACCAGGGCAAAAGCTACAGGATGGACAAAACTTGGATTGGTCAGGCAGTATTATAAATTGTAACACCTGAACATGGCCTGCGTGCGCGTCTTGTAATCCTTATGCCGAGGCACAATTTAAACCTTTTTCTTATCTCATCCTCAATTAACTGCTCCGGAGTTTTTTTTCCTTAGCTCCTTTAGGCATCAACCAGCACTCTCTGGATCCAGCTGGATAGCCATTTTTTTACCCAGCAAAGAGTACATTCATTCCCAGGTAAGGCACTTGTCCAATAGAATGCTGTGCGAAACAGTGTCAAAGGCTTTGCTGAAGTCCAGGTAGACAACATCCACAGCCTTTCCATCATCCACTAAGCACGTCACTTTGTCACAGAAGGAGATCAGGTTGGTCAAGCAGGACCTGCCTTTCATAAACCTGTGATGGCTGGGCCTGATCTCCTGGTTGCCCTGTACTTCTTATATGATGACAGTCAAGATGATCTGCTCCATGACCTTCCCAGACAACTTCTGACTCTTCTTATTGATGGGCATCACATATACCAAATTCCAGTCAGCAGGGACCTCCCCAGTTGACCAGGACTGCTGCTAAATGATGTAAAGGGGCTTGGTAAACTCTTCAACCAGTTCTCTTAGTAGTCTTGGGTGAGGCCCATGCATCCCCACGGATTTTGCAGATCTAAATTGCATAGCAGTTCTTTGACCATTTCCTCCTACTTTATAGGGACTTCATTCTGCTTCTTGTCTGTCTTTCAGCTCAGGGGGCTGGGTACCTTGACAACAACTTGTCTTGGTCTTGATGTTAAAGAATGAGGCAAAGAAGGTATTAAGTTCCTCAGCCTTTTATTCATCCTTTGTCTATATGTTTCCCCCTATGTCCAATAAAGGATGGAGATTCTCCTTGGCCTTCCTCATCTTTCACAGTGTATCAGATATTACTCAAAGAAGATCCAAGGCCAAGGGTAACAAAGAGACTGTGGGTAGCCTGCTCTTGAAGGAGAAACTCCCAAGCAGTGAGGAGAGAGACCATGCTACACCATCCGTTCTTTGGGTCAGAGGTCAATCTGTGCACATTTTTTAACTAATATAGACAAAATTGTTTTGTTTGCAAATTAATTCAAATAATTTCAGCACATATGAGTAACATATCCAAACATTATCTTATAAAGATAATACAGCAGGATTCAAAATAATTCTAGACTTATTTATTTCATGTCTGACAAAGTCAGATTCTTCTATTTAAAACTGTTGAGCTGCTTGGGAAACAGATTAGAATCTGCATAAAATTTCTATTAAGAAAAGTCTGACAGCAGAGAAACTGAAAAGCCACAGCTACAGGCTTATGTTCCTAGTGCTCATCTTCACAGGCACAACTGATTCACAGACTAGAATGAGCTTCTCTCTCTTGGGAAGCCATATCTGAGATAGTAGCTGAAAACAACATGACAGCTTGAAGTCTACTTGGCTTTGTGAGATAATTTTTTTAAAATTTTATTTTTATGAGAAGTCCACTCTTGGCACTGATGCTCCTGTAATCCTGAAGCCTAATAATCCAAAAGAATGGCAATGATAATTTTCTGACTGTATTCACACTGTATCCTCTTCACTGCATACTACAGTTAAATTAGATGAGGTTTAAGGTCTAGATCCCAACAGTTACTTATGTGACAGGAGCAGAAATTTAAACCACATTTAATAATCTAAGTCTAAAATTCACATTTGACTTCTTAGGCATTTAATTTTATAGACTGTTTAACGTTACATAGTCAGCTGGATTTTTTACCTAGTCCGTGCTTCTCTACAGCCTAAAGTCACATACTGGGTAGAGAAGGCCCAGGGAGGACCATGTCGAGCAGGTATCCACACTGCAGCCCATGGAGGACGCCATGCTGCAGCAGGTGGATGTGCACTGAAGGAAGTTGCAGCCTGTGGGAAGACCATGCAGAAGCAAACTCCTGGCTGGTGTTGTGGTCTGTGGAGTGGAGCCCTGCTGGAGCATGTTCTCTGGCAAGAACTGTGGCCTGCAGGGGACCCACACTGAAGCAGTTTGTTTCTGAAGGAGTGCACCCAGTGGAAGAGGCCTATGCTGGAGCAGTTCTTCATGGAAAGGACCCACATCGGAGCTGTTTGTGAAGGACTGTATCCTGTTGGAGGGAACCCATGCTGGAAAGAGAGGACAGTGTGAGGACGAAGGTGTGGCAGAAACAACATGTTATGAACTGCCTGCAACTCCCATTCCTCATCCCTTCTGCACTACTCAGGGGGAGGAAGAAAAAGAATCAGGAGACACATTTAGCCTGGTAAGAAGTAGGGTGGGAGGAAGTTTTGTTTTTATTTCTCACTGTCTACACTGATACTAATTGGCAATAAATTAATTTTCCTCAAGTTGCTTCTGTTTTGCCCATGACCATAATTGGTTAGTGATCTCCCCTACATATCTCAACCCATGAGATGTTTCACCATATTTTCTTCATTTGTTCTGCTCATGGGGAGTGAAGAAAATACAAGAAACTTAAAAATGAGTCAAAGAAGCCAGAAGAAGGAATGTGATATCTGTTTTAAAGAGGTAACCTAAAAATTTTTCTCAAGATTCCTTTTGAAAATTCTCATCAAAACAGATTAGTTTAAGTCTAAAGTCAAGTTTTCATTAAAATCTTATTAATTTAATAGAAGTCTTGAGGTTTTGCAAAAATATTTTGATAATGGAATACTGCAAGCTTGCACGCCACTGGTGATTATCATTTTCTGTTTCCTAGCTGCAAGATCACAGGCTCACCCCATGAGGTCATCAAAGGGGTTTTACACCAAAAATATGTAAGGCCCCAAAACTTGCTCCACATATTTATTAAAGGGACATTATGTTCTTTCATGCTTTGAGGCCATGCACAGGAAAAATGTGACAATGTTTTTCAGGTGGTCAAAATAACACACTTTTACTGGCAAACTTGGGAAAATAAGGAATCTTGGCAAAAGTTTAAAGCAAACGTTGAATCACAATAAAGTATTTTACAAAGCATTGATTTAGCAAATTCCAACCCATCCAGGTTTAAGTTACACAGCTATAAAGAAAAGGAAATTAGGAGAAGGAAAAGAAGAAGTAACGAAAGAAAGAGAGGGAAATAAAGAAAGAGAGAGAGAGAATTATAGCTACTGCCTTGGATCCAGTGTAGAACCAGCTACCACAAACCCAAGAATGATAGGGCTGCGACAGGAGGGGGATCTCATGGTGTTGGTTTTATTTGCTCTGGACTCTTATGGCCATTCCCCCCCATGTGGGGTTTCCAGCCTGCCAGCCATCCAGGATCTGGGTTAGGGGCTCAAGGGGGTGTGGTGTGGGGCGGTGCTGCCAGTGTACCAGTGACTGACAGCTGCACCAGTGGCTCTCAAGGAGGTGGGGTATGAGAGGGGGATGTGTGCACCATTCCACCCTGGTAGAACCTGATTTGCCCCCTTTCTTCCCCCCCCTCGAGTTTTTTCAAGCCAGTAATAACTTTTTTCCAGTCTCTCATACCAGTTGACCTATCTTTCATGTTACACCTCTCGTGATATGCTGCAGACACAGTCCCAGTGCAGCAGATTCATGTAGGACTTTGACAGGCTGGTTGTATCTCAGGACAGAATGTACAGCATGGAGAGTTAGAAAAATTTATAAATGGCTCCAGTAACTAATTAGGCAGCCAATAACTACTTTGTATCACAAAAGTGGCATTTCTAAACAATTTTTTTTCTCTTTTGTTGCTTTTGTTCTTTAATAAATCAGATGAGGAAGAAAGAGCTAAGTTGGATTTCTCCAACAAATCTATGACAGTATCTCCTTTGACTTTTTGCTCCCTTACTGAACTGAAAATATGCCTTTCAGCCACCCAAAGTATTTGAAGTATTTATGCTACATTATGTTGATGGCAGGTAAGGAAAACTCTCCAAAAAGGTATGAAGTCACTGTCAGCTCTCTGCTGGGCCATGCTACTGGAACTGCAGTTTCCTGACTGTTCTTAGCTTGTTTTCACTAAGCCAGAAAAAAAAATAGAAAAAAAAAAGAAGAAAAAGATTGTGTGGGGAGAATATGTGCAAAAAAAAAAGAAAAAAGGAAATGAAAGTGGAAAAATACATTGGACAGAAGACACAACAGGAAAATTCCATTTAATATAATATGGGTATATAAAAAACAAACAAAAAATAAATTAGCGCAATCTTTATACTTAATAAAAAGAATGTACAATTAAAAACAGAAGAAATGAGATTGTCTAATTTTATCATAATCTCAGGATCACAAGCTAGAGGGTATTTCACTGTAGAACCAGACTTTTAACATTTGCATATTTACATTTGAATATGCAAGTCAGATAACGCTTTGTTCCCGTTGGCTTATCACTTCTGTTTTATCAGCTTCTTATTTGGTGAGTGGCTTTTGCTGGCTATATTATTATTCTCAGTATAACTTGTGTCTTTGTTCAACTGCTACTCAGTATACACAAGGAAGGCTTGCAAAGAATAAAAATCATAGATTTTTTTTGTTCCCACTTTCCACCTTTTTCAGTTGATCTAAGAGATAAAAAGAAGCTATCAGTTAATCAAAGATGAGTGTTTGACCCTTGGTACCAGGTAAAACCATAATAAATAATTTATGCTTCTTGTTTGGATAGATCTCTTGAATGCACAAATATGCAGACTGAGTTGCTCAAATCTGAAATTATAATGCCCTTTCTATAATTATAAATTCCACTTCTGGGAATAGAAGTAGACTCCTGTTTCAAAAACAGTACGTGGATGGAGAGGAAAAAAATACCCAAATTTTCTGTGGGGAACAGTTCAAGTGAAAACAAATAGTGAACTAGTGCTCTTTCAGGCCAGCTAGCAAATCAGGCCCCAGCTGCTCTTTTTGAGTCTGTGAAGTTCAACACCTGCAGAAACTAAAAACATAATTATTATTTATGTAGAGGTGAGTTTCTGAGTTCTCAGACCTACATGTTTGAATTTTTTGCTCATGGACTCATACATTCTGCAGAACTTACGATATTGCTTGTTGACTTCAGGACCTCTTTGTCAACTTTTCCTTCTTACAAGCTGGTAGAAAATTGAATATATAGTGTTTCCCTAAGCTTCACTCTGAATCGGGCCTCCAGCCATACTCACTGCTTCTTAGGTCATGTAGACAATAACAGCATTAAAAAAATGCTTCTTCCCTAAGAATGAGCCAATTCCTATTTAACTCTTCCTGAGCCTCATGCAGTGAGCCATAGCCATAGTTACCAACCGCCACACAGCTCTCTGTTGGTACTAAGCATGTGTCTGTTTCCAGCCTGATTGCGGTTCAGTGTTTAATCTACTGCCACCCAACAGAGAAGATGAGAGATATTTCTGTAGTCAGCTGTAGTCCTGCCCGGTTGGATCAGAAAGCAAAGTGCAAAAGGCCAAATAAGTGTTCTCAGACATTTTGGACTGCCTGACAGATTTTTTTGCTATATCATACTCCTGTTGACTCCAGTAAGAATGGTAACAGTGTCTACCTGCAAAACTCAGTCGCACTTGGTGAGGAGGGAGCAATGTGCCAGCTGCAGCATATTCCAGTCAGAATCTGAGGCCCCTGACTTACAAAAATTGTAACCGGATACACAGAAGTGTAGAAATGATGAGCCTACAGGCAGCAGAAGATAATGCTTACTATATTTTGTCTAGGAAAAAAATTTTTATGTAATTCCTCCAATAGATTTCTTCTAGTTTTTGTTTGATAAAGAGTAAATCGAAAGAGGAGCGGGCTGGAGTATACCAGAAGATTCCAATAGGCAGTGAAAGAAAAACAATTGCCTAAATCATTCACATTAACATAATACACTGAAGAATTGGCAGCTATGATGATTTTTTAAAATATTGACATTCTGAAGTGAATAACAGCTCCCATCTCAGCTGACAGTGGCTGCCAACAGTGTGTGTAATAATTTTTCAGACTCTGTAGTGTCTACAATAGGCAGCAATTTTGTGGGTGCTAGGGAATGCACCAAGGAATTTCAAACAAAAAATCTTTTTATTTTTCTCCCACAGCAATTCTGCTTATTATGACAGTCATAGCAACACAGTCAAAAGCTAGATCAGAGAAGTGATGGCTGCATATTTATAGAGTCCATAGCTCTTGTTTCCCAGTGGATTTTGTGTCATTTCAGTCAGAAAATTGCCTCCAGACAAAAGCAATAATAAATTGAAGAAATAATTTTTTGACTTTTCTTTTGCTATGATGAGCCTGAACATGCAGAAAAGTGAGAAGATAAGGGTCATCATGAAATGCTTGCTTTGGTTGCAATAAATCGTCTAGTTAGTGTTTGCTTCATGACAAAGCAGAGTCTTTACAGGAAAAACACCCCACCAACAATTAGTGCTTGCCATGATCTAAAAAGAGAATTAATTTTGCCATTGAAGTTAATGTAAATGGATTAATGTCTTATATATGTTAAGATTTGTAAATTATAAACACATTTCTGAAAACGAGTTTGAAGACATTTAAATTATCTGAAGTCATTAAAAATGGAATAAAGAATTGCATGTCTGCAATGTGGTGGATTTTTTGCCTAGATTTTTTGACATTTTATGAGGAATGATTACTTATCATCCACCAACAGGTGGATTAATAATAATCATAAGTTATTGAGTTCCAAGTTACACACAGATGATCACAAAGTAATGCCAGTCACCATTATTTTGCCCCTTTCTGGTGATTGGAAAGCTGAGTCAGAATTTCAAGAAAGCTTGCTTCAATTACTTATATTTACAGTAGAGAAAATTATTCTGAGGATAGAAATATAAATGTTTTCTTAGAAGGGATTAGTATTCTCTATTGTAGGATATTAGGACATTTATATCCTCTACTGCAGATGCTCAATTTTAGAAACTTTCACTCTTTAGGCATTACATCTGGAGTAAAACTAGAGAGTGAGAGAGACTAGTTTCCTAATTTACTGGTGTGAAGTAGTGTAAAACTCCAGCCCCGGAGCTGCAAGCTCACATGAGTGGCTATGAGTTTTACTTTAATATATAGATATAGGGGTTTTTGGTACCTCGAGACAGTGTCAAGAGAATAAGTCACAGGCTTGTTCCCAAGGAATTTCTTTATTAATTTAAGTGAGTAAACAAGAGGACTTGGCCAAAATTCAAATGAATACCACACAAGCTAGACAAAATAGCGACACAGCATATTCTACCACAATAGTGACTCAGCATATTCTATTAATCCACAACACTTAAGGCAAAATCCAACCAATTCCACAACACTTAAATCAAGATCCAATCCCTCCAGCTCCAAATCACTCTAAGCATCAAGAAAGGGGCAGGGAAAGAGAAGCAGAGGGATCAAGAAGAGAGGGAGAGACTCATATTATATGTATTATATATATATCTATCTCTTGCTTTATGGTGAACTTGCCACCAGCTGCCACATGAGAGGAGCCCCGAAGAAAAGATACAAGGACTCCCTGAAACAACATCTCAGCCTTGGCCATATTGATCACCGTAACTGGTCTACTCTGGCCTCCAATCGGGAGACCTGGAGACACACCATCTATAATGCTGCTGGTTCCTTTGAGAACGCACACAGGATCACTCTTGAGGAGAAAAGACAATGCAAAAAGAATCGTGTCTTGCAGAATATACCACCTAAGGAGTCTTTCTGCTGTGCCTTTTGCAATCGGATATGTCTATCTCGTATTGACCTCATTAGCCACCAGTAACAAATGTGGATAGAGCTTTCCTAAATCTTCGTTTGTGAAGCCTAGCCATGGTGATGATGATCTCACATTGGCCTTTTTTATCACCAGTGTGCTTGCAGCAAATGTGGGTAGAGTCCTTCCCAAATCTTCATTTGCGAAGCCTAGCCATGAAATGAGGGATTATGTAGGTACCACCAAAGCCTTGTAGAAGAGCAACTCTAACGAGTCCAAGCAGGAGGGCCATGACATGCCCTTGGTTTTATCTGCTCTGGTCCCTATGGTCACTCCCTCATGTAGGGTCTCTGACCCACCAGCCACTCTGGGGTTCCAGGCTAGGATGAGGAGCAGTGTTCTCACTGTCTCTGCCAACCTGAGGCTGGGTGAGGGGCGCCAGGAGATATGGAGTGTTATAGTTTTTCTGGGCTGTTTGTGACTGACAGCTACCCCAGGGCTTCCCCTTGTGGGTTCCAGGGTCCTGCCATGAGGGATAATGACACCACCCCACCTCTGTGAAGTTCAACCCAACCCTTCCCCCTCCACACACACACACATACACACACACACAAGCACACTCTCTCTCTCTCTCTCTCTTTCTCTCCACAAGTTGGTTCTGAATGAAGAATAAGTGATCAGGTGTCTGACAAGTAGATAGTGGGATGTGTGCAATTAAAAGCACTCACAAAGGAAATCCAGTTTTTCCTTTAATCTGAATAAATTTAGAAGAGTGTATGAGATGCTCTGATTATCTCATTAGTCCTACTAGGAGACCTTCTTTTCCACTGAAAAGATGTGATTTTTTCAAGATGATTTTATATCAGAAAGTTCTGCAATGTGTAGGGATAAGTACACTACATTGGAAAAATTATTTTGCTTCCATCATGAAGCAGTAATTCCATTTCTGTATATTTTGCAGAACTCTCAGTGGACAGGGAAGTCAGTGTCACAGCCTCATCAAGTATGTACAGATATGTACACTTACAGTCAAAAACATAGAATAAAGTAAGGGAAGAGCTGAGTCATTCCTTTTTTTCTCAGATACATTCAAGTATTAATTTAATTGCATTACTTTAGCCTTTATCAAATATAGTGTCTAAACTTCTGGTCTTCTAAAACACAACTGCCAAGAGGTGATAGGTGGGTTTGTTTGCATGCAAGGAGTGTTCATTTCTCCAGCTATCACCTTAGGTTAGTAGTTGGTAATATTTGTTTCCAGAAAACCTAACATTAATAAAAGAAACGAGAGAATCACAAATGTGAAATAGCAGTTTTGTTATTGTTTTTTTGTTTGTTCTCTGAGGGATGAACTTCAACAAAGAAATGAAGACTATGTTTGCATTGTAAAGTCTATATGTAGAGTAACTCTGTTCTGTGCATCTTCAAAGTAGTACAGGGGTACTGCCTTGGGAGTTTTTATTTGACTTATACAAAAGGATCATGTGAAAATTATCTTCATCGGAAAAATCACAATGTCAGTTAATTTATATTTTCTGGTTTCAAAACTGTGATACTTTTTTCAGCCAAACATACTAGTCAAAAGAAACTGGCTGTCAGCTTTCACTGTTAGGAGAAAAAAGGATAAAGTGTTTCTTTGGTATATTTACAAGAATATTACACCATCCAGTTTTTGATAGCACTAGATAAACTGAACTAGATAAGACTATTTCTTTTCTCCAGATCTAAGATTCTCTTTTTGATATTTTTTTTACAGTATAAGTTTTTCTTACACTTTTCCCTAGAATCAAGATAGAAATGCCTTTCTCACTGTGTCTCAGTTTCTCTTCTGGTGTTGCTACTCTATTTCTTTTAATTTTATTTTCTCTCTCTATTTTTCCTTTCTTTCTTTTTTTTCATGTTGGCTACATTACTTGTCTGAAAACCCAAAAGGATCTTCACATCCCAAATAATGCTCAGATTTAAATTATTTCACGTAACACAGGGAAATTGAAATGTTATGTAGTTAGAAAAATAGTTCACAAACAAAAATATGGTTGGTGATTTTTAATAGACAATGTGCAGACTGTTTAAACTCCTTGAATTTTTTGATTGAGATGCCTTTTTAATCTCTAGTACCTATTTTTTAAGAATTGTGTTGTTGAAACTCACATTGGTAAGTGATATTTTAGTGAAACAGTTTTATCTGTCTTCAAGATATCTCTTTCTAGAAAGTTATTTTCTGTATCTCTGTGATAATATTTTTTTCTGTCATGACAGAGAAAATCTAATAAATAATTGTAGGAAACTCTTTTGCTTAATGAAGAGCCATAATTTTGAAGTAAGGAATTTTGTGCTAAAATATATTTCTGCAGCTAAGGAATTATATTTATTTTTTTCAAAGATAATTCGAGAAGCAGCTGTGATGTGCGGAGCTGGAAGAACTCCAGGCAGAGGAGAGAGACTGAAGAAGCCTCGCTGCTCTCTCTTCCCCCCCCATAATGGTGGGGGAGAGGGTAGTGACCTTGAGTGAGGCTGGAGAATTGGGAGATGGGCCAAGGGGCTCGGAGAAGGCTCTACATGAGGTTTGGGTGGGAGCAGCCGAAAACCAAAGGAGGAATGTGGGGGATGGCCCCCCTTGCCAAGTGGCAAGTTGAGCTGAAGCTGCAGCAGCTAAAACAGAGAGAAGCCAAAGGCAGGCTTTTTCTGGGTAAGGACTTTTGGTGAAAACTATTTGAGGTAGAAGGACTGAGCAAGACCCAGAAACCTGCAACCTGGAGAGGGAGTGAACAGCTTACTCTCTGGGAAGGAACTGTCACGAACCAGGGGGAAAGAACTCACAAGCTGACTCCCTGGACTTTCATGATGAAGATCTGGTAAAGCAAGTGTTCCCTTGTAGCCCAGGAGGAGACTTCAGCAGCAGCTGAGGGCTGGTGGGGGTGCAAGAAGACCTCTTCCCTGATACCCCAGTGAGAGAGATAGTTTTAGCTATCGCCCTGAAAACTTCTCCTGAACTGATGTGGGAGGGCCCAGGGGTGGTAGAGATTATATTAATACTGTGTATTTATTTTCTTTTTAGTTTCTATAGTATTTATTGTGTAAGTAATAAATTGTAATATAATTCCCTTCCTCGATGCTGAGGTGTGCCTGTCTAAAAACTTCTCTTTGGTGTTGAGGTAAATTGTGGGGGAGCTTGGAGACTGGATTTTTGGGGCCAAGCTCCCACACAGACTGAAGAAATTTCTTAGAAATTTGACTTCAGATGAATTCAATTTAAATTTGTGTTTTGTAAATTTAAATATTTATCCCTGATTATAATTTTACAAATAGAAAAAAAAAGACAAACACTATTTTCTTATTTTTAGGGAAGACTTCTCTAATCACCTTCAAATTATAATCTAGACCTCTGTAAAACATGATCTTGTAAATTTTTTTTAAGTGTAGGTATTTGGGACTAATTGCCAGAGGATCAGGAGCTCTCGAAAGTTTGTGTTTAAATTCTGTTTCAGAGTCTCTCATCCTTTATTTAGCAGCAGGAAGACGTTATTATTCTGAAACTTTTGTTGCCTATGGTGATGCCATGACCCATATTGAGTAGAGGTAGTACACTTTAAAACAAAAAAGAAACAAGCATAAAAACCCCTTTAATTACTAAAAGTATTAAATTGATCTGGATGATAAATAAAAGGCAATAGACACCTTTAGAATTGTCTGTAACTTTGCCCATTTTCTCTATTGTGCTATTTTTTAAATTGTTAAAAATAATTATAGGTATTTTCTATCAAGAATTGGAAACTCCCAGGGGTCCAAGAGAGGATGGAAGAACACAAGAAAAACCCTGCTGGGCCAAACTAATGCTCCCTTTAGCCCAGACTGGAGTTTATGGCAGTGGTAGTAAGATAGACTGTTCAGCTTGATCACTTTCTGCAGTGGATTTACCTCATACTCACAGTACGATTTCTGTATTAGGACTCTGACTAATTATTTTATGATCTCTTCATGAGCTTGTTGTCCATTGGATTGTCTGACCCATTTTTTTTTTAATTTATGATACTGCCTGCTTTTATGGTGTCCTGCAGGAGCAAGCTACAGTTTATTCCCCACTGTGTGAAGCACTCTGTCATATTTATTCAAATCAGATTCTTGACACTTTAGCGGAATGCTTCCGATTCTGTTTGAGAACAGCTAATCAAGGTGCTCAATGACTTGGTAAACCTCTGTCATAATTCTCTTCATTTTTTTCCTCTCTAAATTGAAGAGCACTTCCTCGCAAGACAACATCTTCAAGTCTTATGTTGCTATTCTCTATTCTTTCTCTAACTAACCTAAGTCCTTTTTAGAACATGGAGACTAGAACTACGAAAGATGATGAAATAATTTTACCTCTATAAAGTTTTGACATTGCCACACTTTGAGTACTACATTGCCTTTAAGAGGAAAGCCTAAAAATGCAATGATCTTTCATGAGCCTATGTTTTCAGGGCTGTAAGTGTACTTTAAACAGTATTTTAAATGTTATTTCTTTTTATCAATATTATTATATTACAGATATCTCCTCCTAATAATGCAATTTATTTTCTTAAAGATCGGTGGCAGGATACTTAATTTTCAAGTTGCTGACAGAATGTTGCTGGAGAAAAAAAAAAGAAAAAACCCCAAAACAATAATATCAGCATATAATACTCATATCCAATAAAGAATTATTGTGCAAGAATCTCTAATTTGGTATACTCCATGTAACAGAAAATAAATTTCTAATAATCCATAGCTTTATAGTTTTCAATCAAGACTGGAAAAATCATCCAGACTCTTACTCTAATGCTATAATTCACATTTTTAAGGCAAGGATTTGTTATAGACTTGATTAATGATGATACAATTCTTCTCATATATTTTCTGCTTTTTCAGAAGACAATTGGAATAATTTTAAGAGAACAAGAATCAGATATCTGTTGTCTGTTTATGAAATACAGGTCATACAAACCACAAGCTGATGAACAAGATCAACTGTCACTCACAATGCCTTCTTTATTGACAGGAAGAAATATTTTGTCTATAAATATAACAAATTTGCTCTAAGAGAGGGACAAAAATAATTTCTACTGCATACATAAAATTGCTGTTCTTTCATCAGAAGACACCTATGCCTATGTTAGTGAAAGCTGATAGAAGTGGCTATCACAGTAGTGAGTCATTAATCTACAGATGTGTGACAATTGGCTCAATTATGGTTCACATATTTTTGAGTATTTTTTGTGCTTACTGTAAAGCTGTTACTCCAAGGTATACAAATAGCTTCTAGGGACCCAGCAGTTTCCCAAAATGTTTGTGTATAATTTATTCTTTGAAGCTGAACATACATAATATAATCCTGGTTATTTTTACATATAAAAACCAAAGGATAATTAAAGAAAGATTTATTGAGACACCATATTTACTTTAAAATAAAACAAAATACAAAACAAAGAGTTCACCTATTTTCAATTAATTTTCAGTTAGTTATGTGGCACTCCCCAAATTATTTCTTCTATATCTTTGAAAACTCTAAGACACTTCTACTTCCTTCAAGTAGCATAAACAAAATTGTCCAGTCAATCTGACTTTAATATAAATTCAGAAAAATAAATGTCTTAAAACTCTCTGAGTTTTGATAACTGGACTCATTTGCTTGATATTTACCATAAAAACATGAATTTCAGAATACTTTCTGCACTGCTGTCAAAATGAAATAATAACTTTGAAAGCTGGAGCTATCAGAGCCCTGTCTTGGTTTCAAGAAGATATTCTAAGTGACGTCATTTGAGGTGAGAATATATATGATTTTTTTCAACAACATATGAAATTATTTAAGTGTAAAGTGAGACAAACTAGGTGATTTAGTTTAGTTCAAACATAACAACTAAACAAGTGATGTTTAAGAATAGTGTTTTTTGAAGACTATACTTCATACATAATATTATCAATAGAAGAGTAAGCAGAATAAACAGTATTTATAACATGGATTAGAATTCCAGAATACTTATCTATTTTGTGTAATATTATTTAAAGACATCTTAAAAAGAAGATTTATTAAAGAAGCAAAGTTTATATTGAGAGCATTAAAATGGTGAAAGATGGGTTACTGTGGATTGATTTTTATCAACTCTGAAATGCAAGGAAAAAGTCTAATGTAATTAGGTAATTGGTAATTATTCAATCACAACAAAATGTTTGTGGGTAGTTTTAGGGCAATATAGACAACAAGTTACTCTGAGGAATTTACAGTATTTATTGAGGAATTTATTGAGGAATTATTTATTGAGGAATTTACACTAATTATTTAGCATTATTATTGAACATGTAGTCAGGCACTGGCAAAAGATCCCCAAGGAAGTTGTCATGATCTCAGTCCTGTTGGTGTTCAATAACCATTTGGACAACACTATTAGATATTTGGTATAAATTTTAGGTTGCACTGTGTGGACTCAAGAGTTGGGCTCAATGATCCTGTAGGTCCCTTTCAACTCAGGATATTCTATGATTCATTATTTCTGCCTGCTACAGTCACCCATTCAAAGTCAGATGTGCTTTTGAAGAGCTGAATACAATATAAAGTATTTAACTTGGCCGAAATATTGCGTATTGTCCATTTAGACAGATTTTTTTACTTAAGAAAAAGAATGTGTTTATCCCTACTGTTGAAAACTAATGGTCCCCCTAAATTAATTTCTAGGAGTGGGACAGGAGTACAAAACCTCAAAAGCATCTTGCAGATCATAAAAAGAAACTGCAGCTCTGGTCTGAAACCCCGGCTTTCAAAGCTTCAGTATGGATAGCAGCAGTCTTACAGTGCAGTGTTATAAAAAGAAAGGAGGTATTGCAACAAGGAGAAGAAATATCTCATTTACTCTGGACATGGCGACATTGACCTTTTACAGGCAGCTGCAGTCAGTATGACAAACTCTGCAGTGATGATTTCACTAGCTTAAAGAGTGAAAAAGGATATACAATGTACTCTCAAGGAAACCATGTTTCAAAGCGGGTCTGTAGAGAATGACAGAAACCTTAGAGCTTCTAAGGCAAACAGGACAAGCATGTCAGGATGGAATTCACCTCATTTGACTTTCTCCCTGTCTTGGACTGCTGAGTTGACATCACTTGAGTAATCAGATTGATACTGGAGGCCTGAGATATGTTGCTAAGTAGTTGTTAGGGTCAAAGCTTCCATTGGGTAAAGCACAATTAAGAAGGTGTTTTGAAAAAAATACCACCCATACGTAAAAGGCAGGAACAGCAGAACTAAATTTATTCAAGAGTATTTGCCACACCCATCAGCAAGCAACATCTTGAAGCTGTTTACCAACAGGTAAAGATCAAATAATCTGGAAGATGCTCCCCACCTCAAAAAGCTAATCAATCCTCCACCGTGCCAGCACCTGACTGTGGAAGATCTCCAGGGATGCCTGAGGTCACGTTTACACAGCCAGAGCCACCAAAGTCAGCTCCTGAGTCTTCCTAACTCTGAAGGCTGAAACACTTATGAGCAAAAAAAAGAGGAAGCAGAGTTACCAATTTTTCTGTAACTTTTTAGTACTTTGCTTTATTAATCGTTCTTACACAGAGAAATACTACATTTTAGGACTCATTGACACTGATGTAATTAATAATACCGAAGATATTTTTAGCTGGTGGCTCATATCACAAAGCTGTGCTTTCAATACCTTTGGGCTGTTAGCAATACTGTGCAGCAAGACCATCTCATTTGGCAGTCCTCTTTCCCCTCTTCGAAGTAAACAGAGTTTAGGACAGGGGACATCCTGAATTCACTGAAGCCTGCTAGAATTCACTTTTGAATTCTCATTTTCTGTTCCATCACAGAAAAAAAAATGGTATAACTTATCCTATGCAGCCATGGAATGGAGCAGTGTAATTCTTCTGCTTACTAATCCTCAGTGCATACTACCCACAGCACACAAAAAGTATAGTTGGAGAAAATATCCTTGTAACCTCTACCAGTTTTGTTTCCCTTTCGTCACCAGATGAATGTGGTATGGTAATACCTGATAGTGTAGAATTCTAATGAGATCCTTTCTGCTGGCTTGCTATATATTTTATCAGTTGTTTATTTTGGTTTGGTGTCTTTTGGTTTTTTTAGCACCATTCCCTCTCTTTTTTTCCTTCACAATAATCTAATTTTCCGTAGTTTTCTGCTCTGGTAGATATCCAAAGAAGGCTGCACAGATATATGGTTTGCAAATATTAGGTAGTGAAATCAGAATATTAAAGAAATGTAAGATGAAGCAAAAAAAAAAATTACATTTTAATTTTTGAAAATTTTGAGGTTTATTCTGTGGATGGAAGTTGCCTTTGCATCACTTGGGACTTTGGGTTTTGGGGTGAGGTGAGGGGTTTTTTCCTTTCTTTCTTCTTTCTCTTTCCTTCACTTATTAAATAATCTTTATCTTGATTCACAAGTTTCCATGCTTTTGTTCTTCCTGTTCTCTCCCCCATCCCACTGGAAGCAGGACAAGTGAGTCAGTGACTGGTAAGTTCTTAGTTACTGGTTGGGGTCAACTCACCACAAGGCCTTAGAAAAAAAAAGATGCCCTGGAACAAATTACTAAAGCTTAGAAAATCTTAGAAATTATAATTGTATGTTATCTAGCTATCTACTGGGGTTCCTTCTCACATAAACCTGGCAAGTATTGTTATAGGAATGAGGAGAAATATATCCATTCACACATATAACTTACAGTATACAGCAAGACTTGGAAATGGGACGTAGAACATTCATTATCTAAATAAAATTTAGTATTATTTAGAGAAATTCAAACAGAAACATGAAGTATGGATTTTGGTGCTGATTTGTTAATAGCTGATTTGAATACAATTTAATGTATAAAATTTATTTATTTTACTTGAAAATGATTAATATGAAAATTGTCTATAATTTAAAAGTTTCTTTTATGTAAACTATTTTTATTATATAAAGAAAAACATTAATAGAGATATTTTTCCATTGATTCAATACAGTCTGTCAGATTAAGAAGCAATATCATACTATAAAAGTGAAACTTTTTCCTAGTTTCAAGGTTTGGTATGTGATGGAACACAAAGATACTTATAAAATAGATACACAAGGAAAGAGAGAATTTGAAAAGTTGTTCTGATTTTTCCTGACAGGAAAAGAAATGGGTGGATGAAGTATGTAGACACAAAAAAATCTTAGTGTAAACATAAATACACAAAATCTCAAAGACATTGGGTTATTGTGACTACACGTATGAGAATTAAATTTATATTTTTCAAGGCATACCAGTATAAAGTTGAAATGCAAGTAATGCTAGAATTCTGATGAATTTAAAATATTTTCACAAAAATAATTGATATAAAGCTACCAAAGAAGCTTTGGCAGAAGACTATCCCTCTGTTGCTTCAGCTATAAAATTTAGAATATTAGACAATAACACTTGAAACACCACGTTGAGACAACATATTAAAATATGAACTATACAAGGTAATGAAGAATAACAAACAAGGAGATCAGGAATACGAGCAAGATATAAGTGATACTAGATTGCTTCAGAAAAATAATGAAAAATTACTGATTTCATCTATTATGATATTAATTAATATGCAGATTATAGAAGGAAAATAATAATTTCATTAAACCCACTGATAATTTCCCACAGAATCATTAAGGTTGGAAAAGATCTCTAAGATCATCAAGTTCAACTTCTGACCAACCACCACCTCGTCAATTAGACCATAATAGTAAGTGCAACATCCAGTCATTTCTTGAACACCTCCAGGGATAGTGACTCCATTCACATAATTTAACCCCCCCCTCCACCAAACAGATAAGATTATGAGTTTGGGATAAGTCTAAAACTATGGGGTATTAAGTGCTGTGGACATTAAAGTTGTGTTGATGTAGAGCAATGTGCTGTTACTGCTTCTTGGCTTACTTCTCCGGCAGAAAATAATAGAGAGCAACCAGGCAAAAGCCTCTAATAGTGTAATAATGGAAAGTGAGACTTACTACTGGAACAAACCAGTTTGTTTCTATGGCACTTTCTAACTGATAAGAGATCTATTGGCCTGGCTGGTCATTAGTCTGTTTCACTATATGTTTTAATAAGTGTATCGATAGTTTTCCATGGTATATTTTAACCAAATATGCTTCATCCTGTACTTGTTTTCATGGGTGCTGTCGTAAGTGATAATTACATAAGAAATAAAGACAAAAGTTAAAATATAACTTAAAGATGTGTATGTTCGGGGAACACATGGACACAGAAAATAATAGGCACCAGGTCTCTGCTGGTTTTCAGTTGCTAATTCAGGTAAATTAAGTCCACCTGGACTTAATTGTCTATGAGGCAGAAATCTGAATATCAGTTTAGAAACCCTAATCTTTACCTATCCCTCAGAGCAGTTTTGGGCCTTTGATGTCCAGTCAGATCTTTAAAGAAAGTGGGAGATCCTATCCAAATTCTTGGAAAATAAATACATGGTTGTACTCTTCTTCTTCCAATATGTATTGAGTCTAGCTGAGATAGGGTTAATTTTCCCCAAAACAGCCCATGCTGTACGGTGTGTTGATACACCAACATCAAGACTGTCGCCCCAACACTCCTGCCTCACTCAGAAGGCCTGGGGTAAGCAAAATCTTAGGAGGTGATATAGCCAGGACAACTGACCCAAAGCGACCAAAGGGATTTTACTTACCATATAATTTATGCTCAGCAATAAAAGCTAAAAGAAAGTAGAGGTAGGGGGTGACATTTGTTAACATGTTATTCACCTTCCGGAGCAACTGCTGAGCTACTGAAACCCTACTTTCCTGGGAAGTGGCTGGAAATTGCCTGCTAATGGGAAGTAGAAAATAGGTATTTCATTTTCCTTTGCTTCTATGTGTGGCCTTTGCTTTTGTTTTATTAAACTGCCTTTACCTTGACCCACAAGATCTTTTTCGTCTTATTTTTTCTCTCCTCTGAGTTGGGGAGTGGTAGTGCAGCTTGGTGGGCGCCTGGCAGTTAGACAAGGTCAAACCACTACACAATTCAAACCTTCAAGTCAAAGGTGGCACAAGGATATATTGATGGATGGGGAAGTCAAATAATCATGTCCCAAGCAGGTATATACAACGTACCATTAAGAACTTATGAAATTTATGAACAATTATACCTTTCAGCAAATTATAGTCATTATTTTCATTATTATATCTAACTAATTATGAGTGTACAAGGGCTGCAAAAAAATAGAAAACATTTTGATACAATATGTTCTTTTTCTTCTTAATGGCAGAGAAACAGAATCAGCAAATGTCACCAGAAAACAGAAAAGATAGAACATCAATTTTAAATGTCTTAAAGGAACACATATATATTAAAACCAGTCATTTAACCTCTCAATAGAGAGAAACAGGCAATTCTAAATATAGATTTATTTAATCCTATGGTACATGTCTAAAATTGATCAGATAAGTATTTCCAAGAAGTACTATTTTTCCTCCATTATTTATAAAGAGAGTCTAAGCAGTTTTCTCAGGTATTGACATCTATGTTATACATGCTTAAAGAAAATTTCAATGAATCTTGTGGTGGTGACATAGGTTTACAATTTAGAAGGCAAAGTATAATTCTGATTCTGCTTTACTTATACATCTCAGGCTGTGTATAGTCCAAGTGAAAGAAAAATTAAAAATAGATTTAGCAGAAAGAAAAATTTAAGGTCTATTTGTTTGCACAGTAAAATATTGTCTTGGTACAAAAAATATATACTTAGAAATATTCTGTAAATTTAAGAGAAAACACACTCCAGTAATGATTTGGTCAGGAGTTACATAAGAGTAAAGAATAATTCTTGCATTAATATCTGGAATTTATATATTCAACAGTATACATAATTGTTCTAATATGTATTATTATTCATATCATCCACCCAATCCCTAGGCAAGTGATCTGACTTCTAAGGTTAAACCATAAATTTTGGAAAAAGCACGTGACCAAGAATCAGAAAGAACTCTTATCCTGAAGAATTCTTATCCCTATTGTTTCAGGAAAGTGTGTTTGACATTTGATTGAAAAACTGTATAAGATTCTTGGTTTACGATCATGTTTAAGGGATCCTTAAACCCAGAAGGTACGTCTATACTTCTAAATAAATAAATTAATTAATAACCCCACAGAAAATAAACACTGGAACTGAATTCACTCACTAAATCTGATATGATATATGCTACTTAGGGGTTTTAGACTAAGGAAATATTAAACCTCAAGGATTCCCAAACCTATTTATAACAGTCTAGTCACAGTGACTTAAAATGCTGTAGGAGTTTGGATGTGTATTTAAAAGGAAGAGCATGAGATTTCTTGACTAGGACTGGGAATTGAATTGTCTGTCAATTTTTAGTGTCAGTAAAAATTTGCAAGTCAGCAAAGTCCTTCCTGATTTCATGTCATATGCTAGTGCCTTCATAATATAGATTTTTTAGCTTTTTTTGTGGGTTTGGACTAAAAATATCGCATGTTGTAAAGCACTTGAATTTTGTTGCCTCATAATATTTATTCAAGGTTCTCATCAGTACAATTCAAAAATTACTTTATCCACATGCAAGGTGTGAGGCAAAAATAATTCTGTCATGTCGTGCCATCAAGGACTGTCTTCCTGGTCTGGAGACCTGTCTGTGGACCATGGAAGACCACGTAGTTAGTGAACTCTCTGAATGGTTGACAGGACGACTCTTGAGGAGGAGAGTACTTTCTCCCTGTCAGATGATATGACACTACCTCAGAAAGTCAGGAGAGTATTCTCAAATATGGAAAAAGCTGACTGAAAAAACAGTCTTGTGCTAGAGTTTGTACTCCATATAGTAGAAATATTTTCCCCAACATCTTTTATTCAACAAACATTCATTTGCAGTAGTGTCATGCCATATTAATATTTTGAAAACATTTTTGCTTACAATTGAATCAGTGGTATTCAGTGAAAGTACAAGAAATAATAGGCACAAACTGAAATACCACCTGAACATAAGGAAAAACTTTACGAAAATTTTGGTTGAACACTGGAACAGGTTGCCCAGAGAGGCTCTGGAGTCTTCATCCTTGGAGATACAGAAATCCCAGCTGGAGACAACTCTGAAAAGACAGCTCCAGCTGATGCTACTTAAGATGGGGATTGGACCAGAGGATTTCTAGAGGTCCCTGCCATCCTCGAACACTCTATAAGTCTGTATAATAAGCAACTCATAATATTTATGTATATATGTGTCAATACTCTTGATAAGCACAATAAAGGAGTCTTATCATAAGAAAGATAATATAAAATAGAAATAATTCTGAATATGCTACAAATTTTTAACATTATGAAGATGAAGTTCAAGAAGGAAAAGTGCTGGATTCTGTAGCTGGGATGGGGCAACCCTGGATATTTGTAAGTACTGGGGAATGAGATGCTGGAAAGCAGTGCCATGGAAAGGGACCTGGTGGTCCTGGTCGATGGCAAGTTAAATCTGAGTCAACAGTGCCCTGGCAGCCAGGAGGGCCAACCATGTCCGGGGGGGGCATCAGGCAAAGCATCACTAGCTGGTCGAGGGAGGGAATTGTCCTGCTGTGCTCTGCACTGGTGCAGCCTCATCTTCAATATTGTGTGCAGTTTTGGACACTACAATATAGCAAATATATGAAGCTATTAGAGAGTGTCCAAAGGAGGGTAACAAAGATGATGAAGGGCCTTGAGGGGAAGCTATATGAGGAATGGCTGAAGTCACTTGGTCTGTTCAACCTGGAGAAGAGGAGACTGAGAGATCCTTTACTGCAGTCTGCAACTTCCTCATGAGAGGAAGAAGAGGGGATTAAAATGGCAAAACTGGTTTATTTTTTGTAAAAAATTTGTAAACACATTTTGAAATTACAACATGCACTTCAGAATTCAGAACTGGTCCACTAGGCAGCTCTGTACTTATTTCAATCCATAACTGCCCTTTAGCCCTTTTAGTTAATTTGACATTACTCATAATTTCTAAGGCTTCTTTGTTTGCTTTCATTTAAATTTATTCTTCTAAAATTATTCAGGTAGTTTAACATTTCTTGGTATTCCAGCTGCATTGTTTTGACTTTCTTTGTTGCAGTCTGGACAGGCAGGCAGGTAACTGATTCAACCTGGTGCAAACAAAATAAACCAGGTTATCTTCAGAGGTTTAAACAGTAGAAACTTACTAAGTCAACTCATTTAGACTAGGAAAGGATAGCAAATAATTTCAGGAGCAGAGGCACAAAAATCCCCAGGAGGGCCAAAGTAACTGATATCCTGCCCCTTGACCAACATCAGCATATAGGCAGGATACTGCACACATTGTCCCACTTGACATATAGGTCATGCTACTGGCCATGTAAGGTCTGATTTTCTCAAGTTGCACTACTATTTGGTGAACCCAAGGCATGGCACAGCTCTTAACTACACCCAAAAAGCATTTGCACTATTGGCTTTTACTGTTGGATGACTTGCTACCACTATGTCCCTGCTGGTCTGGTAGAGCCATGACATTACCTATTCTTTATTTGCTATCTCTGATCTGGTGAATCCCTGTATGACTGACCTGAGTGGTGGATGAGAGGCTGGACGTGATCCAGCAATGTGCATTTGCAGCCCAGAGAGGCAACTGCATCCTGGGCTGCATCAAAAGCGGTGTGGCCAGCAGATTGAGGGAGGTGATTCTGCCCCTCTACTCCACTTTGGTGAGATGCCCCACTTGGGGTACTGCATCCAGCTCTGGGGTCCCCAACACAGGAAGGACATTGACTTGTTGGAGCAAGTCCAGACGAGGGCCACCAAGTTGATCAGAGGGATGGAGAACTTCTCCTATGAGGAAAGGCTGAGAGTATTTGGATTGTCCAGCCTGGAAAAGAGAAGGTGGCTTAATTGCAGCCTTCTGGTACCTGAAGGGAACTTACTGGAAAGATGTGGCAAGACTATTTACAAGAACATGTAGTGACAGGACAAGGGGGTTCAAATTGAGAGTACATTTAGATTAGGTGTTAGGGAAAAAGTGAGGAAGGTGAGGCACTGCAACAGGTTGCCCAGGAAAGTTGTGGATGCCCGAAGCCTGGAATTGTTCAAGGCCAGGTTAGGTGGGGCTCTGAGCAACCTGATCTAGTTGAAGGTGCCCTTGCCCATGGAAGGGACAGAAGGAAATAGATGATCTTCAAGATCTCCTTCCAACCATTCTATGATTCTATGATTGTATGGAAATATTGTTGCTCATTTTTCTTACTGCCTCAGTAAAGCTTGGTTTACAATGTGTTTTCAGACTCCATTACTGTTTGGACCACACCAGTAATGACTGAGAAGAGACACTCACTCTCTAAGGATAGTTACAAACACAGAAGGGGATGTGAACACACCACCAGACATACTTCAAACTCTCTAGGTCCCTTGCTGTGTTTTATTTCTAGTCTCTGGTCTACAATAGCCTAGATGTGCCATGAAAGCAAAAAAGACAGGTTATTTTCTACTTGGAAAACACCTTCAAAGTGGGCTGGAAATACTGCTATGGTAGGACAAGCATCCCAATATACCTTCAGATATACCCTCCTACCTAACATTGGAGTTGAGCAACATTTACTGACCATTTTTATAGGCTTACAGTAACAATGAAATTTACATTGAAGATATCTCCAGACATATAGTCAAAAAAGCAGTTATGACACAGAACAGGCAATACCTAGACTTCTAGGCTCAGCTTCTACTACACTTCCTGGCTCAGCTGTGCCATCAAATAGCTGAATTATATCTACAGAAAATAAAATATTTTCTTTTCAATCTTTAGCAATTCCTTTATGGGGTGAACACTTCATCTCTAATGGGATGAAGTCTTACACATTTACGTATCTTTACTTTTCCATTCCCCCGAGAGTTTGTGTAAAGAGAATGTAGTGTCTCTGAGCCATGGGAAATACTCTATGTGCCCTATTGAATTCAGGGAAATTATTGGAGTTCCTCTACAACTGTTTATATTGAGTTTTGTAATGTTTCATTTGCACTACACAATTATTAAATTTAGAAAAGCCACGAGAGATTTAATTAAGGCAGCACCAAATACCCACATGGATCTTTACCATCAGTATAAACTGCATAGAATAGATGTAGAGCAGTAACAGGTTTATTATTTAATGCTGAGTTTATATGTCTTTTTCAGTTCAAGACTAATATTATTTTGTCTATTGTCTTGGCAAGATAGTTACAGCACAAGGAGACCTATATGGTTTCAGCACTTTAGCATTCAGTGGTATGTTGGGAAAAAATGTTTTATATAGTCTCTTCAAAAAGCAATTGAAGTCTAGGAGAAAAATGTCAGTGTTGGAAGCTCCTGGACGAAAAATAAATTTCTGAACTCCAAGAATATTATACTCAATCTCTTCTGCTTGAAATGTCAGTGCAGGTTTTCTATATCAAATGACAGACTGATAAAAAAAGTCACTGAAATAAAACTTAGAAAATGACATGTAATACCCCAAACAATTACATGAATGTACTATCTAAAACCATTTTTGTTTTATGAGAGAGAGAATATTGCAGAAATGGTCATTCAAGTTTTAATAACATTCTGGACAATTTCTGGTTTTGCTTATAATGAAATAATGAAATAATATGCTAAGAAGAAGTAAACTCTGATACTGATATAAAAATAGAAGCAGCTGAAACAATATTCTGGCTTAGTAAATAAACTATTAATTCAAGCTACTATTTCAATTGGACAAAGTACCTAGGAAAAGACTCTTTTTACTTTGGCCCAGATTCATTTAATCTTATTTTTTTCCTTCTATACTGTTCTCTTTTGTTTTCTTTTTTTTTTCTTTTTAGAATTTTTTTTCATATTTTGAGGACTTTTGAGTATCAACACATAAACCTGAACTTTTGGATGCAACTGATAATGAATACCTTGCTTCAATGAGAAAAAGTAACACATGTGTGACTGGATAAGAAATGTATCCATTCAAAGGATGGATGTCCAGTTTCAGTGTTTCTTTAAACATCATGATATAGAGATTTTTAAAATAAATATACTTCATTTTGGTTCTCAGAAGTGTGTTTTGTGAGACAACGCAGACATAAGCTAAATATGAGTGAAAGGCTTCTGAGCAGCATTATGTTATGATCTATTGCACTGTCATATATGTAATGAAAATATGCAAATGCTGACAAACCTGATATGCCCATTACACTATCTGAATCCAAGATAATGAGAAAATTTATAGAAGCCTGTATGTCAAGTATCAGTCTCTGTCAGGTGATCGTTCTCTCTATAACTTAGGAAAACTGATATAAGAGTTTGTCATCCACAAATAATGATTATACATAATGAAGAGGTGAATTCTTTCCACTTTAGATTCAAGGTTTATAGTAAAATATCTAAATCTAAACAATTGCACTGATTTCCTAATTTATGAAAGTGGGAATTAAAAGATACAGAGTGTGTGCATATCTCTTCATAATTCACTAATCTGATGCTCAGTTGTAATGCTGTGACCATGGCTACAGTAATTTGTGATCTTTCATTTTTCATAAGACATTGCATATCAATTTCTTATTTTATGAATACAGGAAAAAAAAACAACCAAGCAACCAAACAAAAAAACCCAACCCAAACGAACAAAATAACTCAAGGGAGAGGAACCATCTGAAGTGATGCAGTGAGTAATACTCTACCTCTAGCTATCAGCTGTTTACCGCTTTTTTTACAGGTAAAAAGTAATATCCATATCTGCAAAATACTTTCAGATTAGATGTGCTGATTTTTTTATATTCATACTAGTTCCTGAAAGTTTAATTTTGCATAAAAGAAAATGTATCTGTACTGTTTACAAGCCTGATATTGTTAAATTTTACCTTATCAACTATTCAGTTTAAACAATCTAAATGTATTACTTTCAACTATATAGCATTTTATACGCATGCATTTTTCCATCTTTCTGCTGTAAAGTAGTTTTGATTGAAAGTTATAAATTTCATGAAAATATGTGTGATTAAATTAGCATTGATATATTCAAATCAGAAATCACTAGGCTCATCAAAACTGATAAATCACAAAAACAGTATGACTTTCATCTTATGGAGACTACCTAGTAAACATAGACTCTTGGCCTGAGACAAGTTAGTGCTAATGCTCTTTGGAGCATAATTAAATTACAAATTGTCCCTGATGATTTATTTGTTTGTAGTACTGCTATTCTAGAAAACTAAGGCTTGTCCACAGAATGAGCCATTAAGATGAAAATATCTTCTGCAATTCCTTTCAGTTTTAATTTTGCATGTATTAAAGTGCATATGGAAGCATGCATGCATATTGTACTTTCAGTGTCAATTTCAAATGCAGACATGTCTGAGATTTTTAAATATTCTTTTCAAGTCTTTAGCTGCAAAGAACAAAATTTGTATTTACCAGATTTTGGCACTAGTATGGTCTGTAAGGTGCTGAGAATTATACAATTGAATTCTGTTGTTAATTTCTCCTGCAAATTAAATATGTGTGCAGACAGGCTGCAAAGACCAATACTATTTGCTATTTACATTGCAAATTCTCAACTATTGTGATAAAAGTCTGCCTTAGGCCAAATTCTGTAGCTCCACCCAGAGGATCTCTTGAACACACATCTGAAACTTTTATCCTCTTGAACACAAATCTGAAACTTTTATCTCCCAGGGTAGACATAGCATTCTTGTTTGAGGCATGAATAATAGTAATCAGTCAGCAGTAATCAATGAGAATTTATGAGCAATACAGAAATAGAGTTTGATTTCTGTAAAGAAAACCAGTATTTCCACATAATCAAAACAATTCTAAAAGCTGAATGTAAATAATCCATGAAATTAGAGAGATGTAAGTACTGAATAATTTGGTCACCCTTGAAGAGCTTTACTGAACATCGAACTTATCTGTTTCTCCATTATGAATTATCTTTAATTTTGATTTTGTTGTATGGCATTGATATATATTTAGGAATACACATCTTTACCTTGACAGAATATCATAGTATTAGTTTTTAAAATTATTCTACTTTTTGAAACATAGTTAGTTTAGGGTTTTATCATATAATGTGATTAATTTCATTTTTCTGGAGCAAAACATTTTGTTACATTAATTTGACTTTAAATATATGTAATGCAAAACATGACATTTGTTAGCCATGAGATTACTGTCTTTACCACTTAGATATATGTAAAGACTTTATCTGAAAACAGCAGTATGAAATTTCTTTAATATATTAGCAAAGATTCTACCTAGCTAGAAGACACCAAATCTTATTACGAAACTATTTTTTATTCTTTGCATAAGCTTATATGTTTGAGCAGTATATGGAATACACTCAAAGTGAGCTATTCATTAATTGTGACTCATTGTTATTAATTCATCTGGAAAACTGTGGTGAGCAAAGTATGATATACAGTGTGGTATTACATTGTTACTTGATGTGTTCGGCAAAAGCTAATAGGAGGCAACTATAAGAGGTCATCTTTTCCATTTAATTAATATATTTCTGATTTTAACCTTGGACTGGGGACTATTAAGAACAATAGGAAGTTGAAATAGCTTTTCTTCCTATTCTTTCTAAGTAGTAGTTGGAGTAATTACCTTGAATATTTTTTTTTTCAGTGATGTTCTTCATGTTGGTTAAAGACAGGTATTTTATTTTGGGGCTTGTAAGCCCACAAACCGTTCTTTTTAATGTTATTGTCTGAGCTGTTTGCTAACATGAACACTCAGGCTTCAAAAAGTTTGATTTTTTTAATACCTCCACATACACTTCTGTTAAAAATAAAATAAATTAATTACCAAAGCATTATGGAAAGTATTTATGAGACCAGACTTTCTCCCTTGAAATGATCTTGTACAAAGCTGACCATGGGATTTTAAATATTTTAGAAACTAAACTGAGTTTGGCTTATCATCTGGGTTAATAACAGTCAGAATGTTCTTTGTAGAAGTTTCTTCTGTTATATTTATCATAAAGTTTTAGTAGACGCTATAGCCAAAGCAGAAGCCTGTTGTCTTTCCAAAGTAGAAGCACACTTTGCAAGATAAATTGAATTTTTGCTTCCCTTAAAACGAAAGTAACTATACTTAAAAAGGGTGTCAGAGTGGTGTGTAAAACCATTATGTAGTATTGTGACACAACAGATGGTATACTTTAACAGTGCTAAGCTTAAATAAATAATATGAAACCGTGAGGAGGCAAATTTTGCTATAAATGCTCTAGTGGGGTACAGGGTACACTGAATAAGCATGATCAAGATCCAGTGAAACCCACGTAATCCTGCCATGTAAATGTGCAGAATCTATCTGGGATGAATTTAACTTTCTTCATAGCATCCTGGGCAGTGCTCTGCTTTCGATTTGTGGCTAAAACAGTTTTGATAACACACCAAGTTTTGCTTACTGCTGGACAGTGCTTGCACAGCACCAAATGTTTCACTTTCCCACCTCCCACATGTGCTGGCGGTTAAAAAGTTGTTGGGAGGGGACACAGCCATGAAAGCCGACTCAAACTGGCCAACAGGTATTCCACTCCATATAAGATCATGCTGAACAATTAAAAGATCAAGGAAAGAAGGAAGAAGTGGAAGAAGTTTGTGGTCATGGTATTTGTCTCACCAAGCAACAGTTTTGTGTACTGAGGTCCTGACTCTCAGGAAGCAGCTGGACATCTAGCTGTCTGTGGGTAGTAGTGAATGAACTCCTCCCTTTGCTTTGCCTATGCACACAGCTTTTGCTTTTCCTATTAAATAATCATTGTTTTGATCCATGATTCTTCTCCCCTTTCTTCTATATCCTCCCCATTCAGCAGAAGGGAGTGAGCAAGAAGCAGGATGCATGCTTGTACACTAGTTCATATCAACTTAGCACAATAAGCAAGATACTTGATGAAAGCAGAACAAGTCCTGATCCCCAAATAAAATTACCTATGTCATGAATAGATAAGATCATCTTCCTTTTGGGAAGGAGGCCAAGGAACATAAGATGTGAATGATGATAAGCATAATGGAGAGGAAAGAAGATGCCCACTTCATTTCTAGCTTCACTCTTCAAAAATCTCTGAGGCCTAATCACTTTGACTCTTGTGAATAAAAGCCAGCAAGGACTACAAAATCTTTACGTAATTATCTTTGGCACTTTATACTCTCAGGTAATTTACAAGAAGATTGTTAAGGGCAACTTGTTTAATATTTTTGGTGATAATGAATGATAATGACAGAGAATTTACCATTAGCTAAGAGTAGTGTTAATGAAATTCAGTCCAGTAAATTCTCATTTTGACTTTTGAAAGAGGAATGATTTGTCTATCTTTTAGACAATTACATCATGACCTTTACTTCAGTGATTAATATGTAAGCATATACTCTGCATATATTCTGCTGCAACAATCCAGTATAATTTACTATTTATTTTAGTCTGTGGCTGTAATTTACAGATGATTCAGTTATCCCTTTCTCACCTAGAATATATTTTAAATCACCTTGGTGACTTCACCATAATTTCCTACAATCTTATATAGATTTTTGCACAGTTGTTGCTTTCTTCAATCCATCTCCCGAGAATTTGTGAACTATTTCTGCAGGTTGATCTGGTTTGATTACAACCCACTTAAAATTGCTAGCATTCCTTTATAAAAGGAGAGTACTTTAAGTGTGAATCCAAAAAGAAGTTATTGTTATTTAATTATCTACAGAAGATATGCAAGCACCAACTATTTAGTCCTGCCATCTGTGATTTGAAATACTGTAAAGTAAATAATAGAATTGTGGAATTAAAGTTTTCGTAATTTAAGAGAGAAGGGGGTGTTTGTTGGGGTTTGTTGGCTTATTTGTTTGTTTGTTTGTTTTCCCCAGTCGTAGAGTTTTCAGTAGTGTAGAGGACAAGGTTGTGTACTCCATGCTGTGTAATAATCTTCAAATGTATCTGATCACATAGTCATAGAACTTTGAATATGGGGCAATAACCTCGTGAGATGTCATCTCATGTAAGTTTAGATTGTAAGAGTTTGATCAATATGTCTGATGTAGACATGATACTCTTGCAATTCTACTCAGTCAAAATTCAGGCTCTCTTCAGATGGAGAATCAGCTCTTTCTTTGGCAACCATTTGTCTCAGTTTGAAGAGACTGGCAAGTTTGCTAAAGAGGATGAGTTATGAAACAAACCAAACCCCTCTCTCTGAGCAATTGTGAATTCAAAATAAAGGGGCTTTAATCGAGGAAGTGTGGAAAAAACAGAAGAAATGACAACCCTTTATTAAAAAATATGTTGGCGAGAACAGTAACAGAACACAAAAAAAGCTAGGCAATAGCCCTGTACTCAAAAAGTCCCCTTCAAATAAAAGAAAAAAAAAAAACAACAAAAAAATCTGAATGAATACTTCTCTGTCCTTTAGCGCAGTTCCAATCCCGGTCGGCGGGGGCGCTGTTGGATCGCTGGAGGTGCAGAGCCTGCAGTACTCTGTGCTGACCTGCAGGGGGCGCTGTCGGGCTCTGGCGGTCACCCCGCAGGGAGGGGTCTGAGGGTGGTCTCGGGTCGCGGGAGAAACCGAAAAGAGAATGGGGACCCTTCTCCCAATGGAAGAAAGGGGGAAAGGAAAATAGTTCACCCCCACGAAACTCGCTGTTGTCTTCAGATGACGGTGTCCCAAGACTCCTCCTTTCTTCTCCCGGTGAGCATAAAAACTCTCCGATGAGAACGCAGCAGGTCCCGGCCGGAGAAAAAGACAGCCTGCCCGCAAGTTGAGGCCAGCAGTTAGGGCTGACCAGGGCGGGAAGCCAGAAAGCCTGGCCTCCAGGCCTTCTCTCCAAAAGCATGGATGCAAGGCCCCCGTCTCCGTCCCAGAGAGAGAACTCCGCAGTCTGCCCTCTCCCCTCTGAGGAGTGCCAGCAACCTCCCAAAAACTCTTCCCTACCTTCTCCCAACCTCTGATGGGCCATTCGTTAGGAATGCAGCTTGGCTGGTTAGACCTTTTGTAACGCTAATTGCCTCCCTTTCCATTCAAATTCCGTCTTTCCTACAGTGGGGGCAGGGGGAAGAAAAATTCTCGTGGATTTCTAACCTATAACACTATTGAAGGCAGGTGTGATGAAGAGCCATCTGGAATGCCTATATCCATCTGTTAAGTGTCATGGAAGTTAGGTGCTAACACCGACATAGAGATCTGTTTGGCACCAGAAGGCACTGGTCTGTCATGATTCCATTAAGAAAGACACCAAGTCTTCATGAAGTATCATTTAAAATGGTATTATTCAGATTGGACTCTACAAGAAATAGAGTGCAAATATTGTGACCTGTCAGTGGGGGAATCTCAAACTGCAACGTTGAACAGGTATCAAAACCACAAGCAGACTGTCACGCAGTCCCATCCATAGAAAGGGTTGGTTGGTTGAACAGCTAAGGGATTTTCTCGCAGTAAAACTTGCAGTAATCTTTTCAATTGCCAAAGAGGAAGGATGTTTGGACAAGAATTCCTTGCTGCACTGTGGGATAAAGGTAAGACTACTCCAGTGGTGTAATCATGAGCATTGAGTGTGAGCTGCCTGCAGTCTCCTCTGTTTACAAAGTGCTGGGTTACTTTGTGCTGTGTCCAGGGGGTTTGTACAGAATAACACAGGCCTGAAAGCCATGCAGAGGTAACACAGTGCTACCTCTTCAGGTTAACTGTTACATGTTTTACTAACTCCTTGCTGTGGAATGGCCTTCAAATAAGAATTATTGCAACATCCAACTTTATAGTTTTATAGTCATCTGAATTAAATTCCACACTAAGTCTTCTAAATAGCTGTTTGTGGTACTGAATGCACATCAAATTTACACTGGATTACATGAGTATGAAAACTAGTAAAATCCTTCTATTCTCCAAATGGTGGCTTTTGTATAGTTCTATTACTATGGAATATAAAATTGTAAGTATAATAAAAATTTAAAAATTATTCTAACTTGGGGATTTTACCTGGAGATGAAAGAATTTTTGGTAGTATTTTGTACTGTGTTGGAAATGGTTAATAGTACAGGAGCAATTGGATTCTTCTCTAAGTACTTTAGAGAAGCAATATTGAATAAACACATCACTCAGCTAAGCCAAACAATAGATAACAACTTTAAATCAGCTTTAAACTAAAAAGAAACAGTGCAAAAACAGATAAAGACTCTGAAAGTTTGTTTTACTTGCTTTACTTGTTTGCTTTGTTTTGTTTAATTTTTAAGTGCAATCGTGAAAGATGATATGTGACAGATTTATAATCAAATAGTTATATACTCTGAATTAAAACTTCATTAGGTACTCTTGCAACAAAATGTATTTTAGAAACTTCCTTAATTTTGACTGTAATATTGACTATGTATTTTACTTTTTGTTTGTTTGGTTTTATAAGGAAAATGTCTGTCCTTTTAATGGAAAAATAATACAGCAGGAATACCTGCTATTTTGTATAATGATCTCATTCTCCTCATTTCTTCATGTCAGCTTTTACTTTTCCCTGAAAAAAACCCAAACCAAACAAATCCAGCTTTATTTTTCTGCATTTTAAGAAATACTAAACAGTTTATATCAAATCTTGATTCATCTGTAAGCTAGAAGTAGACATTAGCAGACCCATCTAAAAATGTAAAATGCAATTTTGTTTATTTGGCTGTTTTCTCCTAGGAAAACATTTAGTGCATGATAAATACTACAGAATGTTGTCATAATATTTGGGGAAAATAATGCTAGTAGAGCTGTTAAAACAAACAAAACCTGCCTGATTCTGAGTTAATGTTACTATTCTTATTGTCATATACAAAAATGTTGCACAAAATCTACAATAAAATTACATTTTTGAAAATACATATAAACAATACTTGCTTCTAATATGTATTCAGAGAAGGTTTTTCTGCCCTCATAGTGTCACTTTTATGTCATCTGGCCTCCTTAGCAGTTGATCCAAAAAGCAAAGTTCATTTCAATTATTTCAGCATCCTTCAGCAGCCTGACAGTAAACAAGCAGTTTGACGCATCCACTGCTATAAGCAAAACCCAGACTTGAGGACAAAGACTGAACAAATGGTCACCAGTGACTGGGGAGGACAAAAATCTCTAGCCTTCACACAAAGTGACATGGCTGCTGGGACCAGCATATAAAGGGCTTGTTCCCTGAATCAGACTGAAACTTCTGCTTTCAACACAATATGATCACTAAATAATCAGAAAATAATCACCAGAAATTGCTCTCCTATCTATGTCCCTGTTAACTTTGAGATAAAATCTCACCTTCATGCCACTGAATAGTTTTATGTGTTTTGTAATTTCTACCTGCAAGGGTATTATAAAAGTTATGTTTGTATGCCATAAACCATTGTTCTAAGAGAGGGGTTTTCTTCTCTTCAAACTCAAAACAGACTGCGTCCATCCAAAATGGTGCAATCCATTCTTGAGTTGATCATGCAAAACTACAACCTAGCTGAGTGACCACTAGACTATGTTCGACCTTGACTACTCTCCCTGGCTCTGATCCTGACCCTGACTTGCCATTCAACATCCTGGGCCCTCCTTGGTGAGGTCATTGCTTGCATCTGCCTTTTTATCACACAATGCTTCGAACTCGCCTTCCGTTTTTGGGCAGCCAACACTTGCAAAGAAGTCTCTGAATTGGGGAAAATCTTTTCCCTTGATGTGCAGGTTTGTGATCTTGCTTTTTGCCCTGATCCTTTCTCTCAGCAATCTTAATTGCACTATCTGGTGCTCACTGCAGCTAACATTGCTCCCAACCTACTCTCCCAGAAATTCTCTTTGCAGCTTAAATGTGAAAACACTTAAATGAGTACATGAAACATTATGATTACCCTCCCTTCTTTAGGAGAAAAAGCATGTTTAGGAAATACTGAAAGGAGGGTTGTATTCTTTAGCTCTGTCATCTCTTCTCATGCTGAAGAACACTTTAATTTGTAAGTACTGCTTCAAGGGTAAAGAAAGCTGAATGTGATTCCAAGTTGCTTCACTGAGTTAATAACATGGACAAATGTGAGCAGTTATTTACTTTCATGGATTAGGTAACATGACAGCATACAAAATGAGATGTACTTGGGATATTGCTTTCTAAAGGAAAAAGGTATCATATTTATGATTTTAACTAGTGGCTATGTAGAATACATAAGCATTTACAAAATTAAATATGATGTTTAGTTGCTTTACAAAATGTAAAAAATACTAAAACAGTGTTTTCTATATTACCTTCCACTGTTTTATTAAAATACCAAAGCAACTTACTTACTTCCTTAACCAATGGCTTCCCAAAGTGTGCATGAAAAATTAAAAAAGCCTTTAAGAATTCTGGATGGCTTAAAATGATAGAGCATGCTACTAAAGTATTTTGATGACTTTAATCAGCTGAATGTTATTTGGGCAATACATCGGTGCTTTACTTTGAACTACAGATGTTGCTGGAAGTTAAAACTCAAAGCACAGTCAACCATTACAAATTTCATGACTCTGTGAAGGGCTTGGATGACTACTGACAAGATAATAATTCCTGACAGGAAGGAGATGAAAACTTAGCACTCTCATCAGAAAGAAAAGTTGGGGGGGAAAAGGAGATACTAAAACATGAAATTAAGAAAAAAATTAGTGATATTAAGTCATGTGATGTGCACAAACAGGGCACTTATAAGAACACCGAACATGTGATGAATAGATAGGGATAGAGGAATTTGAATATCTGTCCTTACATGACTATATCAGATACTTGGCCTCAAGAGGTGTGACTAGTTCAAGAAACTTGCCAATGCAATAGGCAATACTAATAATTCCCTACAATTCATAAGGATCCAAAAGCCTGTCAGACACCCCATTGATCCAACTGTTGACCAGAGTGAAAAGGTAGTACTCATATGTGTCACTGACACTGTAGAGAAGCAAAACTAATTCTTTGCTTTGGTGTCCACTGTCAAATAAACACCTTTAATTAACCTTTTTACGTAGGAGTTGCCTGAAGTAACTACTGAAGAAATCGTGGTATAAAAAGGCCAAAGAAACGCTGTCAAATGCCCAGAACTGCATATATACATACACCTACATGTTTTTTCAAAAGCTCAGAGATATAATAGTTTAACAGCTGTGGACAACCTTCCACTTTACACTTTTTCCCTATAGGAAGATTGGAGGCTAGAAGATATGATATCAGTCTTTAAAAAAGGATTACTGGGATCTGCAAAACTATAAGACTCTAGTCTTTCCATCAGAGTTAGGAAGATTAACAGCAATTATAAAAAGAAGGTAAGACTAGAATGACTGAACACATTATGTACATAGACTACCTTTTTCAAAGAATACCAGCAAGGATGTTCTGTTTTTCAAATGCAAATTCTTGATGAACAGAGTTGTGGTAAAATTTTTTATTTCAAACTTCCAGGCCTAAATTTTAAGTTCTGATTCTAAATTTTGAGCTGTATGTAGCTGGCAGAACTCTTTCATTATTTATCCTATCATTATGCATCCTTTATTAGTTATTATTTTTTTTATTCATAGAATCAGAATGGTTTGGGTTGGAAGGGACCTAGCTCCAACCCACCTGCCATGGGCAGGGAACCTTCCGCTAGACTCAGAGCCCCATCCAATCTTGAACACTTCCAGGGCTGGGGAGTTCACAGGCTCTCTGAACAACATAATTATGTATTCATTGTATCACTATCTGTAGCATCATAGGACTCTTCAGAACCTTCAGAAGCCTTATAGTTTGTAGTTCTTCTGAGTCATTATTCTTTTCTCAGTGATAGACTTTGCATTTCAAAACAAGTGAAGGAAGCTATCAGTAAGAATTAAACTAAAAAAACCCCACTACTTCTGTGTCAAATCTTTTCAATATTCAATGGTCTGTGTCTCATACCTCTCCTGTCCTGTACTTCCTGCAATACTTTGTGGCTGGACTATGTTCACTTAAGTCTGTGGGATTTTACAGGCAGTCTTCCTTTGTCTTCTGTAATCACCCCATACTAACTCTTCTTCCCTCTGTGCTTTCCTGAATTGATAATAGAGTTCAATTTGAAATAGAACAAGTATTCTTCTTTAAGTTAATAAAGCATGAATGTAGAATTGCTATCAAATTTCTGTGAGGCATTAGAATGAACTTCTGTATAGGGGATTGATAATGGAGACCTGATTTACATTTTTCCTAACTAGAAAATATTCACAGACATGTACCTACATGCATGCATTTCCAAATACATAATAAACTGAATAACTCTTCATAGGGTGATGTGGCATTTTTCCACAGGAATGATATTAATAATGCTTGCTAAACAAAACAAACATGTTTGGAGATTGTGAGATCTGGGGTCCAAAATGCATTACACATTAAATACATATTATCATACAGTATATTATTATACAAAAGATGCATCATTTAAAACATGAACCAATATAATTTCTTCAATTATTTGGCCAGAGCTATGTTAACCAAGCAAAAGATATAAGGTCAGATTGGATGGGCCTTTCAGTAACCTGATTTAGTGGAAGGTGTCCCTGCCCATGGCAGCCAGGTTGGAACTACATGATCTTTAATGTCCCTCCCAACCCAAACAATCCTATGAGTCTATGATTCTGTGATACTGTGATACTGTGATCCAATGATAAAAGACGCATCCTTCACATCTTGGAGAAAACACATAAAACTGATCAATGACTATGTCAAGCAATTGCAAAATGATGGAAACACAAAAGGGAGAAAAGTGAATATCAATCCATGGATTTAGCGTCTATAAATTTGACTGAGTATTGAATGAACACCTAAAGCAGGATGATGATAAAATTCCTTGAAATCGCAGAGGTTTATCTTTTACCAACTTTAATTCAATAAGGAAAAGAAAAATATATGCACTTTTCCTCCTAATGGCAGTGCTAACATAATTGTGATTAATGAGGCTAGTGAATAATTAATTAACCTGACTTAAAAGGTAACTTGCTAAGATCTAGATCTTACATTTTTGTCACTTACACTGTGACAATTTTAGAAAGTGGTATGTCTAACTACTGGACTTCTGAGAAGTAAACCACAAAGAAAAAAAAGTCAATTTCTTTTTGAGATATTCCAGTGTAGTTGTTTACTTCACTGTTTATGAATACTATTTTATCATTTTATTTGGTTTTTTAAAACAAAAACTAAAGGTCAAGTAAGTAAGTTGTAAATGTCTACTGGATAGAAAAGGTATGAAAATTTCAATGCCTTTAGCTGCTAACAAAACAGCATTTAGTTGTCTACTTGATGGGGAAACTCATGTTTGCACCCTGTCATGTAAGTGAGATTGTGCATAGCTTCATGCACAAGAAGAAAACAAAGGTAATTGCAGAGCACAAGCACAAAATAAAACAATCCCCCAACCCAATAATTGCTTGAAAACTACAGGTAGTTAAATGATTTATAGGCTTACAATAGAATATTGAGTCTAGGGATTAAACAAAGTTTGAATGCATTCAGAGATAATCAAAGAGAACCTTTCCAGATTTTAAATGTCATTACTACACTGAAATCAGTAATTTTAATAACAATTTGGAGAAGTTTCATAATGTATATTACTTTGGATTCTTACAAGACTCTCAAATCCAGTATAGTGCCATAGACATTACACAACTTGCATGAGCCACTATGTAATCAAATGTTTAATCAGCCATGAAAACACAAAAGTGTAAGAAAGAAAGAAAATAAATGAAGAAGAATGATTAAAAAAAAAAGAAATAAAATTTAGTATTTATTGCAGAAAATGAAATATTTACTGTTGGTCATGATTTTAACATCAACATGGGTAGATTTAGATTTATTGATTTATTCATTTATTGGTTTTCCTTGCCTGAGAATTACTACTTTGTTTTTAAATTCAAAGCTTTTTCAGCTCCGTAAACTAACGAGATTATATTGATGGTAATATGCTAACTCTGAAACTCTGGAAGTACGTTGTAGACATAAGACAATATAAGAAGGTAAAATAAAAATAATCACAACTTTACCTCATAGTATTTCAAAATCTTTTTTTGCTGTTGTTTTTTTAAAGTAGAAAGAAAAGAAAAAAAGTTTATATTGAAAAACATCATCCAGAGCTAGTTACACTTGGGAATTGAAAAAAGACAATTTTGAAATAGGTATAGAAATTGACTGGAATGTTGAAACAAAAAAATGAAAAAATGAATGGAAGTATGAAAGCCTTTTATGAAAGATAAGTGAAGTGTTTTCTAGTTAAGATACTGTTAATGTAACACTGCTAAAATCTCAGTGAAATAAGCTAATTCTCAACAGAACAAAATAATACCACTAAAAAGAGAATTTATGACAGAATTAATTTTTATCAAAGAAGTTCCTGACAAATTCCAAGGAGTAATATAAGATGTTCCTTAAAAATATTGTCTCAAGATAGCTTTGTGAAACTACCAAATAAGAACAGAGATTTAAAAATTCGAATCTACAAAAATAAAGTTCATTAAAGTGCTTGTCTAAATACGGGTACCTACTGAAAATTTTGTATGCTCTGTGGACCCAGTTCATCTTCATAGATATAGCATATACCAGGTTCCAGTCTTGATCTACTGATCTTGGTGGGTTTGATCAGGAAGGACCTAAGCTCCCCTGATATTAATTACTGTCAGTACACATACTAAACCCAAAAGTATTGTCCTAGTTAGAGCAGCCTGGATCAGTTCCTCACTGTGTGGGTGTAACCCAAACTGTGTGGGTGTAACCCAAACCATATGTTCTACACCCTCTATGTCATTTCCCAGGAACTGTTAACAATAGACCATTTGCAGCAGCTGCCCAGAGCACATCTGACCCCTCCGGCTATAAGCTGGGTGTTGAAAAGCCTGTGAGATAGGAGGATGTTCCTATGCTCACATCAGTAACTCAGGTGTGATAACTCCCCTCCTGGGAATCATTAGCACCTCCACAACCAGCCTGAGGAGTCATGTCTGCTAATGGGCCTTCAAGGATTCCAAAAACATCTCAGGACTCACAATCACCCATTGTGGAACTCCCTGCCCTGGGGGAGGTAGTGGGCATTCCCACTCGAATATAAGTGTATATAATACTGAGTGTATATAATCTTGGGGTCTTGGAAATTCATGGCCCACTCATCGGATCCAGAGGAGGACCAGAACCTTGACCAGACTGCAACCACCACTCGCACCAACATGTTTTCCTCCCCTTTTACTTTGGACTCATGGGGACCATGTGGGGCTCAGCACGGGGGCCAACTAACACCATTCTGTTCGTGCCCCAGGGTGCTGGGTTATACATCTGGGTTTTGTGGGTTAAAACCAATTGTTTGTCTGTATAATTGTATTTATTGTATTATTGTTATTAAATTGTAACTCTGACTTATAATCTCTTTTGAATTGGGTTCCTTTCTCCTGCCGGTTTACCTTTAAACCAGCACAAGTATATAGTATATTCATATTAAATTTTTAATAAAAAACAGCACCTGTCTACCAATTACTTCCAGAGGAAGTTTAATGAAATAATTTTAATAGAATTAATAATGGAATCATATTCCCCTTTGAGGCTATTGACAGGATTTATACTGGAGCCTATCAGATTTAATATCTTCAACAGTGACTTGAAGGAGATCATGGAGTGAATCCTACTGAAGCTTGAAGATAAGACTGCAACTGTGAATGCAGCTGATAAGCTGAAGTGCAAGGCTTGCATTCAGAGGCACTTAGGGACACTGAAGGCATGGGTGATGGGTACCTCAGGAATTAAAGAAAGACAAATGCAAAAGTCCTTTCCTACGCCTGCAGAAGTACAGGCCAGGGACAGATGTGCTGGTGAGCAGCTCTGCAGAAAAAGTCCTGGGGGTCCTGCAGGAGCAGTGAGCTGAACACAAGCCAACAGTGCACTGTAGCAGCAGGGATGGCCAAGTGTCCAAGGCTGTATTAATAGTAGCAGAGAAAACACGTCAAGGGAAGGGATAACTCAGCACTCATGAGATCATAACTATGAGTTCAATTTTGGGCATCCTTATACAGGGAATATACAAATAATCTGGAACAATTTAAGAAAAAGGCAACAAGAATGGTTGAGGGTAGAACACTTGTTCTGTGATAAGAGGCTGAGGGACTGGGTTTGTTTGTCCTGGAGAAAAAAAACTGCTTTGGGGAGATGGAATGACACCTGTACAAAATGTACCTAAGATTAGGATATCAAAAAAGATGGAGTCAGGCTTTTCATAGTGGTTAGCAGCAAGAGAAACAAATCCATCTGTGGATTAGATATAAGGAAAAACTTTTTTTACAGTTGGGGTAAATGGTCAGAATAGTAGTGTTGTTTTAAGATGGTGAAGAATTTATGAGGCTGGCTTGAGCAAAGTCTAACAATTGAATGATGTCTGAATGAAGCAACATATTGCTTCATTGTTTCGGTGAGACGCAGAAGAGTACTTTTCCTCTGTACCATCCAGTGGCCACACTCTCTTTACCGTGAAAAATAACCCCAGCCACACCCAGCCCCTCTGATCTCTGACACCCATCTGGAATGCAAGAACATTTACTTTCTTCTAAATTCCTATGCCCTTAATGCAAAACGATGAAGACAGACAAGCAGTGAAACAGACTCCTGGGAGAGGACACAAAGTTTCTATCCTAAGAGGTTTTCAAAACCCAACTGCATGAACCTGTCTATTGATCTCCAAGGAGCTTGGATTAGAGAACTCCCAAGGTCTTCCCAGATGGATTGTTCTATGGCTCTGATACTGTGATGTTTCCTTATTTCAGTGTCTGAAATGTAGAAAGTACGCCAATGCACTTGAAATCAACTAGATTACAACACAATTGAAATTAATGAATGGTGATTATCCCTGACGGATATGCAAAAAGGTTTTTACAGATAGCAAAAGAGAAAAAAGAATTTTCATCCTATTATTTGGTTTCATGGTAGAAGAAGTTAAATTCTTGTACACTTTTTTGCAGACTTGATTAGAACTATTTGTAAAAAGTGATGCAGAGCTCTTGGTTCTGGAAAGATTTAAATGTATTATGAAAATGTGTTATTTTAATGCCTTAGCTCTTCTCTGTATGAGTTGAACTCAGCAGAGCAACATGAAGATTAGATCAAGGGTTATTATCTTAAGGATAGTCACAAAATTAACAAAGAAGGACAAATTATCCTAGGTGAAAATGTTGAATGGTCAGAATAAAAGCAGGAAAAAATTGTTTTCTCTTAGAGAAAGAGGTTATTATTTAATTTCTGACAGATTTTAGATTCCTACAGAGGGATAAAAAGTGATACTCAAAACAGTCAAAAGTTTGTTGTTGCTTTCTTGGGATTTGTATTTTATTTTATTTTATTTTATTTTTATCTTATTTTATTTTTATATCTTATTTCAAAAAAGAACTCAAATTCCTTTTCCTTTTCTTGTCAATATTAGCTGTGATATCATGAAATTGGGACCATCTTCCCTATTATTGTCACCTGCAAAATAACAGCAGAAAAAAACAATGAAACCGATTCTTAGTATTGCTAACTGGAGCATGGGGAGTGTCAGCCTTTTGCAATCTACAGGACTTGATGAACGTACATACACACAAGATGAAAGATCACCTTATTTCTCTAATCTCCAACACTGGAAACACACAGAACATGGATTTCACTGTGTATAGTGGGTAAAAAACCATTTCAAATTATTAGATATTTCCAACTCTGTATAACAGATTCCTTAAAAAAGAAATAACAAATAATCAAAAAGTTTAGTGTGTAAGTATTATAAGAGATCTAAGCGTAAGTATAACAAGAGAAAGCAAAGTCATTTCAGTCAATGCCTCAATTTGCATTTGACATGGGCAAGGCAGATATCACCCCCTCCCACTTCAAGTCTAGTTTAAAGCTCTGTCAATGAACCCCACCAACTGGTGAGTAAAGACCCTCTTTCCCCTTTGAGAGAGGTGAATCCCACCTGATGCCAACAGGGCTGGTGCCACAAAAGCCATCCCATTACTGAAAAACCCAAAACTGTGGTGGTGACACCAGCCACAGAGCCAGACTGGGTTCATCTGTTTCTTCCAGTTTTACTGCCTGCAACCAGAAAGATACAGGAAAAAAATTACTTGTTTTCCAGATTCCCTTACCAACCGTCCCAAGGCACCAAAGTCTCTTTTGATTGCCCTTGGACTACGCATTGGGACTTTATCACCAACCACGTGGAAGAGAAATAGCAGGTAAGAGTCTGAGGGCTGTACCAGGCTAGGAAGTTTCCTAGTGTTGTCCTTAACCTGGGCCCCAGGGAGGCATTAACCTTGGTAATTTTCTTCTATAGGCATCAGCTTGCATTTGGTAATTAATTAGCTGGATTAATCAAAGTGAGAACGTAGACAAATATATCTATATGGATATCTATATATTCATAGTCAGTAAAGTTTTTTCCCTGACTTATCATAATTTTCCACAAATTGTATTCATATTTGACTTGTATTGAACTGTATTCAATATGAGTTTCAATATTCTGTCAGGCTTTTAATCATGGCTGTTCACTAGTTTTCTATGTATACATAGACTCTGCTTAAGATTTGTTCTTTTATTTGTTTTTAGGGATGAGTGAACAATCCCATATTTGAAGACTTCTATCTAATACAGGATGATGAATGGCCACGCACTCTCTATTCAGTAGAAAGATGTGCAAGACAGTTTAGTAGCTACCTTATAATGGAAGGACAAAATGGATCCTCTTATCTGTATGTAGCATTAAAAAAAACAATAATTTACTGGTTCAAACACATGTTAAATTGAAAATTCTGGTTCAGAGGAATGTGAGACAGTTAGGATCAATGTGAAAATGTCCAAACACTCAAAAAGTAAGCCTAGGTTTATACTAAAAGTGTTTTACTGTTATCTCTGTGGCATTTCTTTCTGTAAATGAAAGGGCTCTGATAAAGAATGTAAATTAAATAATTTGTAGAGAGAAAAATTTTTGTTTGTTTGAATGGCTACTACACCTTGACTATGAAACAAACCACCTATCAGCTAAAAACTTCTTTTGACATAAATGACATCCACAGTCATAAGCAGAATACCTATAGTGAACAGAAGCTCTAAGTATGAAAATAGTTTATTTATGTGAAAAAAAATTACAGACATAATCAGGACATATATGTACTAATATTTGGTAGAGTCACATTTGAATGAAGTAATTCTCATATTGTACCTGAGAAAAAAAACCATAAACCAATGGTGAATATAAAGAAACAAGAGCTTTATCCTTATCACTGAGCAGGATCAATTTTGATTTTCCTCAGGAGCAACTCTTATTAATGCAGAATTTAGGTTTCTCCTTTTCTTTCTGCCTTTTACTGTTACATACTAAATCTTGCACAATGCTATCAAAAATATTTTTGAGAAGGAAAATTCTAGTGTGAAATTTCTCTTATTTCCAGATCACATAAATTCAGAACAGAACTTCTCAGCTTATGGGTGAAAATCCTTAAAAATAGGTGCCTGCTTAGGCATCCAAATAAAACTCAGCCTCAGAAGTGCTAAGGTATTCCCACACCTTATATTCCACAACTTGTATTAGGAGCAAAAGTGAATTTTACGTGCCCTAATAGGTACTTCTGTATTAAGGAATTTTATTTAAAGAAAGAAGCAGCTAGCACCTGATTACACCCTGAAGCAAGAAGGTTTGTGGGGAGGGCTTTTTTTCTGCATTACATAACTGTAGCTTATATTATCTGTAAAATATTATCTGTTATAAAAGTCTAGTCTTTTGAGTTCTGCTAGGCTTTTGGCACCTTTAGTATCACAGTAATAAATTGGAAGATGTATTTGTCAAAAGAATGAAACCTGAAGAATAAAAAGACATCTGTATTAGAGTTCCGTACACAATGCTAGAGCAACGAGAAACAAACAAAGAAAAATGAAAAAAAAGGGTTGCTAAATGGCAGTGGTTGTGATCCTGTGAGTACAACTGAAGCCTGGTGAGAAAATTCTTATAACGGGGATGTCAATACACATTACTACAATCTATATAAAAGAAGGGTGGAAAAGTAATGTTATGGGGGAAATAAAAAGCATTTACAGTCACAGCAAGCAACAGATTAGTAGCAATAAGTACCAGGGTAAATTTTATGAACTGGGATAAAAAGACTGGAAGGAAAAAGAAATGACAGTGTGTGATTGATATAAATGATAAGATTGAGAAGAAGAAGAAAACAAGGTCAGTTCAAACTAACTTTTGTGTGCTCAGAAACCTAGGATATTTTTGATACTTAAAACCAAACACATATTTGTTGACCAACACAGAAATCCATGAAACTGTAATACTGCATTTTTATGAAATAAAAATAAAACAAATCTTGTCTCTACTTCTTTTAGAAGGAAACTGAATATATTGTGTGCCCATCATTCCAGTATCTCAAACTTCCCAATAAAAATTAAAATTAGTGGTGCCATTAAGAATGCAGATTTTAATTACAACATATAAAACACAAAGTCTGTTAGGAAATAATATTCAAATCCACCAGAGCAAAATATGATACAGTTAAAATGTAAGAAACAGTACATGCTTCCAAAGAAGTATATAAGGAACAATGGTTTGTCAGTGTGATTTCAAAAATAGATTCTACTCTGCTACTTTGTCATCACGTTTCCAGTCATCATCCAGCTTTGGAAATACATTCTGAGCAGGTTGCTATGAAATGAAAGGCAAATCCCCAAAGGAACAGAAATGCCCTCAAAAACTTTGAAGAGAAGAAATCTTGTTAGTTTTGATCATTTAACATCTAGTTTGTGTTCTCAAAATGCAATAATTTTGCTCTTCGAAATGAAGTGCCTTTGACGATGCAGAGAAATGACAAAAGTTGCAGTTTTTCTGACTAAACTTATTTCTTCATGACCCAGCTAAAATTAACAGCAATAACAAAAAAGAAAGCAAAATATATTAATTTGTTCATCTGTCCTTTTTCTAGAAATGTTTTTTTTCTGGTGGATTGTCTTTTTCGAACAGTGTGGAAGACAATGGACTTTTGATAATTTTAAAGCTTTTTCAATAGGAAGATTATATATCACTTAAACCACAGTAAAAACCCCTGTCATCTGATATATGACTAAATATTTTTCCCCATGGTCTTCCAGCAGAAAAAAAATGAATTTTGTGCTTATTATTTGCTCCATCCTTATGCAGGCTCATGTCTGCTGTTATATTCTGAGAAATTGTGATTATAGACTATATGGTCATAAACATTGTAAATTTGCTGACATAATTTAGATAAAACAGACAAGACTGTGGAATAGAAATTGATTTTGATTTAAATTGAAAAGCAGGAAGAAATTTTTAGGTGTTTAAGTAAACTTACCAAATAGTGATATTATAACTAAAAAGATTTAAATGCAAAACTATTTAAAAAAATCTAGGTATGGTGATGTTGTCTGTAAAAAGTTACAGGTAAAGAAATATGTTTTCTTTAAAATACAACCTTTTTATTTTAATGGAACATTTCAAAACAAACAATGTAGTAATTTCCTTACAACTTTGCCCATATGTACAATTTTACAAATTAAAGTTTTCTTGTCTGAAGTAATAAACTATTTCAGAATTCCTTTGACTATTTTTCAGTACGAGATTTAAAAATATAGCTCAATATTCTATGAGCTACATGTTTATTATGAGTATGTTTATTAGCCAAGAAATTAAAAATAATCTTAGAGATGTATAAAGAAAATCATCTGTATTTAGTTAACAATACTTTGTAAGAAGAACTTAAAAAAAACCTGTTAACAACTTTAGGTTATCTTTACCTTTTGAAGGGAATTACTGAGAGACTACTAATTGAAATGACAGTGAAAGATTATGGTAGCATTTAGTAGCCATTCTATCTGAAAGAATTAAAAAATCTTACCTAATCTTTAAACAAAAGCTTTAAAGACACCTGCAATGGTGGAGTTAGACAAGTTAAAATCTTGTCCTACTGGTCATTTTTGAGTAGTCTGTCCTTTTTTTGAAAATCAATGCATCTATCATCCATTTTTACACTGACTTAATTTTCTTTTTTTTTTTTTATTTATATGTTGATTATATCTCCCATTTTATCTACAATCTAGTCATAAATTAAATACAAAAAATAACAAATGAACATTTTATGTTCTACATGATAGTCTATATGATGGAAGTGTATCTTGACTTGCATAGAATTTGTCTTTTTTTTCCTATGTTTTTGCAAATAATATGAATATACACTTGAAGACATGAAAGATAAATTATTTATTTAAGGACCGGTATATAAGAAGCATTTGTATTTTGCAATGATGTGTATGAAAATTATTTCTTCTCTCTATAAAGACTAGTGTCTTTTGAAGTGAGCTCAGAATCGAAGAAGGCAGCCTTCTTGGCTGCTCCTTTCTTCCCATTTTTTTCCTATGCTCCAACACATGTGCTCTATAAGACTCACTCCCTTATTGATGCTCCAGTGTGAGCTCACTCATGAGCTGCAGTGCCTTTGGAAGGTATGTTTACCCTATCATGCAGCTGACCCCTGCTCCTTTGATTTTGGTGTTCCCTTTGTTGTGTCAAATTGGTTTTGTTTCCTCTTCCTCTCTATCCGGTTATTTTCTGACCTTTCTTAAATATCTTTTCACAAATGCACCACCAAATCCACTGTGGTGAGTCCATGGCAGAGTCTGCTGAAATTCTCTTGGAAAGGACAACCCCTGACGTCTTCCCCCAGATGTTACTCCTGCTGCCTGCAGCTGCAAAGGTATTTCCTTAAGAACTCCATATGTCTTTCAACCTAATAACTTTCTAGCATTAAATGACCACTTTGCTAGATGAGGGGGCAGCATTGGATATGGTCCACCTTGACTTCAGTAAGGCTTTTGACATGGTTTTCCCTAAGATCCTCGTGGAGAAGCTGATGAAATACTGGCTGGATGAACAGACAGTGAAATGAACTGAAAACTAGCTGAATCGCTGGGTGAAGGGGACAAAAACCAGCTCTCAGCAAGAGGAAGCTCAGTAAATTTGAATCACAAACCTTGGAAAACAAGGATGACAAACATTTCATGATCTAAAGAAATTTGGACCCTTGTCCTGAGACCTGTTGATGTGCAACCTTGAGATATAAACCTGGCTCCAAGCAAAATTAAGAAAGGACTTTTTGAGATGATTGTTAAAACCATGTCTAAACCCCTGTAATCCCTCTATCCCCCATGTAATCCTGCTTGAAGAAAAATTAACTATTTGGAAATTGCAGTAAAAACTTGTGTAACTCCCTAATTAACATAGATTGTCCCCTTCATTAACATATCCAGCCCTGATACCTTTAAAATTGTATTCTCGTGTTCAACAAAGCATTCTAGTTTTTCCCATGCTGGCATCGTCTAGTTTTTATTTTTCAGACCACCACTGCTGGGCCTGCAGGGTGGTGATCAATAGCAAGAAGTCTAGTTGGAAGCCACTAAGAAGGGGTGTACCCCAAGGGTCAATCCCGTATTAAATCTTCATTAATGAGTTGGATGGTGGGGCAAAGTGAACCCTCAATAAGCTCGCTAATGACACAAAATTGGGGATGAGTGCCTGATACACAAGAGGGTCTTGTGGTTGTCCAGAGGGACTTCAGCAGGCTGAAGAAATTGGCTGGCATGAACCTTATGAAGTTTAACATAGGGAAGTGCAAAGTCCTGCACCCAGGAAGGATCAGCCCAGTGCATATGTATATGTTGGGCACCAACTAGCTAGAAAGTAAAAAAAGGCCTTTGGAATGGAGGACAGCAGGCTGAACAAGACCAGACCTTGATACAAGGAAGGCTAATGGTATCCTGGGCTGCATTAGGTAAAGTACTGCCATCAGGTTGAGGGAGATGATTCTTCCCCTCTGCTCTTGCCCTGGTGAAGCCACACTGGACTGCTGTGTCCAGTTCAGGGCTCTTCAGTACAAGAGAGGCATGGACATACTGCAAAGAGCTCAACAAAGGGCCACAAAGACAATTAAGAGAGTGGAGCATCTCTCCTATGAAAAAAGGCTCCACTCTGGGACAGCTCTGGGACAGTTCAGCCTGGAGAAGAGAAGGCTCATGGGTAGGTCTTATCAATGTGTACAAATACATGTAGGGAAGATGAAACCAGCCTCTTTAGAGTAGTTCCCACTACTCTAAATAAGCAATGGGCACAAATTGAAACACAAAAATTTCCTTCTGAACATCAGGAAACTTTTGTTTTTTTCAGTGTAATAATGCCTGAGCCCTGGCAACCAGAGATGATGTGAGGTCTCCAACCTTGGAGACACTTGAAGGCCATTTGGAGATAATTCTGGGTACCAGGCTTTATGCACTTGAGCTGGCAGTGGGACTAGACCACCTCCAGAGGTCCTTTGCAACATCAACCATTCTGTGAGTCTCTGAATCTATTGCAAAGTCTGTTTTGAAGATGGAAAATTAGGCCAAGATTCATACTCAAGTTCAATCACTGGGGTAAAACTCTTTTCTGATGGCTGGCATCTTCTAAGACTGAGCTATTTACTTAATATTTGGAATAGGAGGGGATTGGCTGTTAGGTATTTATAAAAACATAGCCTGGAGTGACATAAATGAAAATTAGCATGTGAAACAGATGATCTTTTTGGGTCCTATATAGAAGGCTAAACAGTCACTTGCTGACCTTTAATTTTTTTGCAATCACATGGCAGAGAAAAAAGCTAAAAGCTTTACCAATAAAAGCAAGAATTCAGGATTGTCTCACTGTTTCCATTTCATTCATTTGTTGACATTTTCCATGCTCAAGTCAGAATCTTCGGATTATGTTTGAGAAAGAGACCTTTTTTTAATACCATAGCATATAACCAACAACAGAGGTAGCAAATGTTTTTTTATGAGGTTCATGAACCTGGTCACAGCAAATGACCCTGGAATCTGAAAACATCATACAGCCAAGCAAGCAATATTGGATTTGTGTCACAAGCATAAAATATTTAAAGAAAAATAATAGAAAATCACAGGCAATTTCAGCCTAGTGTGCGTGGACAGTTTGGCAGCTCTTAGATTTACAGCACCGTGGTTCTATCTGTGTGGGCATAAACCAGTCAATTTGTTCTACTGCAGGTGTCATAATAGTTTTCAGGGCATTTAAAAAAAAAATGTAACAAGGATATAATTTCCCTAGGCAAAGCCATAAATAAGAAGAAAACATGGTTTTTTTGAAGAAAGAGTAACCAGTCAAAACACATTCCCTTCTCTGTATTTCATTTTCTTCATTGTGCTATGTAGTCACTGTTTGTTGAGTGATTTGGATGTTTTTCCTTGAACACCCTTGCCTAATAGGCCATTAGATGCATTTATTTCTTTTCAGAAACCATGTAGCTTCTGGAAGTCTGCATAATATGAGTTTGTTTTGTGTCCTTTGTATGCTAGCTTCCAGTGTTTTCAGTCAAGTAGGTTCAAAATTATATAATCTCTTCGTGCTGTTTAAACTGGATAGTTGCTAAACCGATGTTTTCACAATCACGTGTTCACAAAGCAAACTAACCAAGTGACTAAAAATGTACAGTGGCAGTATAAATAGTAAGTTTAAATAGTGAAAACAGAACAATGCAAATCTAACCTGGTAAAAGAACTCAAGTCATACATGATGCACCTAATTTCCCATGGGCCAAGTGCACAGTGGATGGATAAAGTTCTGAAGCACTCATCTACCCTGTCCTTGGACCTGTTCAATGCTAGATTGGATGGGACTCCGAGAAACCTGGTCTAGTGAAATGTGTCCCTGTCGACAGCAGGGGCATTGGAACTAGATGATCTTTAAGGTCCCTTCCAACCAGTGCCATTCTATGATTCCACGATTATTCTACGATTAAGGTTGCAGACAGGTAGCGCTGATAGCAATAGAGAGTCAGGCAATAATATTGACAGTATAATTTCCTGCACTGGGGAGGACAAAGAAAGAAGCTATTTTACTTTGATATCTTTTCCATTCACTGAGGTTTCACACTGCCAGAATTGAAATATTGCACAGAAAAAGGAACTCTCTCACTAGTATAGTTAAAACAGCCTAAAATGTTTTTTATTCACTTGTAAATACTTTAAGTATTTTTAAAAGCTCTTGTGCATTTTTCCCTTGTATATAAATCTTCTTCTCCCTTAATAACATTTTTTTCAGTCATAATGCTCAGTCTGTCTCAGTGTGCATTTTAGCCTTTCTGCCAGAAATTCCTTTCAATTCTTCCAGAATCCACTCAATCAGGCACTTTGGTGGCTAATTTGACTCCTTTAGTCCTTATATGTAATGTCCCTTTCTTAGATAAAATCTTTTGAGACTTGCTGGACTTAGTTTCTTTGCAGATCTGTGCGAGTAAACTTTACTATTGTCCTTGGAGAAAAATAAGAGACATTAGTGGGCAAATAGGTCCCAGCGCTACTTTCTTTCTTGTTTTTTTATTTGCCCTTCATCCTCACTGCTTCCTTGGGATTAACTCAGGTAGGCTAAAATTGAACATATAAATCAACTATGAAATAATTATGGAAATCAATGCGTGAGTTCCTGGTTATTCATTGGGGTACTACTAAGGTACTACTCCTAAAGACCTTAATAGCCTAATAGTCCTCAAAACAAAAGATTCCTCAGTTCCTCTTCCAAAGACAGCTATTATTTATGTCATTTTTGACCAGCCTGTCTGATTTTACTGCACTGTTTATGAATGAAAGTAATGGTGTGCTTGATACTGGTAAACAATGGTAAACAAATCTTGGCTGGGATAGCTACCATTTGTTCTGAGGAGCTATTTTTTTTTTTTTAATCTAGCATCACTTATTTTTTCAAACAAAGTAGCTTAAACATAAACTGTTTATGTATTATTTAAATACAAGTGTTTTTATGGTTAATGGTGAAAGCCAGGCGTACCCCTTCACTGCTAAGTGCCTTAGGAGATCATGTTCTTTGATTTAACATTCCCGTTCTCACATCAGGAACCTTGTATTCTTCTTAGTGGGAGGATGAGAAACTAAATGCAGCCTCACATAAGTAGTCCTTGACTGGTGGAAGATGGAAGATTGACTACAGATCCCCCACTTTTTGAATGACTGCTGCAACCTCTTTTTAGCTCTTACAGCAGATTTCTTCTCTAAACTTAAAAATTAGGAGATACATGTGAATTCTGCTGTGGAGCTTTTGTATTGTCATCTAGTTCTAAGATTATTTTCAAAATGCCAACCACAATGGACTGGTAAACGGAAATACAATGTCATTTAGTTTCTACATTATAATTAGGCTTGTCTGAGAAAAGATTTGCTTATGCAGTGATAGGTTTAGAAATGTTCATAGACAGAAGCTTAAAGCCTTCTCCCATTATATGAGGTGTTTAGATTCCAGAGCATGACTTTTTTTAAAACTAAGTTCAGATGTGTAGTATCTACTTAATTTCTGTATTATTTTCTGACCCAGATCTGACCCAGATCTTTTGGGTAAATTATATCCCCTTCTTTCTGGTGTGTGTAAAGACATCAAAATATCAAGATATTTCAAAGCCATTTGAATTTAAAAATTACAGGTCTCAACTGAAATTTCTCATAATAATTCTTTACTTAAAAAAACCCGAACAAAAAACAAAGCCTACTATACCATATAATCAAGCAGACATTGGTATTAAGCTTTTGTAGAGAACATAGAAATCTAATGTACTAGGCTCCCCATTTGTCCACCTTTCTTTTTTTTAATTACAATTACAGAGTGAAGATAGGACCCATTTTTATGCATAGAATTGAAAAAGTGTGGGCACAGAGAATTTTCTTAGGATGTTTCAGGCTATGCTATTGCATAACATTAAATAAATGTAAAGCTATAAGCAAATGAGCAAAAATTAGCCTGCACAGTGTAACACAGGTCCAACTGAGTAACACAGAGTCACAGAACATGCTGAGTTGGAAGGGACCCAAAAAGATCATCAAGTCTATCCCTTAGCCCTGACCATCCCCAGGAGTCACACCACGCACCTGAGAGTGTTGTCCAAATGCTTCTTGAACTCAGGCAGGCTTGGTCTTGTGCCAACTTCCCTGGGGAGCCTGTTCCAGTGCCCAATCACCCTCTGGGTGAAGAACCGTTCTCTAATATCCAACCTAAATGTCTCCTGACACAACTTCAGGCCATTCCCTCATGTCCTGTCACTGGTCACAGGATCAGTGTCTGCCCCTCCTCTTCCCCTCACAAGGAAGTTGTAGGCTGCAGTGATGTCTTCTCTCACTCTCCTCTTTTCCAGGCTGAACAGACCAAGTGACCTCAACTGTTCCTCAGCTTCCCCTCAAGGTCCTTCACCATCTTCATTGCCCTCCTTTGGACACTCTCTAAGAGCTTAATATCTTTCTTACATTGTGATGCCCAAAACTGCACATAATATTCAAGGTGAGGCCGCCCCAGTGCAGAGCAGAGCAGGACAATCCCTTCCCTCCACCCACTGATGATGCTGTGCCTGATGCACCCCAGGAGTGCACGCCAGGCAATTTGTCTTGCTACTACTCACACCTCATCTACAAATGTGAACACTCTTGATGATTCAGCAGCCCTTAATAAAAGTCCTTGTGCCACTCCAAAGGGAGCTGTGCAATCAGTGGAAAAGAAAAATGGCAAAGGACTGGGTTATTTGACTGTTAAACACAACCAAATGACTTTTTGCTTTGCACATTTAGACCCTTGCTGCAGAAGAAGTGTATTGTATGCAGTAGAAAACAAGAGAGAATTCACCACCACACAAGATTGTGCTCACTCAGTGTTTGGACACACATAGAAATTAATTTCTCATAATTTTTTCTTTCCTGGTTCAGAGAAAAATCCCAGTTTTCTGGACACTTATCAAGAAAATACACTAACTGTAGTTTTCATCCCCATGTCTAAACAACACGAGTGCAAGCTGATAACCAAGACTGTCAATCTCTTCTCAAATTCTTATTGTAATTTGTTTAAATGGAGTCAAGTCATAACATCTGAAAGAAGTAATGGGATGATTTCCTATATCAATATCAGTTTGAAACATGAGACTTGATGCCAATGAAAGTTCTCAGTGTTCCTCAGTTGTCTATAAAATGGGGCAAGTCTGTAAAAAAAGGCAGTTGAGTTGAATGTCAAATTCATAAATGTAGTGTAAATGTATTAATTTGTCCTTTAGTTTGTCTGATACTGAATTAAAAATATCAGTAATTTATTACACTAGTAATTTATTTTTGCATTTGATGACAGCTTTCAGGTCAGATACACAGTGTACGCAAGAGATGAAGCAAAGCAAATGAGAAAGCACTTCTGAGACATTTAACATTTCACTGACTCTCCTGATCACTGAGCAGTTTGATATCCTACAGCTAAGGATCCAAATACTTTAACACATTCTGAGTTATATTCATTAAGAATGTTTTTACTTCATCAGAGATGAATATTAAAAGAAGGTATTTAAATCCAAAGTATATCCTTTTCAACTGTCTAGGTTTATTTTTCTAGGTTTTTACATATTGATACCATAGGACCTAAAATTCTAAAATTCTATTCCGAAGGATACTCAGAAATCATTGAGTGTTCAGATGAGAGAGGATCATTGTGCCAGGGGAAGTTTAGATTGGATATTAGGAAAAACTTCATTACTGAAATGGTGGTAAAGCATTGGAACAGGTTGCCCAGGGAAGTGGTTGAGTCCCCATAGCTGGAGGTATTTAAAAGACACGTAGATGTGGCACTTAAGGGCATGGTTTGGTGGTCCACTTGGAGGTGCTGGGTTAACAGTTGGACTTGATGATCTTGAGGGTCTTTTCCAACCTAAATTAACTGTGATTCTGTCAGTTTCTTCATCTACATTTTCTCCCTGTATTCTATGAAATCAAGAAACTGAATTATGCTTTTAAGGGTTATATTTCTACTGAGCTGCATGCTTGACTAAAAATGTCTGACTTTATGAATGTCTGTTCTATTAAGGACTCCTTTTTCTCGTGCAAAAGAAAAGATCTTCCTAATTATGAAATAAATGTATCTAAATACTGATTAACTTAGGTGATATTCTCACCCAAACTGCTATTTGAAATGATCATTTTTCATTTGTTCCATGAGACAATAATACATTGATATATTGCAAGACTGGTAAGGTTTTGGTAGCAGAGGGGCTGCTGGGTTAAACACAGTCAATTCCAGTTGGCTCCAGTGGACCATCAAAGAGCACCAGCCTGTCCCTGATGCTGGTGTTACCTCTGGGAAAACATTCAAGAAAGGATAAAAAATATACTGTGAGAAAGTGGAGTGAGAAAAGTGTGAAAGAGCCTTATAGACATCAAGGTGAGAGAAGGAGGGTAAAGAGGTGCTCCATGCACCAGGGCAGAGATTCACCTGCATCTCCAGGAGAAGAATGTGCTGAATCAGGTGCTGAACTTGTGGAAGATCCGTGCTGGGTCAGTCTGTACCTGAAGGACTGTACCCCATGGGAAGGACACATGATGGAGTAGTTTGTGAGGAACTGAAGCCTGGGGTAGGACCCATACATTTTGTGGAGGGGTGTATCCTGTAGGTCCCCATGCTGGAGCTGAGGAAGACTGTGAGGAAGGAATGGCAGAGACAGCATATGGTGAACTGGCCATAACCCCATTCCCCATACCTCTGTGCCAGCTGTGGGGAGGAAGTAGAAGAGTCAGGAGTGAAGTTAAACCTGAGAGTAAGAGAGGTGGGGGAAAGGCGGTTTTAATTGTTGTTTAGTTGTTTTCATTTCTCATTATCTATTAGTTTTATCTATTGAAGACGTAATGGAGACAAAGTCTTTTAATTAGGATTTTTTCTCATTGATTAGACTGTAACAGATGAACATGAAAGTTATAGTTTGGAGTCTTCATGTATTCAATTCAGCTATCACTTAGCACATTGATTACACTCACTCTGGATAGCTTGATAAACACTTTCAGTCACACAGGACCAGGGACTCAGACAGAATATTCACTGCATGACTGGGTTTTTCACAGAACATTTTTTTTATTCCTTCCTTGCCAGCACATTGAAGGACTTCTTATAAAGAGTTTGTCAAGTTGTCTATTTTAAAGGGAATTTGTTATAAGCAGGCCCAGAGGTAATTAGAAATGGAAATGAAACATTTATTGATTTCACATCAAGATAAGTTATTTGTATGTTTAAAAGTAGTGAAGAAAAAGGGTTCTAATTTAAACAAACCTCCTATAATAACCTCTATGAAATTAAGACATTTGATCAATGCTGGAGAACATAGACACTGAAGGAGGTTATTATATGTTGTGGTTTTTTCCTCAGAAATTTATCACCACTGAATTGGAAAACTTCAAAAACATATTTCAGAATGGTTTATAGTACAATAAACTGAAGTTTAGCAAATTCTCTCCTTTGCTGTGATGCATCAGAAAACATATTGAATAGAAAAATGTGAAAAGTCTGAAAATACAGCTGGAGATGAGGCAGTTGCAGTTGCTTCTATTAAACTGTAAAGGACTAAATATTGTTTTTAAGTGAACATTAAATTTACATCTTATATTGTGACTTGACCATTGTTGCAGAGGCATGTTTCTTCTAGATTTGAAATGACCTGACTGCTGTCTTTGTAAGAATTACCATAACTTTTATTCATGTAGAGTTAATAGATTGGTGTTCAGTGACAGTGCATTAGCAGACAGTGTTAGAAGAAAGTTTGAGTCAGGATTCTTTCAGATGTGTTTGAGGTAAAGGAACATAGAGCTGTAGGAAAATATTCATTCCAGCACCTCTTCCATATTTTGCGAGGTAGGTTTTTTCCTAATCATCTCAAACGAGCTTTATCAGGCAATTCACACTGTGAGGCAGATTGTGAGCTCCTAGCTATAAAATTGTCCTGCAACCCTTCAAAGGAGCTTTGAGTAATAAGAATTACTCTAAACTTGACTTTGAGGAGCTCCTTGATGATATATGGATGACTGACATTTATTTAATGCTGTACTTTTCAAATGTCATGGGTGAGCTTGACTCCCACATGCGCTCATCTAGGTCAGTTCACTCTCAGTTAAACAAATTTCAAAGTAGCTTCTTTGTCACTGACTTTTCAACTGAATCACTGAAGGAAAAGAACAAATAAAAGAAGCCAACTTGGTATAACAGGAACAAATAGGCTGTTTCTAGACTTTTCCTTTAGCAACTTTGCTATTCTCCCTTAACAAGTTCACTTCCATACTCTGGCATACCCCAAATCTTTTCTTAACTTTGCCAAAATCCAAATATTCCCTCACTTTCTTAATGGATTATTCCTTGAAAGTGTCATGTGCTCTTCATTTTTGTAATATCTTAATTTATATTCTTTGTCCTCTGTCATAGTCTTAAGACTTGCAAGGATTAGCAGTAGGCTGCACTCTGCCCTTTGAAACCCTTAAAAAATAAGTAGTATTCTGGCCTTAATTTGATAAACAATATACTAAAGTTGATAGATTTCAAGTTCACAGGTAATTGGATCAGGCATTTGTAGTGGGTTTCTGTGGCTGGGTAGCAGGGGAGCTACAGGGGTGGCTTCTATGAGAAGCTGCTAGAAGCTTCCCCTATCTGGTGGTGCCAATGCCAGCTGGCTCCAGGATGGGCTTCCTGCCGCTGGCCAAGCCAATTAGGAGCAATAGTAACGCCTCTGTGATGACATATTTAGGAAAAGAAGGTTGTTGCGCAGGTGAAAAATTCCAGTGAGGGAAGTGAGAACATGGGAATAACAGTGAGTGAGAACATGGGAATAACAAAGTAGACACCACGGTCAGTGCAGAAGGAGGGGCAGGAGGTGCTCCAGGCACTGGAGCTGAGGCCCCTGCAGCCCGTGGTGCAGACCATGGTGGAGCAACTGTGCCCCTGCAGCCCATGGAGGACCATCAGGGTGCAGAGACCCACATGCAGCCCATGGAGAAGCCCATGCTGGAGGAGGTGGATGCATGAAGGAGGCTGTGACCCTGTGGGAGGCCCAAGATGGATCAGGGTCCTGCCGGAGACCTGCAGCCCATGGAAAGGGAAGTAAATCCACACTGGAGCAGGTTTTTCCTGGGTAGGACTTGTGGCCCCTGTGGGGGACCCACTCCAGTACAGCTCATTGGTGAAGGACTGCATCCCATGGAGAAGTGACCCACAGGACAGCAGTTTTATGAAGAACTGTTGCATGTGGGATGGACTCACAATGGAGAGGTCTGTGAAGGACTGTCTCCTCTGGGAAGGGCTCCACAGAAGCAGGGGAAGGACTCCTCTCCCTGAGCAGTGGCAGAAACAACAACTGACTGTAACCTCCATTCCCTGTCCCTCTGCACCACTGGGGTGGAGGAGGGAGAACAGGGAAGGAAGGAGGGGTGGGCGGAAGGCGTTTTTAAGATTATTTTACTTCTCACTCTTTTGGTCTGATCCTGTTAGTAATAAATTTAAGTACTATCCCCACTTTGAGTCTGTTTTGCCTGTGATGGTGATCAGCAAGTGACCTTTCCCAGCTCTTATCTCAACTCATGAATCTTTCAGCGTTTTTTTTTCTCTCCTCTGTCCAGTTGCAGGGGAGAGTGAGAGAGTGGATTTAATGAGTACCTGGCGTCCAGCCAGGGTCAACCCACTACAGCATCTTAAAGTAATATACAATTCTAATAATATTACATAACTCTAACATTCCAATCTCATTGCTTGAGGTGAAAAATAATTACCTTTCCTGTTTGAACTGAAATTATTATTTGGTCCTCAAGCAAGTGTGTGCTTGGATTCCATCTGTGAAATCTCCTCAGTCTATCTTTCACTCCCAAGTACAAATCATAGCATTCAGGTTATGAAGTTTCCTATTGTATATGCAGGTAGGCGGCTGAATGAAAAATATAGAAGAAATTCCAGTTGACTAAAAGCATTCCATGGCTAAGTCAAAATAAAAATTATAAAGAGCTAAACAAATAAATATTAAAATGACCAATGAAATAATGTATGTATCAAAAGAATTATATGATTTTGAGAGACACAAGCCTTCTGGAATTATGAACTCAAAATAATATACTCTGAAAGAATCACAGTCATAATCAAATAGAAACAGTAAAAGGACTATACAGAATTGAGACTTGGATATGAATCCCTGAAATTCAAAAGATTAGTATTTGAAGTACTAATTTCATTAATCACAGAATTCTCTAAAGGGCACTGGGAAAGGCTCAACAATATGGAACACTGGAAGACTAATCTAGTGGCTGTGTCAGATTAAATATCTAGTGTCTCTGTTCACGGAATATTTAAAAACCAGTGTAACTGACTTTTTCTTTTCATATCCATATTGAAACAGATATATAAATCTCTTAGAAGGTCAGTTAGCAAAATTTCATGTAGCTTGCAGTAATAATTGCAATGTGATCCTCATAAAGTTCTACAGGACACATTTATGAATCTGAATGAACTAGAGCTATGAATTGAAACACAGACAGATTTAATATAGTCAGTTTAACATATCTCTATATGTTATATAGACCAGAACTGTTATACACTAACAAATTGTGGCAGCTTGAGCCACATTAGACATCCAAAATCCAATTTCCAGGTTTCCCCCACCCCTTCCCACAATTTATCCCAGCACCGAAGAGAAAACTTTCAGGTCAGAGGCTTCTATAAGGGAAGGGGAAGTATATATACATTTTATTTACACAAAATAAATACTATACAAACTAAAAGCAAGTATATATATATATATATATACTACACTTCTATCAGTCCCTTCGAAGTTTCTCCCTCAATTAGTCCAGGAAAAGCCTTTTCAGGCTGATAAGTAACCAGTCTCTCTCTTGTGGGAGTGTTCGGGGCCCCTGAACACTCCCTACCAACCTCTAGCTGTTTGCTGCAATTCTTTCTTCTTCATGAAGTCCAAGATAGCTCCGAGTCCTTTCTCTTTGGTCCTGTGTCATTTCTGCTGTGTGATCTCTCTCTCACACCTTGGTTCGCTGCTGCTGTAGTGTAGCTTATCACAGTAGGCGTTTGGAATCTTCATTCCTCCAAGTCAGTTTTCGGCTGCCCCCAGTCAAACCTTGGCAGGGCAACTCCTGAGCATCTCTCCCTCTGGCCCGTCTCCAGTTTCACCTGGGATTCTTTTCCCTAGAGCTGAGCTGCTTCGTTATCAGCCCGTCCACTTGGCTCTGCTTCAATGCTGAGCCTTGCACCACTTCCACTAAACAGTGAGAGGGAAAAACAGCCCCTTCTGCAGCCTGGCTGCAAAGGGGGGGGAAAGAAGAAGAGGGCCTGGCCACAAGGCCTGCCTCTCTCTCTCTCTCTCTTGCTTACCAGTTGTTTGTGAGTCGCATCCCTCACAAACATACACTCACTCCAATGCTATCTCTAATTCTGGTCTAGGCAGAGTTGGGGGGGCCACAGGGCTCCCCTCTCCCCCCCAGAAGGGGAAAGAAGGAGCCCAGCCAACCCCTGGCCTTCTACACCTACACGCAGCAGACACCAACAGAAAACTGCCAACAGCTTCCAGTGCTGCGTATATATGATTTTTAGCAGAAGCGAACAACATGAGTGGTGATTGACTCTCCAGGGAACACTGCCCTGGCACCCAATCACCTCTGAGCCCCCCGACTCTCAGGGGGGGCCAATCTTAACCCGTGACACAAATTTATACAGTTATGAAAAATCAGCTGTATGCTACAACGACAAAAGCATTAACTTTGCCCTCAAGGTTTTTTGTATTTCAATATATTGCCAAGAAAGATTAACAAATTATTATTTAACATTTTTAAATAATTATGCCAATTTTGTCTCCCATTCTCTTGTAAGAAATTTAATGTATTACAGAAAAAACAACTTCCACATCCTAAAACCTAATAAGGCTTATGTCTTTTTCTTATAGTGAAATAAATGGTACAATTACTTTCTATGAGAATATAAGTACTCAGCATTGTATGGATGCTCTCCAGGTAAACAGTGCCTCTTTTATTATTGCATTTACTTCAAATACAAAGGTGAAATACCTCTTCAAGAAAGTAGTAACATCACATACCAAATACAGACTCTGTTTCACTGCTTATATACACTGTTACCTTCACTAGGAAATAATTAATCTTTAAAAAATACCTATACTAAGCTACAACAGCTTATCTGTTGTAGCTTAGTATCTACAACAGGAGATCTTAGATCTACTTCAACTTAAATTTTTGAGAATTTAAGAACTTGTATTCATACCTAGGAAGCCTTTATCAAATTCTTAGTGCAAGTATATTCATAGTAACACAAAGTTTATGTGTCCTTTAAATGCATCTATTTGTGGTGTCATTTTACCTAAAATACACTTGATTATGTTAAATTGGAGATGGGCTAGAATCTTACAATCTCAACAGGAGATTTGATTTACCTAAAATTTGTGGGAATAAGCTGAGTCACTCTGCACCTGCATTTAGTTATTCGGAATCCAAAGGGAGGATCGACCTTGGCTAGGTGCTTTGACAGAGAGAATGCTGTCTCAAAGTGGAAACCACTTTGAACAGTCTGCATGATAAGCATGTGTTATTCTCTCATGGCTAAGCACAGCCACCACATGATGTGAGTGTGAATTGAGACACCAGTTTAGGACAATTCTGGGGGTTCCAGTTAACTAAAAGAAAATCACCAGGTACTGCTTATGAGAGAATATGAATAAGAGGGGAACACCTAAAAGAGTCGGTGGACAAGTCCTGAAATTGAACTCTTTGTGTGTGTAGTTCCATTTTCTCTCAGAGCCCATAAAGTTCACTGAAGTTTGATGACTTCTGGTCTGCCTTAATTATGGTGTCTTGAAAAAAATGAACGGGCTGGAGGAGATGGCTTTTGGAGTGATCATATCCTGTATTAATAAATCTACATAAATGATAATTTTAAGGATCTTTAAAAACCTGAGGGGATTATGTTCTGTGCCAGAGGGTGATGGATGGAGGAAACTATCCAGCTGATACATTGTACTATCTATTTATTTGAACATTTGAGCAACTTTACCAATCAAATAAAAAATAAATTGGGACACATGACTAATTACAAAGTGTTGCTGAATTTTTTTACAAGAATTGTTCTTGGTTTGCTAGAACAAATGGCTTCATAGCTCCTCAGCATAATCTTAGAATGGATTAAATGGTTAAATTAAACACAGTTTCTATAATACATGTCATTTGCAGTTTAATAGTAGACTGAAGTTTGTTTTGGTTTGTTTTGGTTTTTTTTAGTGGAGATTAAAATTTTCTGTACAAATACTTCAGAACTATTTATACAGTCTGTGCTTACCTGCAGTATCTCTAGTTGCTCAGACATGCTATTTATAGTTGAACGCGGCCTTGCAGGTTTTTTTAACACCTATATAGACAAAGAATATTTAACCCAGGTAAATTAGAGGTTACAATAGGATCATACTGATGCTTCAATAACCCTTCTGCTATTTAAGTGCTGTTACTTGACCAATTTGTTATGTATTAGGATGCCAGAATGGTTGAAACCTAAGGAAAATGTCTTGACATTTAGATACTTTGACAATTTCCATCAGTGTTAATAAGGCTATAAAACAGTCATCCCTGTTGCCATCTAACAGTGAGGTAATGCTTATTAATTACGAATCTATTTTAATCTGTTTTAGTTAATAAAGGTTATGTATTCTTTTAATTATTTACTGTTATTAGTTCTAAATCTGCAGAGGAGCAAAACCTTTCAGAAATAAAATGAAATTTAAACAAGATTTTAGTCCTCAAAGATTGTGAATCCTGGGTAATACCATTCAAAGAATGAAAAGAAAAAAGTATTCTGCATTAAACATTCTGCAGCTGTTGCTCTGAAATCTGTAACACTCTACTTTCAAATCATGTTAAGATGAAAATGTTCAGTTCAAGGTATAAAAAAGTAACGCATATGATTAATTAAATGTATCTTAGAAAGAGAATCCATGCTGGGCAAGGATATGAGTCCTTTTCCAGCATGAATTTTTGTAAATTACTGCATGATTTGAAGATAGAGTGAAAGCATTTTGCTTTGTAAAAATCATAAAATTTGATAGTGAACATCTAAAATGTTAAAAGATATTAAGCTTGTGTAACGCAAACAAAGCTTAAAAATTGAAAAAGAAGGAATTCCTAATAAAGGAAATCATAGAACTCTTTTTTCTTTACAGATAATATCTATAATAATATATATAACGTATAACATTAATAATATAGTAAAATACAATGTATTAAGACTAAATGTAAATATTCTACCACTATTGCTTTAACTTACAATTTTGTGAAGGAAGAATGCTTGCATTAGTAATTTCTAACAATGACTCAAAAATTAAATATATCTGCTTATATTGATACAACAAAGTTCTTCCAAAACGGTTTAAAGCAGCAATGAGTGACATACAATTCAAAAACTAGTCATGACTTAACTAAACTGAGTACTCTTTTCCTTATATAGAGCTAGATAATGTTTCATCAAGGAATACATTATTCTCTCAAGTTTCAGAAGCTCTCTTGTATAAAAGAAGCAAACTACTAGAAAATCCTTTTTACTTGTCTCTGTGCCCATAATACTTGAGGAAATATACTGAAAATGTGGGTATAAGTCATGTCTGAACATTGAGCTTCTACCTATTTATATACAACACGTGAGTTTCCTGACACTACTGCTAACTTCTGGGGCCTGTGCAAGGGTCTGTTGGTCACACTAACCAAATGTAAAAGTTACATATTTACATTTTATTAAAGGCTAATACCAGCGTGAAAAGCAAGTACCTTGGTAGGTTTTCCCAGGGGTCTTTCTGCAGCGTTTTCAGGTAGTATCTCCAAATAGTGCTGTTTAATAGCTCACTACTGGGGAAAAATATTTTCGGTGGAATTGTAAAGTTGTAAAGAATTTGCTCATTTCATTAGCAGAATATTGACACTGAAGCTGCATAGAAAATTTAATAACAACTTCAGTTGATGTTGCATATTGTGTTCTTAGGTTATATTTACAAAATAGCCCTAATTTCTCTTATCTTAGTGTTAGCTTCTTCTAACTCTGTTAGCTAGATTTATAGTAGCTTAATTTAAAAATTATTTTTGTTTATGTTAATACTATGTGATACCATCTAATCTCTGCCTAATTCTAGTTAACTTTCCAAAGCTAGACATTGAGAAGATAGCATCTGACATTAAATTGGACTCATAAATGAACCCAAAACATGTTTGGTAGATCATGGTGTTCACACAGCACTTCAGAGCTTCAGGAAATCAAGATTTGGAGGAGAGAAATGCTGCACTTTTGCTTCAGATCAAACATCCTGCAGTTTGACCTTGAAGGAAAATTACAGATACTTGACTGGACTAAAGGCAAAGATAGTCTGTATCGAATGAGATCTCTTTGAATGTATTTATTTCAGGATTTCACTAAAGTAAACTTATTATAGCTTTTTATTTGGGGAGGTTATGTAGAGGACTGCAACTTTTCATTTAACTTATCTTAGACTTCCATTCATTTAAATTACATTAGATTTCAAATACTTTTTATTAAAAAAAAGCATTAAACCAAAACAGCAAATTTATTCCACTTAGGCTTTGCATATCTTTACAAAGGATACAGGCTAAGGGAAGGTTCCAAACATTTAGTAGTATTTTTGTCCACTCACTGGATTTAAACAGACTGTAAGGTAAATGACAATTTGTAAGTGGGAAATAAGGAATGGAAGCTAATCCTTCCTGAGATGGTCTAACAAGAACTGGAATTGTGCATCCAAATTCTACAGAAGTATTTGAAAAATAGTCTTGTCCTGTATTATAAGAATGAAACTTGATGTCTATAATTCCTGGTCCTTTTTAAAAACTCAGCATCGACTGGTTAGTGAAAGGCAAGAGGAGTCAGATTCTGGTCTTACCTTGCATAGTTTGTCTGTTTAAGTTGGCAGTCCAACTTCACATAATAAGCTACTCAAGGAAATCTCTCAAAGGTGCTTTTGCATGACCTGCTTCATTTGCAAAATCACTGAACATGCTGAATTGTAAGGAATCCACAAGGATCATTGAGTCCAGCCCTTAGCCCTGTAAAGGGCCATCCCAAAGTGTCACATCATGTGCCTGAGAGTATCATGTAAACGCTTCTCGAACTCTGTCAGGCTTGATGCCATAACCACTTCCCCGAGGAACCTGTTCCAGTGCCCAGCCTTTTTCTAATATCCAACCTAAGCTTTCCCTGACACAACTTCAGGCCATTTCCTCGGGTCCTGTCACTGGTCACCACAGAGAAGAGATCAGTGTCTGCCCCTCCTCTTCCCCTCCCAATGAAGTTGTAGACTGCGATGAGGTCTGCCAGAACTAGCTAAAAAGATATTTTTGTTCATGAAATATGGGAGAAAACAAACACATTTTTTCTGAATGCAAAAAGGTAAAAACAAATACTTGTTGAGTGTCCTCTTGATTTGTCCATTTTTCATTAGAATCTCTCTTTGGAGATACTTTGTTTCTAGTATTTTTTCATTCAAGTTACAGATACATACACGGTTTAGATGCAGAAGTAATTATTAAGAAATCATTCATAAATATTGTAGGAAATTTGAAGGAATAGAACAGAAGTATCTACACTTGGGACTGAGGTCAATGCAGAGGTTGTGCTTAAGTCCATACCATATTAATGGTATATTAAAATCTCAGTATCTTACTGAGATTTCTAGCTTCTGTATTGATGGGAGATCTATTGCAGTTCAGGGGCTCAGGTGCAATAACTTTGCCAAGCGCTGCTTGAATTCTTGCCTATAATGTGATCTTTATGCAGTTTTGTGACACAACTCCCTAACTTTCTTTCAGTCAGATTTGGATAAAAAGAAACATTTGCTTTTTGCTTGCAATATCTGACTGGCCAAGGATTAGGAATCTTTTCTGCGTCTGGTGCCCCAGACAGGAGGTAATTGATTTGTTGTGAAGTTATCACTAAACACATTTCTCTCACTAGGTCTGGTAAGGCAGACTGCCTGTCTCAGGAGGCAAGACAAAAAAACGTCTATTCTGTGCTAAGAAGAATCCTTCACTGCTCACAATTGCATCTTATTTGGATTTGTTTTAATAGACATATTGAGATTAGGATTATATCCTTTTCCTACCTGGTAACTTAGATTCTGTAATTCTTCTGTTTTTGCAATTCTACACTAGCAAGCCTGTTTTGGGACTTTTGTTTATTTACTTCTTTCCATGTGAAGGTAATAGAACAATTCTCAATCAGTGATACCTCAGGCTTTACAGCCTGACTGCTTTCTTAAAACAACAAATTAAATTACATATTTCAGGTAATGTCTGAAAGACTGTATCTTTTTTATTTTTTGGGGAAAGCACACTCTAAATTTGTTAGCTGACAACTTATCCTATCTGTTCCCTGTGTTTATCTTTTTTTTGTATTTTCCAGCTTAGAATCATCTGTAGCTATTAACTGGCACCTTATTTCCTCTTTCAGCTATTAATAGTTGTACACCGCTTATCCAGATTTTACATACTGCTGCTCATTGTTCTCCTTCATTTACTGTTTCTCAAGTAGCTTTTAATCTCTGAAGCAGTTTTAATGTATAAGGTAATTACAATTAATTTTCAAGTAATATTTCCCATGATGTGTGTACCATTCTTTTTAAAAGGTATATTTTATCATCTGCCTTCCCTAATTTCTGCTTTTATCTGAACCTAGATCAAGCACATTTTGGAAGATTTGCTGCTTATTAATCTGTATTGTGCATCAATCATGCAAATATGTTCATCTTTTACAGATTGGCTTTTCTTTTTATGTATGTCTCATCATTTTAGTGGGAGTTGAAAGTCTCTAAGAGGATAACAAGTCTTGGGGTTTCAATTTTAACTTGAAAGTTGTGTAATTTTTTTTTTTTAAACTTCGAAAACTGACCTTATAGAAAATGAAACTCCCAATTTTAATGGGCATAGCAAATTTATTAGTTTTTTAATTTCTATTGCTACTAGATCCATGTACAAAATAAATCTTTGTTTATTCTTCTGTCTAGTTTTCCAATCTATAAGTGATATTTATCATTTTGCATGATAAAAATAATGAAATTTAATCAAAAACTTATATATTTTAATTTTGGGGCATTTTATTTTTAGCTCTTGAGAATTACTTTTTTTTCTATTAGGCTATTTATTACATAGTAAAGATTGAATGGAAGGAATGGCTTAAGTACTTATTTTGATTTATGTTCATCCACCAGAGAAATGGACTTCAAGTACAGGCATCTGAACTGTATACCTTTTCCTCTCTTTGTAATCAGTAAAGAGAAAGGAACACTCTGGGCCTAGTAATTCAGACAGTCTTCAGTCCACCTTAGTGTCTGCTCATCCAACCCATATTTCATCAGCTTTTCCATGAGGATCTTATGAATGACTGTGTCAAAAGATTCAAATAAGTCGTTAGACAATATCCACTGCTCTCCCCTCCTCTACTAGGCCAGCCATTTCATCATAAAAGTTTATCACATTTTTCAAGCATGACTTCCCCTTGATGAATCCATACTGAATGCTCCCAATCTGTCCTTCATGAGCCTGGTAACAGTTTCCATGTTGCATGTTTCATCACCTTTATGAGGATAAAGTGAGGCTAGCCAGCCTGTAGATTCCAGGTTCCTCTTTCTTGCCCCCATTGAAGATAGGAGTGCTTTCCTCCTCCATTGGACACCTCTTCCAATAACCACAATCATTCAAACATTACTGAAAGTGCTCTCGAAATTACATCAGTACTTGGGTGTATCCCATGAGAACCCATGGACTTCTATACGTCCTGTTTGCTTAAGTATTCTCTGACCGGATCCTTTTCCACCAAGGGTAAGCACAGTTCTGATAAATTAGAGATATGGAAAATGTTCCATACAAATGAACACTTTCTTTGAAAAGATATTGATCAGGATGATTCAGTGCTTCCGCCACTCTGTCATTCTGATTTATGCTTGTGCTGCTCTGTCTTTATGTATTCATTTTACCATGCCTTTTATCAAGTAGTGTGACCAGAAGCACATGTATTGTTAAAACTATATATGCGACATGTACTTTTGTATGCCTATGTGTTCCATTCTGTTCTTAACACATATTCTAATATTTCCTCAGTTTATTTGTTATATTTTAAAATATATTTTACATATTTCAGAATTTTCTCTAAAGATCTTTTTTTCCTGAGGGTGATGATAGTTTTTGGTCTTTGTTGAAAAGAATTGCAAAGAACTCATCTTACTCTTATGTCCCTAAAAAGTAGAGAGGAAGGCACCCTAACATACTGGTTCAGATTTTAAAATATTAGGTAGCTACAACTATCTTGGCTGACTAAAGATTAAATCTGAAACTGAAATAACAAGGTTCTCATCTGTAAGTAATTTTAACTACTAACAATCTTTATGATCTGAAGAAAATAATCTTTGTATTTATTAAGGGAGTTGCAAGATAAGGCATGAACCAAACTGTTCTGAGGGACGTCAGCAAATCTAGGCATGATCTAACCTATTTAAGTAGGATTAATCGTGACTTTTTTAATAAAAAAACTATTAAAAATGAGCTTTATCTTTTGGAAAAAAATATACCTTTTGATCAGAGTCTTTACCAGAGTAAATCTACTCATTGGAGCAGTTTATGTTGTCAACATTCACTTTTCTTTTTCTTAATACTTCCTCTAACAAACAAAATCATCCTTTTGCATCCTAGGGGACAGCAATATTTTTTAGGAATTCAAAAATAAAAGAGTAAACACAATATTTGAAAAATCTCGATTTTACTAGCAAACAAAGTAAGTTTTTGTTCAATAGAGGGTTTATAAGAAAATTGGTATTTTTATGATATAGCTCCAGGTAACAACCACATTTGCTCCCACCAATCTCTTCTGCACTTTATTTGTACATTTCTACTAAAAGTTTATTCTTTTATCATTTTCTTGGAGTATTCAAAGGCTTTATTTAATCAGTAATGAAGTCTCTTGTTGCACTTCCAATGTCATCTGGAGAGGAAGATTTCTGAAGAGTGATCAGACCAGCTGTTGCCTAGTAGGAAGGAAAATCAATGGCCTGACACTTGGCAGATGCAAATTTGTATACACTTTAATAGTTGAAAGGCAGCGTATGAGAAAACTGCAGGTTGCTCACCTCCTGGGTCCAGCACACCTAGATTTTGTAAATTACTGTGGTTTAATCAAAAAGGAGTTCTTACTGTTCATAATAAAAAAATTTTAAAAGGTGTCTTTTTTCTCCTTAGTCCGGTCACAAATTCTAGGTTTTCAACATTTCTATGTTTTCTGATTGGTGGGTATATAAACAGAATTCAAATATATACATATATTCTTTTGATTTTGTCTTCATTGGGAATACACAATTTCTGTTTAGGACACAAATAGGACCTGAAGAGGATGCATAAACTAATGTTTAATAATCGTAGGAAAGGAAATCTTGCAGGAAACTTTGATGAAACCTTCACAGCTTCTGTGGTTTTGAAAAAGCTAACGAGAGTATTAATTACTAGACTAGGAAGTGCTTAAAAAGAAAATCACTGAACAAACATTTTCATTTATACAAAACATGCTGCTTCTAGTTCTTGATGATAAATTATGCATTCACACTTGGATCAACTTTATTTTGTTACCTGCATTGATAAATAATAAAAAAGAGCCTGAATGTGAAGCGAAAATTAATTGTTTGATTGTATAATTTTCCCTGACACAAGCAGGTCTTAAATTTTAATAACAATACAGAAAATATATTAACTTAAGTCTCACACCATTTTAGGATAACTCAGGGCCTCTACTCAAATGAAAGCCTAATTTCATTACTACTAAATAACAATAAAATTGCAGGTGTTGAGTTTTAAAAATCTTAAAACTGTAAGGAGTGGTGCCTTGTTTACTGTCATAATTTTTCACTTAGTCACAGAATCACAGAATGGGTTGGAAGATTCCGCAGTGGGTCATCTTGTCCAACCTTTCTGGTCAAGCAGGGTCATTGTAGAGCACGTTGAACAGGATTGTGTCCAGTCAGTTCTTGAATATCTCCAGCGAGGGAGACTCCACAACCTCTCCACAACCCAACCTGTTCCAGTGCGCGGTCACCCACGCGGTAAAAAGTTCTTCCTCATGTTGAGGCAGAACTTCCTGTGCATCGGTTTTTGTTAAGCTGTAAAATTTCTTGATATCAGTGGGCTTTCACATCAGGGTTGAAATTGATATAAGATCTGAAGAAGGGCCACAAAATGTTGTGTAATATTAAACCCAGGGAATTCTTTAATTCATGGTAAATCTTACTACATTGTACTTATTTTCATTACTTTTTTCTCAAGAGTGACTAGCATGGTATCTACCAGTGATGTAAGTTAGTTCAGTAATGAAAAACAGTTATGATTACTATAATCTTTCCCTCTTTCTTAGCTGTTCTATCTGTATATTGGGATTTTGAGACTGATTTTTGAAAATTCTTGTTGTTAAGATTGTTAAAATCTTTACTGTTATCCTTTTTGTGCCTATGACAGAGTTGCAAAATGAAACAGTTAAATCTGTCAATGACACATCTTCTAACTATGCACTTATCAGTTTTCTCTTCTATGATGAAAGTTCCTATGCATAGCTTCAGCTGAACGAACATAGAGCTTATATTTTTCTGTAAGAGCATCTTGGTATCCTAAAGGGAACCGGTTTTGATAAAATGCAAAAGAAACTTGGACGATTTATAACTTTTGAAATTAACTTGACAAAACCTAATTGCAACTAAGTGTTGTCACAGAGACTTTTTGCAAGGAGATCTAAATGGTGTACATAAAGTAGATAAATGATGTGTCGTATAAATGAGGGAAGAGGAAACTACATTCATGCACTGAAGTGATGACAGCTATGTAACTACCTAGAGAGATGAGAGATAGAAGGATCATTCCTCTCTGTCATGAAGTAATCACCTGCTATGTGGCAGGCACAGTCAAAATAGCAACATCAATTCCACTCAATGCAAATTCTCCCCTGAGTTCTGCATATACTTTAGCATTTGCACATCCTGATTTGAGAACTTTTTGTCATTCTCATTTCTCATGTACTGAATTTTCAATACATTGCTCTTACATTCTCATTTGCTGAAAACTTTTTATCATGATGTTCACACATTAAGAAGGTCAATATATTGCTGCTATTATACATCACAACCAGTCACTTTCTGGGCAAGTTTTAGTTGCCCATCACCTATAGCTAGCTGTGATATTTATATCATATATCTGGCAAATTTATGTGTGCAGAAAACTTTGACACCTGTCTGCTTAAATAGAAAATCTCTTAGGTTTTTCTGTAGTTCTGTATAAATGTCACACATTTTAATTGTTGATGGATATATGTTAGCTGTCTTACCTGAAACTTCAGCTCCATTACAAAATGATTATTCATCACTCTTTCCTTCCATGAAAAAGGAACAAAAAAACCCCTTCACAAACCTTGAGGGTCTTAGAAGACGAGGACATTCAAACACAGAGGCTTCAATTACTTAAGGTAAAGAATAATTTGGAGTCTGGGACATGAAGAGTTGTTGTTAACAATTTTCTGCCTGAGTACTTCTATTCTTTTCTGCTTTTCACATCCATGACTCCTCATATGTGTTTCACAAGCTATCCCACTTACACTCATTACTTTTCAAACAAATCTAAACAGACAAAAACATATAGCATATATTTGAAAATATCACAATGGGAAATTCATCCAACTAACATACAAAAGTATTTCCCCTCAGATCTCAATAACAACAGGTTTTTCAGCTTATCAGGCATCACCTATTTACAGAGATATTTTGACTACCATAATGCCAAAAAAGAGCTTTACAATGAGGCAGGCTTCCAAAATCACAGTTTTCTGAAAAAGACTGAAATTTTATTGGCTTTTAATATATGTTGGGTTTTAATATATTGAGTTCAGATGCCCCGGTGCTGGCAGCAGGGGTGACAGGAGCCACCGTGAGGAATAACTAGGGCTGGACACAGCCAGCTCCACTGGCTCTGACCAACCCAGCACAGGGCATGGCTGAACCCCACAGCCAACATGGGGGCACCTTGGAGAAAGTGTATTTAAGAAATCACATTTTAAAATATATTTTAAAAACTTCTTAAAGATACTGCATGGCAGCTGTCAGAAGGATGAGTGAGGAATATGTGAAACAGAACTGCAGACAGCAAGGTGAGAGAAAAAGGAGGGAAGGAGGTACCCCTGCAGCCTGTTGGTAGGACCACACCAGAGTAGATACACTGTATCCTGTGGGCCACCCATGCTGGAGAATGGGGAAAGTATTAGGAGAAAGAAATGGCAGAGAGAAGCTCCTGTGGATCAACCGCAGCTCCCATTCCACAGCAACCAGTGCTGTTGGGGTGGTGGAAGGTAGGAGAGTTGGGAGTGAAGCAATGAAGTTGAATTTGGGGAAAAAAGAGCGGGAGAGATTGGCAGGAGGCTGTGTTTTCATCTTTGCTTCTCATTGCCCATCTCAATTGGTAATAAATTAAATTAATTTTCTCCAAGTCAAGGATGGTTTACCTGTGATGGTAAATGGCAAGCAATCTCCATACCTTTATTTTGATCCAGCAGCTTTTTCATCTTCTTTTCTTCTGCTATTGTTTTGAGGAGGAATGAGAGAGCATATGAGTGAGTGTCTGGCAGGTGGCCAAGGTCAACATTACCACATTAAGTCATTCAGCTTACATCTGAAATTAACTTTCATGCTTTTCCTGAAATTTTGAAAGTGTGGGTTTATGAAATTTCCATTAAAAAAACCCATTTTGAATATGAAGAATATTGAGAACAAAAATTCCTAAATAATGTTAAAGACTACCCAACTTCTTTCGAGCTAATGCCCCAGAAAACTTGATATCTCATTTGTCCAGGTTACGTCTCCCAGCGTTGTGGAAACAAGTGTTAGAAACCAGAGTTAGATTCTGTGTTTATGTATCTGACTACAGCCCTTTGGTTGGAAGTCAGGTGCAGACTCTTTACGGACAGTGATAGGTTTTGAGACTCCCTCACAGTCTGTGAAGTTCTGCTCATTATAGTCAGTGCAATCTGGACTAGTCAACTGAGAAACTATGTGAATCCATTGGCTATGTTGACTGGGAACAGTGAGGACATGACAGTTTGTACTTAAACATATTTAAGATTCAAATTAGTTACCTTCCTCCAAGTACCTATTGTCATCTGAGCTTTATTAGGATGATGAAGACACCTCTACACGGCTGAAGATAGGGCAAAGGAGAAACAGGGGACTCACTTTCTCTTGGACCAGCTCCTAGAGACCAAGGATATATTCCAGCAATTTAAAGGGCAATAATTTTTTATCCTTAGGTAAGTGAAGTTCAAAAGCAGACACCCTCATTAAGATGTTTACAATTGTATTTCTGGCCAACACTGGAGTTACAGTAAATCCCCTTTCTCCTCAAACTTTCTCCTGGAATTAGGAGAATGATAAAGCTCCAAGTCAAATTTTAACCTAGGCACCAACAAAAATTGAAATGAAAATGAATTTTTTAATTAGTGAATCAATAGACAGTGAAGATGGAATATTAACAGTGACATTATTCTGAAGCTATGCTAATTTCTTAAAATGTCTTACTGACATTTAGGATGCAACACATTTTTTTTAACTTAGGAAATAGCACAGATGTACAAACCTCAAATAGATACCCAAGGCTCATTTTATAGTTAATGAAGAGAAAGAATCACTTATGAGGTATCATTTATTTTATTCTTACACAGAAATTTAACATGGTGGATAAATCATACCCTAAAAATGCCTATTTCTCTTCAGCAGCTTTGACAGAAACTTAAAGATATCACCTAAGGTGTACAAATTTACATAATAGATTACTACAGTTAGAAGAGATTTCCCTCAAAAATTACCATTATCATAGATTGATGGTATTGTGTATAGCTTAATCTCTAGTCAGTGCATTGCATTCTAGTGCTTTCACTTTTCATTCAGATAATTCTAAAGAGAAAACCTCTGAAAAATAGCATTCATGTTATTTGTTATTACTGCTTTACCAGAAATACAGTTCTCTATACACATTGATATTGAGTGTATAGAAAAGTAAAAAAAGTAATAGAGTACAAAGGTTAAATATAAATTATGATAAAAATTCTACAAAATGGATAAATATACATAATCAGCTGTTTCAATTTAAAAATTGATATTACTTATAGTACATTCATAGGCAAAGGCTGACGCCATGAGCAAGATAATAAATATAGGAAGAAGCTCCTTCTGTAATCAATTCGACACCAGTAAGTACTGATCCATAGCTAAATCCATATACTTTCATTTAGAACAAAAATGCTACATTTTGACATTTTAAAATTAATAATTTATGACACAATCAAACCAGATATTTAAGTTTCTACGTTTGCTCAGAAAAAGCTATCATTTCTAGAAAGTCTCTTTTTAGCATATTTCTATCCAATCATCTAGCTTATTAACCCTGATCAGAAAGACACAATTTTTATTCTATGAAAGTAAATATTACTTTATGAAAGCAGATGTGATCATAATGTTGGTGAATTAATATGTTCTTAATACAATGAAATATAAAATTCTCCTTTTTCTCTTTAACGGCCAAACAGTTCTTGCTTCTTTCATCAGGTAGATTTCTAGCAAATTAAACTGGTTTAATATGTAGCCTAACAAGCATTAAGGATGATTTGAAGTGGAGGTCGGGAACGTCTGACCAACAGTCAGACATGGAGGAACAGAAGAAAGACTTCTGCATTTTGTCAGTAGGAAAACAAGCATATTCTGCTTTCCTATGTGACTGAATCTTCATTTTGCATTTTCCTATTTGAAGTGTTTCCAACCATCAAATGCTACATTTTCTTTCTCCTATGCATTCACAAGTATATGTGGCACAAGCACCTAAAACTCAATGACTGTGGAACTAGCAAAGCATATGAATTAGTCTCCTCAGAAAATGTGTTCATGATTATGGATAGATGACTCCTAAATCTTCCACTATATGTCATTGCTCATTGTAAACCTAATGGACTAGTAACTTACAGCCCACTCTTTTTAGGATGTTCATCATAAAATCCAATTTAAAATAAATCAGAATTAAGTACTATGAATTTCAAATTGCATGAATAATGACATGATTAGTATAATAATGGCATTTGAATCAAATAGTGTAAATGTGTGACAATAAACTCCCTGCCTCCTGGAACCCAGCCTTCCTGTCTTCCTTGCCAGCTGTCCCAGCCTTCACCCTTTCTGTCACCAGACTGATGACAGGAGACATTTTATTCCCCAGCTCGGAACTGTCTGACTAATACTTGCATACTGCTGACTGCTGAGGCAGCTTCAGGTTCTCAGACCATTTGTATAACAATATGCTACAGAATGTCAATCAAATGACACTGTTGAAATAATAAAGCAATCAGAAAGTTTCCAAAGGAGGGTAACGAAGACAGTGAGGAGTCTATTGGGGAAGTCCTGTGAGGAGCAGCTGAGGTCGCTTGGTCTGTTCAGCCTGAAAAAGAGGAGACTGAGAGGAGACTTTATATATCTAAGACAGCTCATAGACAGTTTCAGAAGTAGGTCGGAGGCAATATTACAGTTACATCTGCTGTCCCTTTTGAATCCCCTAACTCAGGAGCCTTTTCTTCAGTGGCTAAAGAAGAGAAGGAGTTGGAAGAAAAGGTTGACTCTTCATGAGGAAATGACTTTTCATAAAGGAAAAAAATATGTAACATCAATGTATATATTTGTGGTTTTCTGTTGATTTCCCCCTCCACCCTTTGTTTTCTTTTTTATTTTTTTTTTTTGGTGGAGAACTTCAAGTCTGACTGTACATCAATGTGCAATTTTTATCTTATGGCCTTTTCCTCCTGCTTTTCTGCTAAAAAATTTCTATCTACACCCAGCAGAAAGGCAAATCAAATCCTCACATATTATATGAAGGGCAGCACGGAGTGATTGTAAATGGGTACAGAGCTAAGGGAAATCTGGTGGTAATGGCTTACACAGTGTCAGTGTTTTAGAAGGCTTTAGAAAGACTAAAGTAACTGATATATTTCTATTATTGTTTTATGATTATTGTTTTCTTCTTTTTAAATAGTGTTGTATATGTAACATTTTTATTGGTACTATTATGGCTATTACCACCATTTTAAAATCTTTCTTTTTTTTTATTTTTTAGTTATTTTTGATTAGCTTTAATGATAATTTAAGTCTACATCACATCACATTGGAGTAGACAGGAACAAATCAGAGGAGTAAATCTGTTGATACTGAGGACCTGACCATCACACTGTAAATCATTTTTGGTTTAATATCAGACTAACTTGGTATAGTCACTCAGAGACTGTATGTTTTAAATCTTAAATCAGATGATCTTGGAGGTCTTTTCCAATCTTTATGATTCTATCATTTTATTTTATGATTCTACATCCTTATACAGCTGGAGCACATTCTGTGAACTCCTGGATTGCATTTTCCGGATTAGTTTCATATTAAATAAATCTCGCACATGTCTCTATCATCCTAAATTCTGTGTCTGTACTTTCAACAGTCTTTGTTCTAAGACAAACTGAATGCAAAATATTTCAGAATTCAGTGATGAGAACTTTTTACTCATTGCTGATTCATTTAGCAATAAAATTTAAAAGTCCCATTTTTAATAAATTAAAAGAAAATATTGTTAAATTGCATAAAAATGATATACACATGGAGCACATCCATAAGTATGAGATGTGTTCCACCTGGGAGTGTTCCTGTGTAACTTACTCTAGGTGATCCTGCCTTAGTAAGTGCTTTGGACTAGGTGATCTCCAGAGGTCGCTTCTGACCTTAAAAATTCTGTGATTTTGTGAAGTTTCTGGAAAAAAACTAAAAAGTTATGAAACTCTCCTAGTTTATTGTGAAAACTGGGGAGGGGGAGAGGGGGGTGAATCAAGGAATGTTTTACAGATTTTTTTTTGGATTATGCAAAGCTTTTATTGCAGCTTCAAGTCTCTTCCTGCTCTTAAGTACTCAGAGGCTTTCTAGGACTGACTTTGTACTTTAGGACTATTTTTGGCTTGGAAACAAAACAGGTAACAGGTGCTGATTTGTTGGAAAAGCAAGCACTGGTGACCTCATAAGAAATCTATAAAACTTAATAATTGAGTTTCATTTTGGGTTTCACCTTTTTCCTAACAGTTTTCAAGGAACTAGGTTTATTAAGTCAAAACTCAAGGGATCCAAAACTATTTCAAAGTAATCTCATGAAAAAGGTTTTTAAAGTCTGGGGAGGCAAAAATTTGAGGGTTTTTTTGGTATATATAAGTAATCTATGCAGGAGTCCATACTGTTTCTAACTCAGAATTAAAAGCATTATGGAAAAGGTAAACACTTTCCCCATGAACTGGAGAAGTGCTAATAATTCAAACTCCATAGATATCTCCAGGCCATAAAAATCAGGATATCCTGTTATTATAGCCACATCTTATATGAAGAACTTGTAGTAAAAAATAAGAATTTGGCATCTCTAATTAATATTATTATTATGCAAAAATTATATTATTATGCAAAAATTGCACAATGAAAAATTGAAAACTGAGGAGATTTCTAGCCATTCTGGTCAAATGTATTTTTATTCCCACTCCTCTGCTAATTCTTTAATAAAACTTTAAAACAAGCTACTCAAAGGGAAGGAAATATTTTTACAGCTGTTGGAGATGTTTAATAGATTGAAACTTGCAGAAAGAATTCCTAGATTGTGAAACACATCTGATACAAAAATATTGCAGCTTGGCTTCACATTTTTAAGAGAACTCTGAACGGAAAAGAGAATCTCTAAAGACATCACCTCTCTTATGGAATAGTCTGAATTTTTAAACATAAAATGTAAAAATGACATTTTTGCCTACACTGAAAAATAGAATATGCTTATCAACATTATTTCTAGATATTTTAAGGGATGAAAATGTAGGGGAAAACATATTAAAACTTAAAAATTAATCATATATTTATCTTTGATAGCCTTCAATATTTGGGAAGTGAGTTTGGAGCTCTGTAGACAAGGGTTCAATATCTCTCACTGACAAAGTTTTGCAATATTAACATCATCATGCAACTTCACAAATCCATGCAGCTTCCAGTCTTTTCAGCTGAACCATGTTGTAAATCCTACATGAGCGTTCCCCAAGAGGTTAGCTTGAAAAGTCATTGCTAGATTACACCAAGCAGCAGAGGTATTTCCATGCAATGTTCTAGCTAGTGATTTCACTCTCTGAGCATGCATGCATGTGTTTGTAGGTTAAACACAACTATGGTTTTGTTCTTCTGTCCTTAAATTTCCTTAAATGTATGCTTGCATGTTGAATACTAGAGATCTCTAGATATTTTTAGACTAGATGGTATCCTTCCGAGAATGCCACTTCATTGAGTCATACTGAAATAGTTTTTGAGAAATATTTAGATCATTCAGTTGAGTAAGTGGTATATATTTGGGGACAAAATTACTTCATTATATTCTCGGTCCAAATCTTCTTTTATTCAGTTCTTTTTGTGAAACCGGAGCACATATCTACAACGCATCCTGCCAGGACATTGACTTGAAATTTGAATCTCTAAATGGGGCAGCTTCAGCTGAGAGTATCTAGACCATCTAGAGAATGAGATCTTAGTGTTTGGCTACATATTGCAATTCTGTGGAGGATTACAAATCTTTGTTCCCTACCTTGCTGGGTAACTAATGTCAAGGATAGACCACTGTATAAAAGTTAGCTGGTGGTGCCAATATACGTACTTTGTAAAGTGATTGTGACTACTGTGTGTCTTGCTGAACTCAAGGCTGTCACTGTACAGTAGGAATGCTCTGAACACAGGAGTGATAGGTTTCCCTGTGGTCCTAGGCAATACCTTGTGTTGTTTCTGTATGGATCTGATATTTAAGCAATAGCTGAGTTTCTAGCTATTCAGTTTGGAGCGCTAACAGCAATACCTAAGTTCAGGTATCTTGAGATACGTGCTGTTCAAAACGGAGCTACCAGTCAATTTAAAAGTCCATTGAGGTTAGCCTGAACTTGTGAACAGGCTGACTGAGTCATTGTTTCGTTCAAGAACAGTAATAATGTCTAACTCCCATGTTGGGGAAATTTTTGATGGCTTAAAGCTACCCATTTATACATTTATGCTTTGTTTCCTATTCTGTGACATAGATCACAGAATGGAATAGAGTACATTTCTTTCTTACAGTTTTGTAAGTCTATATGTTTAAATGTTTCTAAAATGCTATTGGTATAAATGGAAGGTCTTCACAAATTCTGCCATGCAAATGCAAGTAGAGCTACACCTAAAATTAAATCAAAGAGTGATAAGTAAAATACATCTGACCCAGGCAAACCTATCCTCTTCTAAATAATTCATATATATATATGAAACTAGAATATTCCAGATTTCTTCCTTATTATAGGTTTGCACATTGTCACCCACTTTCACAGACTAAAATAAATTATCATCACAGATACTGCAGTTCTGTATTAGTTGAACTCAGCAATGGGGAACATTCCTGGATGCATTCAATTTACTCATCCAGGTAAAATTTACATCTATCAACTATTCTATTTTGGCCAACACAGATTTTAAAGCCTTCTTCATTGTCAGTCTGATGGCAAGAAGGAAGTTTACTCTCTTATTATTTTGCCATGGTATGTTCACACATATATAACTAGAACAGTAAATACTCTCTTAAAACTGTATTCCTTTATAATATCATGTCTATTTTTTGACCATTTTATTATTTCCTTGTTGATCTGTTATGAGTAGAAAGACACTAGACTGCAGGAAGATTTGGAAGAATTTAGTTGTCCTTCACATTAAAGTTACCCCTATAAAACTTTTTGTAAGCCACAATGCCCCTTTGCTGTATTCTGCCCCTTTGCTGCCCACAATGCCCCTTTGCTGAAATTTCTGTGGGAAGCTGGAAGGCTAAGGTGCTACTTGAGTGGTAATACAAAACAGGATTTATATAGTAATGCAAATTGAGTTCAGTTACGATTACTTGGACTTTGTGGTCCTAATATTACTGAGCTGAGGTAATACAAAAAGGTTGTAAATAATGAATGTGCTTGAATACTGGTAGCACTTAAAATTGGGAGGAAGTTCAAAGAACAAACAGATTAACACTATGGCATAGAAGTCTAACCTGTGACATGAGAAATATAACCAATGAGAAGAAAGATTTTGTCTATTTATTTTGTTAAAGAAAATGAAAATAAGACATTACAACTTTTCACAGTAACAGATTTTACATGGATATATGATATACAACTCATAATCTCAAAAAATAAATTTTCAATTAATGCTGATAGATCAAGGTTACCGATTGTTCTTCAAGTGGGGAAATTTTTTCCAGATATTCTACACAACGGCCAACACATTTTAGATCTCTGCATCATACAAGTCTGTGCTGACATCCTATTTATAGATTAGACTCATAATAATTTGATATTTAAACACACATCATACATTTTCAAATATGTTTAATTTCATCTAATAACTTTTGAAGGCATTTAGTTTTTGATATATTTATAACCTGTTTTTCTATTAAATGTGCCTTTGAAATACAATGAGATTTATGTTTTAGTGGAATGCTCAAGGTCACATCCTGTTGTGGAGAATACAGGTGCCAATTTCACAGCCCACTACTCAGATCACCCGACCACACTCCTAATATTTTTGTTAGAGAAAGAGCAACGGAGTTTATTAGATGGTAACAGAGTGCTATAATGTGCAATTTATTTTGGTATGGATTTCCTGTTATAATGACAAGATTATATGGCAAAGCTATATTCCAATTGTTAGAGCTAAATAAATATTACTGTAACTACAGTGACTAGGTTTTCACTTTAACAAAAAGTTATTTTGTATTTCATAGATAAAAGTTGCATAAATATTCTTTCATACTGGTAAGACCATCATTTATCAGTGCTTAGCATTTTCACATTTTTCTCTAGGTCCTGTTTGTTTTATCCAAATTGTGGCTTAGAAATCAAGTTCTCTCTGAACTTAAGTATTCTTTTTTCATTAAATCCAAATATTTAATTTTAATTCTAAACTGCAAGCAGCATATTTTTTGTAATTTGACCTATCTTTTTACATTAGAAGAAAATACATTTGTTATTTTAACTTCTTTACATTACTACAGCTGTAGAGCAAATATTTCAGTAAAAAGTCTTATGCTTCATATTGGATAAATGGGGACACTTCACCATGCTGATTAGTGGTCTGACAGCTCCAAATTGAAGGTTACTTCATTACACTTCAACACTCCGGCCCTGGAGCTGCAAACTCACAGGCTCAGCCAGGAGTTTTACTTTAAAATGTATATATATATATCATCATCATCATCATGGCTAGGCTTTGCAAACGAAGATTTGGGAAGGGCTTATAGGGTTCTTTAATACCTCAAGATAGTGTCAAGAGAACAAAGCACAGACTTGTTCCCAAGAGGTATTTTTTATTAGTAATTTAGGGGAGAAAATAAGGGAACTTGGCAAAAGTTTAAAAAAGCACCACACAAGCTAGACCTTCCACCACCATACTAACCCAGCACATATTAATCCACAACTTTTAAGTCAAAACCTAATCCCTTCAGGTCCAAGCCACCTTAAACATCAACAAAGGAGCAAAGAAAGAGAAGCAGAGGGAGCAAGAAGAGAGAAGGAGAAAGAGGGAGAGATAGATTATGTAGCTACCATTGGAACCCTGTGGAAGACCAGCTCTCACACATCCAAATTGCAGGGGCGCGACACGAAGCAAACATATGCCCTTGGTTTTATCTGCTCTGGTCCCTATGGCCAGCCCTCCAGGTGGGGTCTCTGACCCACCAGCCACTCTGGGGGTTCTAGTCCAGGGTGAGGGGCAATATCCTCACTGTCCCTGCCAAGCTGAACCTGGCTTAGGGGCTGCAGGTGTACTGTGTTATAGTTTTCCCGTGCTGTTTGTGACCGACAGCTACTCCTGAGCTTCCCCATGTGGGCTCCAGGGGCCTACCATGAGGGATATGACGTCACCCCACCTCTGTGAGGTTCAACCCATCCCTTCTCCCTCCACGCACGCACCTACCTATCCCTCCAAAAGGTGGTTCTGACACAACAATTACTGATCTGGTGTCTAACAACACTGCTTCTGAAAATTTCATAGAAGAATTTAATATGTTGGTGAATGGATTCATTAAACCAGAAGATTAAATTAACTGTTCTTAAATGAAATAAAATTAGAAAGTAACATCTAGTATATAATGAATCCATGCACTTTATGTCTTCAAATACAAATGTACTTAGAATGCTTAATAAACAGTTGTGAAATGTAACTTATAGTGACTTTGTAATTCTTATTAACAAAGCATAGACTTCTCTTTTAATTTCATTGTTTTTGGAGATAATTTGATTCATAAAGTAGTAAATATCTTATGGTTATTTATAATAATAATTTCTGCTAATGAAGATCAACTACTAAGAACTCAGGATATCAGCAAAACCAGAGTCAGCAAGGTCATTATGTTATACTGCCAGAATGGAGACATGGAAACAGGCTACCCAGGCAAATGGTTGTGTCACCATTCCTGGAGGTATTTAGAAAATGTGTAGATGTGGTGCTTAGGGATGTGGTTTAGTGGTGGGTTTGACAGTGTCAGGTTAAGGGTTGGACTTGATAATATCAAGGATCTTTTCCAATCTACATAATTCTATGATTCTAGGACACACACTCTACAAGAAATGCCAACAAATTGGGCCTGAAGGCAACAGTAGTCTTCCCCTTCCATTGTTCATTTCTCCCTGGAATATTTTTGCTTTTTGCTGATATCATAGTGCTTTTCCGTATGATGATCTCTAATCATAGAATTGTTTGGGTTGGAAGGGACCTTAAAAGACCATCTTATCGAACCTCAGTTCCATGGGACATCTTCCACTCAATTAGGTTACTCAAAGCTGCATCCAACCTGGCCTTGAACACTTCCAGGGATGGGGCATCCACTACTTTTATGGGCAACCAGTTCCTGTGTCTTATCACTCTCATAGTAAAGAATTTCATCCTTACGTCTTGTAGCAGCTCAAACCCAGCTGTCAGCAAAAAGAGGCTTGGTCAATTTGAGCCATAAACCTTGAGCAACAAGAGCTAACAAGATTCCTGTGATTTGAAGAAGCTGGACCCTTGTCATAAGACCTATTAAAGAACAACCTTATGGATTACACTGGCACCAGCAGAATTAAGAAAGGACTTTTTGAAATTTTGTTATCGAACAAAAGCTGTGTAATCCTGCTTGAAGAAAAATTAACTATCTGGAAACTGCAGTAAAAACTTGTGTAACTCCCTAATTAACATAGCTTGTCCCCTTCATTAACATGTCCAGCCCCAGAGGCCCTTAAAATGTGTTCTTACATTCAATAAAGGATTCCAGTTATACCCCATACTGGAATCATGTTAGCTTTGTTTTTTAGACCTCCACTATGTCTAATCTAAACCTATCTTCTTTCAGTTCAAAATCATTGCCCCCTGTACTGTCACTACAGACCCTGGTAAAAAGTATCTCTCCATCTTTCTTATACTGACCCTTTACATATATTGAAAGGCTGCAATAAGGTCTCCCTAAAGCCTTCTCTTCTCCAGATTGAATGACCCCAATTCTCTTAGCCTGTATTCACAGGAGTGGTCTTCAATCCCATCCAATCTGTTTGGGGTCCTCCTCTAACAAGCCCATGTCTTGAGCTGGCTGCTCAAGAACTGCATATCGTACTCCATTTTGTCTCTCACTAGAGCAGAGTACAGGGTCAGATTCACCTCTTTTTACGCAGACCAGGACACAGTTGGTCTCCTGGGCTGAAAACATATATTGCTGGCTCCTGTCTAATTTTTCATCCATCAGTTTCTCCAAATGCTCCTCAGCAGGGCTGCTCTGAATCCATTTATCCTCCAGTCTGTATTGATGCTGGGGATTGCCTCAGGCCACACACGGGACCTTGCACTTGGCCTTGCTGAACTTCATGAGGTTCACATATGCCCACTCTTGAAGCCTGTTAAGGTCCTTCTTGTGCTGGTTTTGACTGAAGTAATTTTCTTCACACTGGCTGTGTTTTGGATTTATTATGGAAACAGTGTTGATATTATAGAGAAATTTTTGTCATTGCTGAGCAGCACTTACATGGAGCTAAGGCCTTTTTACCTCTCACCCCTCCTGACCAGCGAGGAGCCTGGGAGTACACATGAAGATGGGAGGGGACACATTTGGGACAGCTGACCCCAAATAACCTTAGGGATACAATGTGACATTATGCTCAGCATATAAAGCTGGGGGAAGAAGAAAAAAGGGATTAATGAAGTTTGGTCTTCCTACGTCAACATTATGCATGATGAAGCCTTGCCTGGAAATAGCTGAACACTTGCCTGCCCATAGGAAGTGGTGAAAGAATTTCTTGTTTTGCTTTTCTTGGTTGTTCTGCTTTTGCTTTGCCTGTTAAGCTGCCTTTATCTCAATCTACGAGTTTTCTCATTCCTCCTCTTCTGATTGTCTCCTCCACTGTGCAAGGAATTGCATGGGGCTGAATTGCCTGCTGCGCTTAAGCCATGACCCTTCTGGATGGCACCCCATCCTTCACTCATGTCAACCATATTACACAGCTTGGTGTTATCTGCAAATTTACTGTGAGGATACTCAATCTCACTGTTTATGTAGTTATTAGAGACATTGAACAGTACTGGTCCTAAGGACACCACTTGTTGCTGATCTCCCTTTGGACAAAAAACCATTGACTTCAACTCCTTGAATGTAGTCATCTATCCAATCCTTATTATTTTAATATCCATTCATCAAATCCATAGCTCATCAATTTAATAGCAAGGGTGTTCTTGGGCACTGCATCAGAGGCTTTACAGAAGTCCCGGTTGATGACACTTGTAGTTCTTCCCTTATTCACTACCACAGTCACTCCATTGTACAAGGACGTGAGATTAGTGAGGCATGATTTGATTTTCATGAAGCCATGTTGGCTATCACTGATCACCTCCCTGTCTTCCATATCTTTTGACATATCTTTCAGGAAGGTCTGTTCCATGATTGTTCTGGGCACAGAGGTAAGGTTGACTAGTTGGCAGTTCCCAGGGTTCTCCTGTTTACCCTTTTAAAAAAATGCAGTCACTCAGGACTTTGTCTGACTGCCATGACTTTTCAAATATGATGATGGTAAAGATATGACAGTGTGGGAGGTTCATATTTAGTCATGATATTTCCTTTTTCCATTTGAAATTAAAATATCTGTTCAGATTACTGGAGAAATGTAACTGTACAAATTAGGGAAAGGTATGCAAGCTAAATTTGTGGAAATGTATGTGTCACACTACGCCATATTAAGGTATAAAATACATAACTTAGAGAAGACAATATTTAAATATCAGGTAAAAAACTCAAGTCTGACGTGGTCCCAAAGGGAAAAAGGGGTTCGCCACTCTCGAGATGGTTGCAAAAAATGGCACTTTATTAAGGGAGCTCCGGCTTTATATAAGGTTGGGGCAGAAATCACCAGAAGGAGAGGAGGAACCAGGGAGGAGCATGCAAATAACAACCATAAAAGGGAAACTAGGGGTTGGCACTGCCCATATAGGGAATCTTAGCCATAAAAGGAATTGCTGTGATGCAGCAAGCAGGAACCAATCAGAGAAAGGGATGAAAGGGTATATAGAACCAGGGGAAACTTCATAAAAATTGTTTTTAAAATACAACTGAGGGTAACATACAATAAACACTTGAACATAATAGTAAAAACCCAAGGCACATTGGGGGCAAATTTCTCAGTTGCTTCATATGGGAGTTTCATTCTCTGAGGTACCACAGATCTCTTGACAAATCTCCTGTTCTCTTTTCCATTTCTTGTAGCTTTCTTTATCCTCAATCACGACAAAAGTCCACCACGGGAAGACATTTGGAAGAAACCTGAATCTTCACACTACTACTGTTATTAAGAGTAATATTCTTCTAACATTTAATGTGCTGGCTCTAATAAGTGTTCCTGTTCTGAAGATGATCTTCCCACATAGAAAATGAAATGATCAAAACTAGCAAGGAATTATCTGTCTGTGGTCCATATTGGAGGCTGTATATGTTTATTGCAGAAAACAGTAACATATATAAAAATATTCTCTCATTTTCATATTAAATAATTCCATTTCTCTCTTCTGACACATCTCTGAAGGAGCATAGAACAATCAGTTGAAGTTCAAATAAAGTAGTGTCAAGAATATCCACAAAAATAAAAGAGAATATGTCACATACATCCTAGAAATACTTAAAATATAACTCTATATTGCCTTCTTTCTCTCCTTCCTCTTCTGTCCATCTGTTGTTTATGCTGTAATTTTTGCTTCAGCAGCAGAATTGCATGTTTTTTTCATTAATTTCTGTGGATCAGTTATGATAGACTTTATGATTTAAGATTTTTTTTTTCATGAGTTGTATTTTTTTGATCCAATGAAACAAATATCTGTTTGTATAAGCTAATATACAGCTTGCTTGGTTTTGAGCTCTGGCTTTTTTAGTTTTCTTATTACTGGGTGCTCACAAGGACTGACCTGATTGTTAAGACCTATTCAGCTTTCAAGTGAATAAAGTAAAACCTAAAAATATAATAATTATTATTCCCAAGCCTTCTTTATTTCTACTTTTCTTAAAAACAAAAATGTTACCAAACAAAAAACAGTCCATTTCTATTTAATTGACTAAATGAATCTAATCTCTTTAGCTTATTTTCTAATCAGGCCATTATTACCTTAATGCTTGAGAACAGATGATTTTTTTTCACTTTCTCGTTTATGTAAAAATCCTTGAAAAGTCCTGCTGATTTTTTAATGTATCCATGCTACAGAGGACACACTTATGTAATGTGTGAGGAGAGCACAAAAAGGATTAATATCATCCTGAACTCAAAGTTAATATAGTCTTGCACCAAAAACTGGATAGAATGACATGTCAGTTTTTAAACAACCACTTATCATCAAATATAGACCACATAGAATTCCCATAAATATTTCATGCAAAATGATATCCATCTGTGTCCATGAATTTACAATATTTTTCACTCTAATAACATGTATTCTTCAAGTAATGGGTCTTTCCATCCATCATGAAGTTTCTCCTATAATCATATTTCATATCTGACAAGGTAATCATCTTGCTAAGTCAGCCAAAGAGTTTTGTTATTCTTTATATATATATAAACTAATACAAATATTTTAACTATTTCCCGCATTAGATTTGGACATCGACACTCTCACCAATCCTAAAAGAAACGTAGCTTCTACTATTTAAACACATATCATGAAGAAATGGCTGCAATGCTTAGCACTTACAGGAAAATTCTTCTAAGATTGTCAAAACTGTTTTTTCATCTCAAGGTCTCTTAACCATCATCTAGGTGTGTACTCATGAAATGATGAGATGTAAAGAAACCACTAAAGCAACATGATTCTCACCAGTACTCTTTGAATAGTATCAAGGAGGTCTCAGTACAATGAAAGGAAGGTTCAATTTTGGCATCTTAACTTATTTGTCTGTGCTTGCTAGTTGACCCAAATTGCTTGTATTCTTACAAACTGTAGTAGATTCTCTTAAAATTTGCATTTTTACAGAACAGGCATTTTCTTTCTTCCAAATGTGTGGCTGTGTTCACATTTGCTTGACAATTTAAAGCCAGTGAACTAGTTGGATTTGAAAATTGTTTCAGTGGAAATAGATTGTCCTTTTAGAAATTGTAATTACCTGATCAGTAGTTCAGCATAAGGTTTTCATAAGATTCAGTTATCACCTAAAAATGGGCCTCAACTGGCACTTAGCTAGACACTCAGCATAAAGGAGATTTCTCCCTGATATGGAACACTTCAAGTATTATCTGGGTATGAAAATTGCTTTTTTTCCCTTGAATTCTTTTGTGTAGAAATCGGTTCTTTTTTAAAAAATCTTTGTACTTTAATCTTAAGATTGCTTAATTAGAAGAACATTCTTTTTATTTGTATTCTTTTCAATTATTTGTATCTACCATATCTAAAAAGTGGGATAATATAAAGAATAGACAAGCTTAAAATTAAATTTTTATGTCCTATTTCAATGAATAAACTGTATGACAATTACTAATATACAATAGAGATGACTAACACTCATTACCAACTACAAACAGCATCCGTAAGATTATGCAACTAAAGAAAATGCTGGGATGATGTATTCATCAGTGCAAGCACTGAAAAGAGGTGACTAAATTTGCTGATCTGTGCATTCTAACTTAAGCCGAGAAAGTTTTTTTCTAATTTATTCATTGAATTTCACCTCTCTGTGTTCTTCAATTCTCTGACGGCAAATTAAAACACTCTCAAAGGTATTAATCATTTCACAGTGTCCATAAAATATTGCTTGTGGATTATTTTTGTAAAAATTTAAAAGTAGTATGTAAAAAAATTAATATTCAAAATTCAAATCAGCCTTGTAACATAAGTTAATATGTGAATCTAAAACCTAAATCAGATTCTCAAATGCTTATGTTTTCTTCTACCTGTCCGAAATGGGCCAAATTTAAGTGCTTAATTTTGCATAAATACTAACCTATTTAATTTATCGTTAAGGAGTTTTAGGATAAGTAAATACATTAAATTATTTTAATATTATATTTTCTGCATTATAATAAAATTGTAAGAAAATTTAAAATATTACATTGTTCCATTCCTGAGGGTATGTGAAAGCAATTAACTGCACTGTATGTGTCAAATGAAAATTAAATATCAAATTAGTCAATCTAAAAGTTTTTCCCTTTAATCAACCTATTACTTGTTTTAAATCAAACTCATGGAAGTATATTTTATATCTAGTGTGTTCTAGAAAATATAAATTTGGTATTACTTTCCTGTCAGACATTGTTGACTATATAAGTAAGATAGATTAACTAGCTAATAATGAAATGGTACTAAAGATTTGTCTCTTGTCTTTAGTTTCTCTTTTTGTCTGCTATCAGTCTACCATTTACTTTATTTAAATATGTTCTCATTCAATATCTGTGGGCACCATATGGTGAATTCAGCATATACAACTGCTGAATTGCATATAAATTTGTGCTAGAATTCTTCCCATTACACCTGCCAAGACTATCTTTTTGTTAGACTCTGTTTGCCTATGTATTTATTGCATTACTGTCCGTTGTTATTTTTGAGGGGAAAAAAAAGCTTATTTGTTGTCTGAGATGTGCAATGCATCTGCTATTTTCGAGTTCTCTTAAGTGACTGAGAAAATAACATTTTTAAAGGATGATCTACACAAAATTTTCCAAACATTTCTTATTCCTTTGAAAAAAAATTCATAATGAAAAATAAAATCTATAAAGATTTTGAAAGTTGGTTACAGGGTACATATGTTGAGATTCAACTGATTATCTAAGAAGTAAACTTTCATTTGAGCACCAATCTGTAAATATCAAATGCACACACACAGAGGGAAACAAAATGTAAAAGGAGGTTGTTCCATATATCTATTTCTAAATGGCTCTTCAAATTTCGGAAAGGGTGGTGCTTTACATGTTTTTAATTCCTGTCCAAGTCTGTTTTAGCAGTACTGTTTTACAGTAACTAGTAAACAAAATCTCTGTCTTTATCTTGACCTATGAGCTTTCTCAGCCTATTTTCTTCCCCATCTTCTTGAGAAGTGAGAGACTGTGTGTGTGTCTGGGTGTTAGTCGAAGCTAATCTGGTACAAAAACTAACCATTATTTTCTGTCAGTTTCAAACTCTGTTGTATTTTACCCATTACAGTTCATATTATAATTGTTACTGATATTTATGTTAACAGGAGAAAACTTCAGTATATTTTAAAATCCTGTTTTTAGGAAGCACACTTTTTTAATTAGAGAGCTTTGAGAGGTTGGAGTACTCCAACATATTCCTTTGATTTCAGAGAAAATTTTGAGCCCTGAAGCATAGCTGAGTACAGATAGGGTTCTCTGGTAACTCTTCACAGTTAATTTGGGGGTTTGGATACTAAGAAACAAGAATTTTCTCACTTTTAATGTTTACCGAGGCCTTAACACAGTATATTGCCAGAGGCAAAATACAAACACTTTTTACCTGTGAGGAAAGGTCTTCAGGCTGAATTTCTATTTAATTGAATTTGATTCAACTGGAGCAGAGGTGCCAGAAAGTACCAACAAACTGCATTCAATGAATGTGATTCATATGCCCCTCTGAGTACAAGGAAAGAAGACTGAACTCATTCCCTTCTGTCAGCCTACAAAAAATTACATTTTCTTGTTTTATTTTCTACCACCATATGAGTTGTTCACAGAGAACCTAGCCTGCCTGTTAAGCTTAAGCCTCAACCCTACTGAGGTCAAAGCCTTTAAAGTGGAGGAAGTGTTGACAGAGTTTTAATTGCTTATCAGGTTGTTCTATTATATATGCATTATAAAGTAAAATATTTCATAAGCCAATATAAAAACTGTGAAGATAGGAAGTGTATCACATAAACTACACAATAAAATAGTAATTCTTGTATTATGTAGCTGATTTCTTTTCAATCTTCCTTCTTTTTTTGTTTGTTGTGGCACTATAAGAGGGTCCCAAACAGTAGGACCTCATTTCACCAGCAGTTGACATGCATGGTAATAGATATACATAACTTCTAAAGAAATAATAAGTGGCTTCCTATCTGTCATAATAGTCATACTCCAAGACAATGTAAATGGCTCTTACCTGCAAAAAATGGAATAATGATGTGATAAAGGAAAAAAGACAAAAATTACACTGGTATATATTTAAGTGAATAGAATGTGATTCCAGATAAATAATTGTGATCTAGAATGCTAGTGGTTTAGTTATATGAAAAGCTGCAACTGTAGTCTTTTACAAGAAAAAACTTTAATTTTTTATTACTTTTATCATAAATGGTTTTCTACTTAATTGTTCTTGGTGAAATTTGATCTTTTGATCTTTTTCTCTTTACTCTGTAACCTTTAAGGAAGATGTCAGAATCTTTTGTAAATTCCTCCAATTTAAGCCTAGGGAAATTACAGTGGTTCAAAGCAGGTGGTAGTTAAAATGATTGTATGAAAGAATATTAAAAATATAGACCTGATACTGAAATGTTAAGAACACATCCTTTTCTCTATGCTTTTCACTCATGACATCTATAACAAGGCAGAAAATTAATACAAATTTCCAGACACACAACCCAAGGGATAATGTTTTTCCCCAACTGCTTGCCCAGAAATGCCGTGAGTCATTCTATTGTGTAGCCTTTCATTCTCTTATCAGCTTCAAATTTCCGTTGTCTGTTTCAAATTTTGCAAGAAAAATTTGACCTTTGCATTTAAGCCGAGCTAGTCCAATTGTCCCCTTGCACCTCCAAAAAAAGGACAACACGAATAAACCTTCTAAGAAGATCATTTCCAGTTTTGTGCCTAGAAAAGTGCTCTCTGGATCACTTGAGTGAGTAAACGTCATTTTTGTTTCTCTTATTTTCCCACTTTAGACATAGTAGCAATTCAGAAAATCAGTTTTTAACAGTAAGAAAAAAAAAGGGAACATGCAGGATCTTGTTTCATAAAAAAGAGTCAATATTTTTAATACCTCTGCAGAGGGAGTTAGGCCTCAAGACATTAAGCAAAATTGAATAATAATTTAAGGGAGGTTTCTAGAAACAATAGAAAAGCCCCTGACATCACACCCTTATATTCAAAGGAAACTAGAAGGGATTATAAACTGTGAAAGCATAAAGAGTAATTAAAAAGAACAAACAAGTGGCAAAGGGAAACAAAATATATTCTTCTTTTAAACATGTCAGGATATAGAAGTCTATATGGCCATTTGATAATCAGAATACAATAGGTGTACTGAAAAAGAAAGCAAGCAGAAAAAGATCATTCTTGAGAGGCTTCAGAGGTGATCCTTGCAGGTGAAAAAGGGGAGATGAGAGTCCCATTAGGGAGCTGCTCTCAGTGGGAGACTTATCAAGGATCTATCAGAAACTGTGTGACTGTAGGAGAAGAGGGGGAAATTATTTAGTTTACATAGATTTCAAAAGGCCTTTGGACAAAATATCTCACACAAAGCTTTTAAGTAAATTAGGTGGCATGAGCAAAGCCATTTGTTGCACCGATAAATGGCTGGTTAGGAGAAAGAAAACACAAGTAGGAGTAAGTTGTCAGTTCTTGAAGTGGAGACAGGTCATCAATGCTGGTAAGTAGGAGTCTGTACCATAAAACATATTCATCATTGACCTGGAAAGCAGATTACTGGAAAGAAAAAGGCTGCTGACAATACTGTATTATTCAGGATAGTAACTTTGAAAGCTGACTGTGAGAAATTAAAAAAAGACTAGAAGACTGAAGGGCAGCAAAGTGACAAATGAAATTCAGTGTAAATAATATAACATGATGTACATGGGAGAAAAACAATCCTAATTTCACATATAAAATTATAGGCTTTGAACTAACCATTACCTCCCCAGAGTGATATCTTGGGGTGTAAAAAAACATTTCCTGAAATACCAGTTTGATAATATCAGTGTTCAGAAAGACAAATAAGGGGGACTATTAGGGAAAAAAGACAGGACAAGACACAAGCTACCATAATGCTGATAGCTGACTTTACCACAGCTTAATAATGCAAGCAACTCTGATTGTAAAAAAATGATGCAATAGGAAAAAGTGAAGAGAAAGGTAGCAAAATACAAAATAATTTCTGTACAAGAAATGACAATAGGCTAAGAACATTTAATATGAAAAAATGTTACTTAGAGGAAATATGATAGAGGTCCATAAAATCAGGATTAGCAAGGGGTAACAACATTCTATTCTCTCCACATTAGCAAGACCTTGGGCTTGAGACAGCCATGTCAAGGTTACAATTTAACTTTCCTAGGTAGGGATGCAATGAACAGTTGTGGGAAATACTGTGTCCAGGGTGGAAGTGAAACACGAATTTTACTGTGTCTAGAGGATTCAGATAAGGAACATTCTCAGTGTAGCAGGAAAAATATACTAAACTATGCAGTTTAATCTTCCATTCTTTTACTCACGGGAGATTTTCCAGTTTATGTTCATAATATACACACAGGACTGAATGTGGCCTTCAAAACCCTGAAAGAAAAGGTCCTGAATGCTGCGAGCGGGATGCCCAATGAACTGTGCAAGTAGCACATCATCCATCCAGTCCTGCTGAGCGGAAGCTCTTCTGTTTTAATGATACAGACCTGGAGTATTATCTAACCTGCCTTGCTGTGGGGGACAGTTTCTGCCATCTAACACCTGAGTGTTGTGAAAAACAACTCAATTAGCTGTGTTTGCACATTTGTGTCTATGGGGATCTGACAATACAGGAGACTTTACATGCCCTCACAACATGGACAACCCTTGGTCAGAGTCACCTCTTGTACGAAAAGGTTACTGCTGTTCAAGGTGACAGAAGAAGACACATAGCAGCATTCTTTTCACCAACATAGTACCTATATCATAGGAATCTCTGAAAGGCATTGAAGTGGAAGACTTTTATCAGGTCATATGTGTCAGCTTTGTTCCTGTTCTTCAAAGAGGAGACATAGAACAGCCCTTACTAGCAAAAGTTCAGCATTTTCTGCTGGAAATGAATCTGATTCACAGGGGATGAACATCTGCACACATGGCTAATGAGCAGCACTCTGCAGAAGGAAGGTACCACATCAGTTCTGCCTACTCTCCACAGTCAGTATGTCCTAAGCAGTTGCTTGAAAATGATCAGTGGCTGGGCAGATGTAGGTGCTTCAGCAGACAGATAGGAGCTCTGGAGTCCAGCTGAGTAGAGCCAATGAGGCTATAGGATCGGCAACCTAACAGGCCTCTGTGACTCATAAGATGAAAATTGCCACCAGCACCAAAAAGCCTACCTCCTACATGGCTTTCTGAGTACCAAACCCAGCACGTCCTATCAGAGGAGTCAGAGGGAAGGCTTTATGACAGAGGAGTAGAACTGTCCTTACATTAGGCTGCTCCTGGACCCAAACTGTCTGTATTAATCAGGTCCCAAGTCGATTTGAACACGCAGTCTGCAACAGCGTACGTTCTGGAGATGGTTGTTACAAAACCTTTCAGATGCCCTTTTCTGAGTCTTTTCTCATCCTTATCAGGAAGAAGCATTATGGACACAGCATTTAGATCCACCTTTGCAGCAAAACTGCAAGAGATGAAGTCTGAACTATTAGCCTCACATTCCTTTTAAATATACAATTGTAAAGTTAAATGTCATTTAATTATTAAAAAAAAACCCCAAAACCAGAATCCCTCTTACTGAATAAATTTGATCTTTGCTTACTGGTTTTTTCTTTTTCTTTTTTTCCACAGAAATTTTCCAGTTCCAGGCTGCTTTTCATCCTGATTCTAAGTTATGGAACTAGCACAGCATCTCAAGTTATAAAATGTTTGAAATTTAAAGTTATTTGCATTTCAAATTATACAATCCAGAGTCTGAAAATAAATATAACTTTATTTTCCTATATTTCTGTAGAATAATAAAGTAATATTACCATTCTACCCTGTGATGCTGCCTAACAAACAGGACAACACACTAGAAACATGAGCAATTTAATGCTTTGTAGGGACTACAGTTTTACTTGATCATTTTCCAACTGATGTAAGAGCAAAAGGGTTATTTGAGTCCTATAGACCTTGAACAACCTGACTCAAAATAAATAGATGGGTATCAAACCTTATTAGTTGCTTCAGATTACCATGGGTATTCCCAGTTCACATTTTTATTGTGAAGTTTGTCCTCTTGTATGACAGTGAGAAGTTCTACAAAACTACATAATACCAGTTCTGATCGATAAATGAATAGTCAGAGGTTTTGAAATTGCTTTTAGCTGTTAAAATATCTTCAGACAGCATTGTTGAAAACACTTTTATTTGTGTGTTATATGTATGTAGAAGAAACATGTTTGAAGAATAAGCCATAAATATGCATGCTGGTTTTTGGGAGCTTTGTCTGTAGCTTTTTATAATTCAGCTGTTAAAGCTGAAGATTTTTTTTAGTAGTTGTTGATGTAATCACAAAGCTGAGGCTGTGCCCTGTCCTGCAGTGCAAATAGCAGCACGTCAAAAGCAAATGGCCTGCCAATTAATCTAAGCAATGTTGAACACAGGGAATTTGCTAACTCACAGGCAGCTGAGGTATAGTTTACTTGCTGTGACATCTGGTAGCTCTTATTTAAACAAAAGGACATTTTGTGAATTTCTCATATGTTCAGAGAGGTCTGATGGTGTAACCATTTCAGGTTTGAAAACTGAAAAATGTATAAACAATACTGGAATGTCATAGTGTGGCGTTTTGGAGCTGGCTTCCTACCAAGTCCCCAGTACCACAGCAAAAGCTTCCCCCCAAACCAAGGGAAAAGGTAAAAAACCAAAAACCTAGAGAACCGAAATAACAGAACTAATGCTATATATATATATTTTTACATATATTACATTTATATACAGTTACAATACTATATACATATAAAAACAGAACCCCAAACACCCCCCAAAAAGAAAAAAAAAAGAGAAAAAGAAAAAAAACAGATATAAAGAACAGTCAATAAAGAACTAACAAACAAAATCTCAATACTTTCCTTGAGAAAAGCAGGAACATCTCAATCCAGAATCACCGCATCTCCCTCTCAAACTCGGGAAGAAGGCCATGGCCTCTCAACAAACCACGGGCCCACACCCCCATGGCTTGAGGAGCTGCAGGGAGGGCTGCTCTCTCCAAGTACACCAGAAGAGAAGAAGGGCTTGACCTTCTCTTCCCTCCTATTTGTATGTCTGCTTACGCAAAAAAATAGAATGGAATACTGGGATATGGTACTTCCTTAGTTTCAACCTGGTTGCCAGGAAGAGGCCTAGACCAAACCATTACACAGGAGGTTTTTACATACAAAATATCCTGAATGTGGTTTTATTTCTGGTTTTAAAGAGGCAATAAATGGAGATTTTCTGTCATAACAACAGCATACTGTCACATCCTACAGCACTTCCCATTCAAATCAAATTTCTAAATGGAAGTTAGAATACACTTTGGGTAACATTGAAGAAGGTTGATGATCTCTTCTTCAAGTACCAAAGAGATATTGGATAACTTTGCCTCTTGGTAGATATGAAGCATTTAAATACTCTCACAATGAGAACAGTAAGGGTGAATGGGAATATCAGAATATAAGCCATTTTGTTTTCATTATGTATCTTGGACAAAATCTAGAAATTATGTATTGGTGGTATATATCAAAAGGGAGGAACTGGGAACAATCTGTCATTGCCAACCATCCTCATGTGTCAAATAGGAAGGGAGTCTAGAGGAAGAAAATGGAATGCAGTTAAAGATATACGCCTAATACACTTATTGAACAGAAACCCTCAAGACGAAGGGAAACCTTAATTATGTTGTTTCCTAGCTTTTGCATGCCTGAATTCGCATTCTCATTGTTTAGCATTAGTTTTTATACACATGGTTATACATGTTATGGATTTGAAGATACATATAATGTTTATGAAAGATAAAGCACTATTGGGCTTAGTATCATTATTATTTCCATCTATTTTAAAATATTAACAGACAATAACTGGAGTGGTACATACCCTACATGGACACTAGAGACTGATTAAGTAAAAAAACATGCATTCTCTTAAGAAACACACCCTTTATATCTGTCTGCAGACCTTTGTTGCTATTGTTTAAAAATGGGCTGCAAATCAGACAGCATTTTCTAAAACATGTCAGTTTCAGTGCGACATATCACGAAAATCCCAGTTGAAACTTGGAAAACATTGAGATTCCCTACAACTAGCTAGCACTGTAAAAATCAGTGGTTCTTTTCCAGAACAGAAATTAACCTTTTAACCACACCAGTGAGGAGTTATTTACATACAGTGTGACACTGACTGTCCATCCATGTGGGGAATCCACAGATCTTCTGGTAAGTAAAAAAAAACTAAACACCATGTATTCATGCAAATGATACATTAGTAAACTACATGGTGATCATATTTAAAATGTATGAGCTTTCTTTGTCACTGACTACAGTGATGATGCCATCTAATAAAAGAGATGTATTCAGATTAGACTTCCCTACCACAGCATGAGTGTTAAAAACATCAACTGGGCACTTGGTGAGATTATTTCTATGACTTCAAGAAGGAATTTAAATAGTTCTAATTTTAAAGTCTCTTATATCGAAAATAGAACTTTGGCACTAAGGACTTGTCATGGTTTTAAGTCCAACTGGAGACGAAGTACCACATAGCCCCTCACTCTAACTCCCCTCTCTTCCCTCCCCACACCCATGGAATAAGGAGGAGAATCAAAGTAAAACTTGTATATTGAGATAAAAACAGTTTAATAATTGATTAGAGTAGAATCATAGAATGGGTTGAGTTGGAAGTGACCTTTAAATGTAATCTAGTCCAACCCCTCTTGCAATGAGTAGAGACATCTTGAACTAGATCAGGTTGCTCAGAGCCCAGTCCAATCTGATCCTGAATGTTTTCAAGGACAGGACATTTTCCACCTCTCTGGGAAATCTGTTTCAGTGTTCACTGCCCTCATTGTAAAAAGTTTCTTCCTTATGTTCAGTTTAACTAGTTCAGTCTTGTAGTTTAAAGCCATTACTCTTCATCCTATTGGAACAATCCCTTGTAAAAAGTCTGTCCCAGTGTTTCTACCCTTTGAATTTTGAAAGGCCTCAATAAATCTCCACAGAGCCTTTTCTTCTCCAGGCTGAACAACCCCAGTTTTTTCAGCCTATCCTCATACGAGAGATGTTCCACCCCTTTGATCCTTTTTGTGGCCCTTCTCTGTACCCGCTCCAACAGATCCATGTCTTTGCTCTGCTGAGGACCCCAGAGCTGGATGCTCTCAGCTAGATGTACTCAAGGTGAGGTCTCAGCAGTAGACCATCAGAATCACTTCCTTCAGCCTGCTGGTCACACTTGTTTTGATGCAGCCCAGGATACAGTTGCCTTTCTGGGCTGCAAGGATGCATTGCCAGGTCATGTCCAGCCTCTCATTCACTGGTATCCACAAGTTCTTCTCAGCAGAGTTGCTCCCAGTCACATTCCCCAGCCTGTATTGATACCGAGGGTTGTCTTAAGTGCAACACCTTGCCCTCGGTGTTGTTAAATTGCATGAGATTCTTATGTGCCCACTTCTCAAGCTTGTTCAGGTCCCTCTGGATGGCATCCCACCCTTCAGGTGTGTCAACCACACCACTCAGCTTGGTGTCATCTGCAAACTTGCTGAGGGTGCCCTTGATCTCTCTGTCTATATCACCAATGAAGGCATTTAAGTAGTATTGGTTCCGAAACAGACCACTGAGGGCATCACTTGTCACTTGCCACTGAGCATGAGCCCATTAGCATTCAAGATTTGCTTTTTATGTTTCCCTGTGATTTTTAGGAAGGGAGAACAAGTTATCTTGTTCAGTATATAGACCTTACTAGAATATATTTCTGATTTACTGAATGCTTCTCTTTACTTTTACCATCTGTGGCAAATAATATTATCTGCATATTACTGGCATTTGCAGTGTGCTGTACTAGAAGTTTTAAAATTACCTCGACTTGATTTTTCTTCTTACTTAGTTGCATACTTTTCATACATATTTCTATTATGTATGTAAAATATATCTTTTATAAGAAGACTGGACATGTACCTGAGTTCTGAAGTAAATCAGATTATTTTTGCAACTGAATTATAGTTAATTGTCTTGTTTTTACAAAGGTACAGAATTATTCTTTTGTAAAAGCTCAGTTTTTGTACAAATTTTACAGTTCAATTGTCTTGAAAAATTTAAAAGAATCCTTTCTTTATTACATGAACTAATAAATAAATAAGTTCTAAGGGCTTTATTTCAATATTTTTATATGGAAGATTCCCAAAGTAGAGTAATATGAACAGGTATTATACACTTTGCATTACTACAGAAACTAAAATTTTCCTCAAGATTTAAGAACTTAAAAAAAAAAGAAAATCAACAAATTCTCACCAACCCGAAGTTCACCAGTGGTACCCTCACTATAAAATTTCCCCTTTTAGACAAAAGGCCATTTAAAATTATGTTAACTTCTATTAACTTTGAAAAATCTTTTCATATTATGATACTTTGGGCTGTTTAATAAAATGTAAGTCACTCTACATTTAAAAACATTAAACACAAATCATGTCATGGAAGAAATAGTCTTCCCTAGGAATTAACCTTCATCTTTTAAACTGTGACTGAGGTATTTTTGGAAAATACCTATTTTTAAGTATTAGCCTAATATGTGACAAAATGCCTATTTGAATCAATCTGAGATGAGTACTGCATTTACTCTTTATTAAAATGATATACATTTAAAAGTGCCGTCAGGTGTAGATTTTTGGGTCTGTGCCATACATATTATATTTCTGCCATTTTGGAGGCAGAGATGCAGAAAAAATAGAAATGTCAAGAACCGTGAGGCCAGGCACTGAACTAAACTTTATTCAATCTTCTATTGCCATCTTGTGGGTAGATAAAGAATTGTCTTTTGCATGAAGAAATAAAACAATTTTGCATGAAAATCACGTACTTTGTATAGTTGAATTCCAACAGAAAAAAAGAGCTTCCATAATATTTTGGTTTTTTTTTTAATTTAACTCAGTTTTCTAAACTATATCTTCAGAATTTACAGTGATCTCAGCTGGGGAGTAAAAATTACTTTGAAGATACACTTTTCCCGAGAACTAACTTAATCAGTATTTGTTTCTGTCCTCTGAAGCAAATGTAGGTCTCCCAGTCACAGTACATAGCAATATTCTGGGAAAAGCGGACTTCAAATTGTATCCACTACAGCAATTTCTATGTTTTAAGCAACTCTTTTACAAGACCTTCAATTTCAGAGATTCAGTAAATTTCCATAATCAGCTATTCCCTAATTTTTTTCTTTATTTACCAACAGGAAAAATCTAAGAGTAAGTCACTGCCAAACTAAGTGTATCTGTGCTGTCTATGCTGTTCATTATTTTATACCTTGATTATCAGACTCTCCTTGTCAGGAACGTCTTGTCTTTGTTCATTTCCGATTCACTTCTCTTCCACATTATTTATCTGTGACCAAATTCACAGCTAAAGGCCAAGATGTGGTGGGAGGAATGAAAAGTGTAGACATAGATAAGATTCTAAGATTTGCTGGATAATATATGAACAAAATTGGGCATTATAAGACTAACTTCACCAAAAAAAACCAAAAACCCCACACCAAAAAAACCCCTAAAAAACCCCCAAAACCCACCAAAAAAAACCCCACCAAAAAATACACACACACACAAAAACCCCCCCACACACCACCAACCACCCAATCAACCAAAAAAACCCCCCAAAACACCCCAACCAAAAAAAAAAAGACCAACAGAAAACCAAATCAAACCACCACCAACAAAATCCAATTAAACAAAAAATTTAAACCAGTATGCTTTACAGAAACAGTATTCCTCATTCAACTAATTGATAAAATTAAAAGAATTTGCCTGGAATTTTTGCTTTCATCTTTCTTTTTGAAGTTGTGCCACTGTGTGGCCAGCTGTAATAAGAACTTTAAGTATAAGAAAAGGAAAAAAAAAAGGTCCCTACTTCTGTGGCCTTGCTGACAATAGACTTATGTAACTGAAGGGTCTTATGTTTTGATCCGTCTTTGTACATTTTTGCATGCATTCATTCACTTCATGTCACATACATATTTTGTATTGTGTTTGTAGAACTATGGAAGTTGTCCAGAAATCTGAGTAATACCTTTCATTGGGAGTTTTCCTGATCACCACATTATTGAATCATATTCCAGTTTTCTTGCACTCTCACTGTCTTGATGAATCCTGTATTTTTGCCACACTGCCCTAATAACACAACTTCAGTAAATGGGAGATGAAAGTCATTGCTTTGGAAAGCCTTATGAAGAGCAATGGGCTAAATCCAGATTTTTCACTTTCTGGAGAAGTGTTCCAGAAACATTTGTCAGCTCTTTGACATCTCATGAAAAATGACTAACATTCTTGGCTGTGACTTTTAATAAAAATATCTGTGACTGCTGGCCTGTGCACTGAATACTGCTGTCTGTGCATGTGTCAGTCCCAATCAGAATGTCAGCTCCAGGATCAGCAGCCAGTGCATTTATATATAGGGGACTGGTTAATCTATGGGCTCCAGAGAGGCTTAGATTATAATAAAAGGCATCATTTTGCTTAGGCAAACCTTCCACACTTTTAACTGCAATCTACAGAAGCACAGACTAACTTTAGCTTGATTACCTAATAACTGTAGTTAAGGAAAACAAGTAAATAACTGAAATCAGACTCTGAGATCAGTTGTATAGAGTGGATCACACTCACCACACAACAATCTCTAGGACTGTCCATCTACCCAGCATTTTAGTCTTTGCATTTTACAGATCTTACTTTTACAGAACCATTCTTCTAAATGCTTTTGGTTTAAGTTTTGTAGTTTGGTTGGTTTGGTTTTTTTTTTTTTGGGGGGGGTAGTTTGGTTTTGTTTGGGACTTTTTGTGTGGTTTTTTTTTTTTCTTTAATTGGTTTGGGGATTTTTTTGTGTTCCAAGTGTTTTTCTGAAATAATATGTGGACTGTGCTGAAGCTATAAAATGCCATTTTATGGTAAGACTGTGAAGATGTATGTTGCATGTCCTGTGCATGAAGTCATATGGATTCATTTGAGGGTACGAAGCTGCTGCAAGAATATCAGAAGACTGTAACACAAAGGAAACCCAGCAGATAGTCACAGTATGCCATAGCTCAGTTTCTAGAGCTGTGTTGAGCAGAAATTTCTCACTCCAAAAGAGAATCTAGAGTAAAACTACTATTGAAGCAATGTGGACAGTAGAAGACTATCAGTGGGAGTGAATTTCAGAGCTTAAATATTTTATATGTGGGAACACATCAGTCTTAGTCTCAGATCAATGCTTATTCCACTCAAATAGGCATTTGCCTTGCTGCATGACTGTGTTGTAATGGAAAATTGTGATAAAACTGTACTTTTGCATTTCTTAGCAATAAAAAAAAAAAAAATAATAGTCTAGTGACCTTACATAGACTGTATTATCTTGTGGGAGTATTGCCTTGGAATTTCATGTGACATTATATTGGAAGGAACTGTAGTAAGTGCTTTCATACAGTCAGTGAGTAAGACAGCCAAGCAATGTGGATAATCTAAGGCCCAGTTCTCCATGTCATTCCTTGCCTTCATTTATTTAGACTGAAACACATGTATCTACACTGTGTTTTATGAGCTGCCCAGGCTCAGAAACAGTAGCTTTGTGTTCAGACACTACTGATCTCTGAGTAGGATTTATTCAGTAGATTTATATGTTTTTCAGAGTAAATAACAAATATTCACAGTGTGAACTGCAGAGTCACTGCCTTGAGCAAAGCAACTTTGGTACTAAGACAGGAATGAGATTATTTTAGGCTGTGAATCTTGGTTTCACAAAAACCTTTGTTTAGAAAATAAATAATGTAGCAGATACATTCCTCTGATTGCATACCTGTTTTGAGGTGGACTTAATCTCTGTTAATTTATGTCAAATATTTAAATTTAAACATCCAAAGTTGCAAAAACATCCTGAAAGGTGACATGCTCTACCTGTTGCACTGCTATGGAAGATGTTGACCAGTGACACAAACTGTAATCCTTTTTTTCCAGTAAAAAACATATCTATGATATTGTACTAGGGGATGTTTGTGGCCATGTCCCCAGTAGTCATCTAGCGATCTGTTTGCTTCTGCTCAGAGGCTGGTGATGTTGTGCTATTTATCTCTGATGATCAGTAGTATTTCTAGAGCCTTTAGATGCAGAAGGTCAGAATTTAACTAGCACTTGTTTTGACATTTTTGTGCCATGAGCTTACCATCCGTGAAGATCAATTATCTAGTTCAGTTCAATGTAGCATTCACAGAGATATTAAAATTCATTAGATTTCATTTTAGCACACATGGGTAAATTAAACAATACTTGGGAATGTTCTCAGGATCTAGAACTCAGTCATTTAGATTGTTGAATTGTTGAAATGGTGTTTGGCATGTTGACAATTAGTACAAGTACTTTTTTCCAATATAGTTTGTCTCTGCAAATAGAACAGAATTTTTATGCTACTTGTCCCTTGTAAATTAGGTGACTTTTTTTTGGCTAATTCTCCTGATTAGCTGCCTCCATTTTGCCTAGGCTACAACTACAAAACTTTGGGTACCATATTACGTGCCTAATGGTGGGATCATGAAAAGGAAGGCACCAGTGTTATAGAACATAACCAAGCCAATAAAATGGTAAAATCTTAATTGTTAAAGTGATCATCTTGCATCATAACAGGCAGTGGCCGATGAGCTGCAAATCAGATCATAATTTAAACATGAGCTATTCTAAAATAGGTATTATTTGGGGTAAAGTCATCCTTAATATTACTTTGCTCAATTATGAGTAATAGTAGAATATTCTAATGTATTTGGTTTGTCTGGCAAGGTTTTGGTAGCGGGAGAGCTACAGGAGTGAATTCTGTGAGAGGATACCAGAAGATGCCCCATATCCAACAGAGCCAATATCAGTCAGCTCCAGGATGGACCTGCCTCTAGTCAAAGCTGAGCCCATCAGTTATGGTGGTAGCACCTCTGGGATAACCGATTTGAGAAGGGGGGGTGGGGGGGAATGCTGCACAGCTTCAACCAAAGAGAGGAGTCAAAATATGTGAGAGAAATGACTGCAGACACCAAGGTCAGTTAAGGAGGAGGGGGGGGAAATGATCCAGGAACTGAAGCAGAGATTCCCCTGCAGCCTGTGGTGAAGACCATAGTGAGGCAAGCTGTCCCTCTGCAGCCCTTGAAGGTCCATGGAGGAGTAGAGATCCACCTGCAGCCCATGGAGGACTCCATGCTGGAGCAGGTGAACGCCTGAAAAAAAGGCTATGACCCTGTGGGAAGCCCACACTGGAGCAAGCTCTTGGAAGGACCTGTGGCACCATGGAGAGAGGAGCCTATGCTGGAGCAGGTTTGTTGGCAGGATTTGTGATCCTGTGGGGGACCCACATTGGAGCAGTCTGTTCCTGAAGGACTGCAGTGTGTGGAACGGACTCATGCTGGAGCAGTTCATGAAGAACTGCAACCTGTGTGAAGGACCCACATTGAAGAAGCTTATGGAGGACTGCCTCCTGTGGGACACCCCCACTCTGGTGCAGGGGAAGAGAGCAAGGACAAAGGAGCGGCAGAGAAAAAAATGTGATGAACTGAACACAATCCCCATTCCCCATCCCCCCATGCTATTTGGGAGAAGAAGGAGGTAGTGAAAATAGTGAGTGAAATTAAGCCTGGGAAGAAGGGAAGAGTGTGGGTGGTGGGAAGGTGGAACAACGCTTGGTTTTATTTCTCATTAACCTATTCTGATCTGATTGGTAATAACTTAAATGAATTTCCCCAGGCTGAGTCTGTTTTGCTCATGATAGTAACTGATGAGTGATCACTCCCTGTCCATAACTCATGAGCCTTTCAGCATATTTTTCTTGTCCAGTTGAGGAGGAGAGGAATAGAGTGGTTCAGTGGGGTCTGGCATCCAGCCAAGGTCAACCCACTACAATCAGTTTGGTTTTTCTGGCACCTAAATATATAACAGGCAAATCACGTTGACTAAACCAATCTTTTTTGCATCGCTGAGTACCACTGGGTTTACTGGCAGTTAGTTGTTTGTATTCATGCATATTCAGGAAAAATACAGTCACAAAGAGTCAATGAGAATGCATAAATCAAGGCTATGAGGTGATTGATTTAATTTGATTTCTTGTGCTTTTCTGGTTTTGATGGTGGGTTGGCTTTGTGCTTTTTAATCTGTTTATTCATTTCATGTTATTGGTTGTTGTAACAGAACATTTATGCTCCAGCTTTCTTTTAAACAATGTGAATTACTTCTATTTATATATGCATTTCAGTCTTAATAACTAAACTGTGACAAAATAACACTAATATAAAAAAGATTTCACTTTCACTACAATATTACTTGTGTTTAAGTTAATGTCCAGTTTCACAATAATTTTTTTTAATTTCATATCAATATTCCTGTTCAGCCCACCATGACAAAAGAATTTAGGAGACTGTATTTTACTTATTTTGTTCACACTTGGGTGGGGCTTTGAGCAACCTAGTGTACTGGAAGGTGTCCCTGCTTGTGGCAGGGGAGTTGGAACTAGGTGATCTTTAAGGTCCCTTCCAACCCAAACCATTCTACAATTCAATGCTGAAGATGATTGAGATATTATCCATTAGCTTAATTACAAGAGTTACTCTTCTCTTTGACCTGTCTACATTAGGTTTCATGTGTTATGGTAGAATACACAATCCAAATAGTTGAAGTTCCACAATAATACTCTTCCATATTTTCTTATGACGTCATCCCAACTGTAGTCTGACACTTGCTAATGATATTTTTGGTGGGAAACTATTTTAATTCCTTTAAACTTTCCAGTTCCAATGTGGTGCAAATCACTGCCCATGTGAGAATGAAGTTCACTGAAAATCAGAGAAATCTCTTGTGGCATAGGAAAGCAAATCACACTCTCTAGGGAAGCAGGAACAGAAAGTTATGAGAGTAGCAATTCCTAAAATTACACAAAGTCAGAGAAGGTAATAGAGGATTATAATTTTAATTTTTGTTCTCATATATGATTGTGTATTTTTGAGATTGAGAGGAAAAAATTTTAATACAAAACTCCTTAAATTAGGATGTACTGGTTACTCATTTTAGTAAAATACCAAAATTAATAAGACAATTCTTTATTTCCTAGTTGAACTAGGTATATGAAATAACTGTTATTCGAAATAGTAGTGTTCTGCAACATTTTTTTTAGAAGACTATTTGTCTTTTAAATGGTTGAAAACCATTTCCACAATATCATATTCCCATAACACTTCTGTTTCTCAGAACATTTCATAACATGAAGAGTGGTTGTCTCATCACATAAAAATTAATAATTAGAGTAAAACTAAAATAACAAGAGAAAGTAAAAAATAGAGAGGAGTAGCAATGTGGCAAATAAACAGCAATAATCTGGGAATGAATGTGCATATTTGTTCTACTGTTTCATCTGATACTATAATATAATGGCCAGTCTTCGCGAGCGAAGATTTGGGAAAGGTCATTAACCCTTCCAGCCTGCGCAGTGGATTTTTTAGGTGAGACACAGCGTGCGCTGAACTGAGCCCACCCTTTAATCCTGAGGTTCATCTGCCGGGGCCGAGCAAGCTTGGACAGTGGCAGTGAGGGTCTCAGAACGTAGGTTTGTTTAGAGTGACCTTCTCTTAGATGGATTGCCTCACAGGCCCGCCACCACCTACGACTCCTAGAGCGCTTCCATCAACGCTGCCTCCGTTCAATCTTAAACATCCACTGGTCAGATTATGTGACCAATACATCTGTTCTAGAGCAAGCAGCTGTCACAAGTATTGAGGCCATGTTACTGAGAACGCAGCTGCGATGGGCAGGGCACGTCTCAAGGATGAAGGACCACCGCCTCCCTAAGATCCTGCTCTATGGTGAACTTGCCACTGGCTGCCGCATGAGAGGAGCCCCGAAGAAAAGATACAAGGACTCCCTGAAACAACATCTCAGCCTTGGCCATATTGATCACCATGACTGGTCTACTCTGGCCTCAAATCGGGAGGCCTGGAGACACACCATCTATAACGCTGCTGTCTCCTTTGAGAACACACGCAGGATCACTCTCCAGGAAAAAAGGCAACGCAGAAAGAACCGTGTATTGCAAAATACTCCATCTAAGGAGTCTTTCTGCTGTGCCTTTTGCAATCGGATATGTCTGTCACGTATTGGCCTCATAAGCCACCAGCGTGCCTGTAGCAAATGTGGATAGAGCCTTCCCAAATCTTCATTCGCGAAGCCTAGCCATGATGATGATCATCTGATACTTGTTAAAGCTTATCATAACTGTAAGATAGTTGTTAGTGTGCAGTGAACAGACTGTATTACACGTAATACAAAAATTTTCTTCTAATATTACTTTGATATTGCAAATTCTATTGCATTTCATAGAACCATGGTAAGATACAGTACTTGCACAGATTATCACAAAATCATCTTCAAATAAAACATACACAATCATATTTTGGAAAACTATATAGTTAACAAGAAAAATGCACTTTCTACAAAAGCTCATGATTCTCACAAGAAAATTTTATATATTTAACAAAGACCTTTCTTCCACTACAGAACTACAGAACTTATAAATGCAATACTTCATCTCAGGTAAATTTGTACAAGATGGAGTATTTTGGTTACATTTGTTATCACTCGTTGGGGTTTTTTGTTGGTTTTTATTTTGAATAGCAGTTCAGTATAAGTGTTCCTGGCACCTGCATATGCTACCACAGTGATTCCTGACGTCCTATTCTTAGCCTCTTCACCAAGCTAAATCTCCTATAACTTTGTGTAATAAACCACTAATCCTGCTGTTTCAAATGTTATGTGAAGAAGCTTACATTTCATCTTTATCAGACTGATTTGGAATATGATCTTGACATGTGGAATTCCTAGTAGGATAAACACACAGCCTTACTTAGAAACTGGACTTAAATTCCCTTCTTTTTCCTTATTGGTTGTCTTCCTTTTTTTTCCTAGTTGTGTACTTTTAGGATCATTCAGGATCAAGCCAATGACCAAAATTAAGGGTTAGAGGTAAATGAATATGTACTGCATTACCATTCTTGGATATTTTTCTCCTGGTGAGTCGTGACTGGTCTGTGTCTTCTTACATTAATTTTGGGCAATATTGAATCACATAGCTATAAATTCAATGCAGATATATGTAAAGTGAAATCTTGACCTTCTCCAGAGGTTCATAAGATTAGGATTTTCCTTTAATTTCAGAATATGAAAAAAATGTATTTGTGACACCAGAATAAAATCTTCTGTTTAACTTATTAAATGTCCTCAGTAAGTTTTTTGTTTTCTTTTTGTTTAAAACTTTTCTTAGAACCAGGTAGTTTTCGCAACTAGCACTGGAACAACTGGACAATCCATATGGACTTTCCCATCATATCAATTCCATATTATGAAGTTTTAAGCTATCTTTTCCTGGGCATCTGGGTCTCAATGGGTGGATTGATTGACACAATTTTCACTTATGAAGACAGTTAACTGTCCTTATCTAATGAAGGTCAGAGGAAATGCATCATCCTTACTTTTATTTCGTCATTAAGTTCAGCATATGGTCTAGATCTTGAGAACAAATTAATTTTTGATCTTTCCATTTACCGTTGATCCTAGAAGCTTTTAATAGAGCTTTTTTTAATGGAAAAAATATGAGCTTTTGATATGAAACTGCAGCAGTAAAGCCAAGATTTAATTTAATCAAAACAATTAGTTAAGCATTATTTTAAATCATTGCAATGAGTATAGAAAAAGAGCATGCTATAATATTATTTGAAAATAATGTAAAATTAAAGCTGGACTCATATTTGCATCATTTTCAGAATAAAGAAAAATACATTTAAAATTTTTTTGAGGGAAATGATTCATGTATGTTTTAGGTCTATGGTCATGTTATTTTTATAGTTGTCATTAAAAAATATTTGAACAGGAAAATATTAATTATCTTTTCTCCATAACTGGAGCTTGGCTTTGAAGATTATAAACTTCCAATTATTTTGAAGATGTCTATAATCTATAACTACAGAACTGGAAAAACAACATTGCAGCAGATCAAGAACAACAGACTCCATAGGAATTTGTTTTAATCATCTCTACTAAAAGAAGGTGACCTCTTTACTGCTTTTTATAAATGATATAAGAGTGAAGACAAACCAGTCTATATGGATCTGTTACTTCCCATCTTTTCAGATAAACTAGTCTTGCCTACCTCTGCAGTAGAGGGATCTCATCTATGCTGTGTATCAGGCAGTTTATCCATACTCTGAAGAGGACTACAAGGTAGACATGGTTTTTGATTCATAGTTTGCACATTTTTCCCTTGTATACAGTCTATGGCAAAACCAATTCCTAGCTCAATGTTTTAATTTCATGTTTATCATGTCTAAATATAATATCTTCATCGAAAGCCTAAAATTATTCGCTGCACCATTAGTTATTCATTGTGGCAGGAGGAGTTTCATATCTAGTGTTGCTAGCATGTTACTGGATTTCAAGATCAAATATTTTAGGAACTGGTTCTCATATAGCAACTTCTGGCTTTCAGCAAGGAATTACAGGTGTACTTGAAGGGGTACTTTGAGAATCCAAAGAGGATGAGATCTTCATTTTTAGTTTGATTTTTGAGAGTGATCACAGATTTTTATCCTTTACCTTCCAACATGAACACTCACCACCATTTTTAAGATTAAGGTGCTTTAAATAACATCCTGAATTCTGCTAAGGGGGGGAAATTAGTTGCTCTCATTGTAAATACTCTAGGTGCTGAGTAATTTTAGGATTTGTACCTACCTTGGTGTTAAATTCCTTAAGAGCTTAATACAAGGCACCAGAAAGAGCTCACAACCTCTTCTATCAGTGCTGCTTAATTCTGTGTGTACCTAAATCCCTAGTTATCTATATTTCTGCTGACTACGTGTACATGATCAAATTTATATTTACTGCTTGATTTTTATATCTGTACTTTTAAAATATCTTTTGTATTTGTCTCCACGTGTTTATCTACAGGGACTGTCAGTTCTCAGAACATGCCCATGATACAAAGAAGACATCCAGTGTTCTGTACACTCTTTTCTATTCAGGTGTCTGTTATTTTATAAAACAATCAAGTACATATCAGAGTACAAACCCATTCTGAACCATTCTCCTCTCTCTCTGATCCAATTCCTATGATTTACAGAGGGGAACGACTTTGAGTAAGATTATGAGAACAGCACCTTAAAGTAGAGTGCAATAATGGAGCAGCTTAGGAGATAAGTCTTTAAATCCTTTTCCCAAAAGTAAGAAGATTTTAATTTGGATCTTGCAGGTGCATTTTGTGAAAAATGACTGACACAGTCAAGTACCTTTTCCAGAGGGAGCTCATGGCTGACAGTAAGAAATTCCTCTTACCCTACCCTTACACAATACCCAGCTCAGCCTGCTGATTTGTGTGAATCCTATTCCTAATGGTTAACTCTCATCATGCAATGTGAACTAAGATGGAAACCTGAACTGAGTCTTCATATTCCAGTTGTGTCCTTACGCACTCAACAGGAAGAAATGGGAACTTCCAGAGGGCAATGCTAATCCTTAAGTAGACAAAATTACGGAAATTCTTCCCTGTCTTGGTTGTGCCTTTAAAATGCATAGGAAGAACCTAAGATTTTGTGGTTCTCATCTAAGTACCAGAGACCAAGCACTTCTCAGGATTGTATTTGCAAATACTTTTGGTAGCCACATGTCCACATCTTAAAATATGAACACAATGCAGAGTGACTGCAAGAGGCTCTGGAGTTTCAGATCTCCTGACCTGGAAGGCATCTTGTGGTATACTTGTAGATCTAAGATATAATTATTATTTTCACTGTATATTGATTTTTTTCAGTTTGATTCATTTTCATACCTCTCCCTCAGTATCTGTGAAGCTCTGAAGAATTAACTGAAGTATCTGAAGAAGCAGTGAAGCTGGCATCATATCTTACTACCAAGAGATTTCAAAGTGTGTGTGTTGCATAATTTATGATGACAGAGAGAGGATCAGAACACACAACTGCTTTTAGGTAGTGTTGAAAATCTTAGAGTGGATAGCCAAATAGGACGCAATACTTTTCATACTGTCCTTATAGAGCAACCTTTGCAGTGAACTATTACTAAATATCCACCCAATTTTTCTTCCAAAAACAGCTAGTGACTTGACCTGAAAATGAAGAGTGAATTAATGTCTGTACAAATAGGGAATTAATATTTATTTAATAAGGGGGTTCAGCATGTACAAATTAACTAAACTAAGTCAATTGACCATGTACAGTTACCAAATGAATCAAGAAATTTCTTAAGGGTGACTGATGCCCTGGCATAGTCCCAGATTTGAGCTCTACCTGGATTATTAGAAGTAATTTTTATCAGTGTATATGAAATCAGACACATTGAATTCCCAGCCTTACAGTCCATGCAAACGAGAAGCTTAGAAAGTTTTTTTCCTCTAAGCCTGGTCTTCAACACCTGCAGGCCTGTTCTTGGATATAGCAAACTAAGATTTGTAGCTCTAGAATTCTTCAGGGTAAAGGGATTTAACATGTGTTAAATTTTGACTTTAGGTGGCTGCGGTTTTTTTATTTGTATTTAGGAGAAAATTTTAATTGAAGTATTAATAATCTTCAGGCCTTTAGACTATCTTCCAGTGGGAAATGGCTTCTGCATTGTTATCCCAGATGGTAGCATGCTGTCCATGTTCAAATATTTTTCTTTTGGGATCCGAGAAATACTAGACTAATATGTATAATTAAATACATGAACACATGTGCATAGTGCCTGCACAACCAGCTGTTATCAGCAATTATACTGGAAAGAATGGCAAAGTTTATGTAAAATTGTTATAGGCAAGAGGCTGTTGACAGAGCCAGCTCCAATCTTTCCAGTGATTTAGGCAGTGGTGACAGAAGAGGTGGTGGATGAGGAAGGCTGGAAGGAATTTACTGGGTCTGAAATGATAATGGTGGTATGGAGAGAAAAACTAAGATGTTAAAGGAGAAGGTCTTTACTATGAGAGAAGAATTCACTTTCCACTACAATGAGAGGAGGTGATTAGGGTGGGAGGGAAGGATTGCAGCAAGAAAAAAGGGAAGCTTCAGGGCAATTTGAGTGAAGAGAAGTATTTTGCACCTTTTCTGTTCTTTTGCCCAACTCTGGTTGCCAGTCCTTTTGTGTAACTCGTGTGTGCATAGACCATTTTAAAAAAATGCAAACATACTGACAAAAGTATTACAAATTACTCTCATAGAATAAAATATTGTATAGATAAAGGTCACAGTCTGCTTCAGGCTAAATGCTGAATGAAAATGGGTGGCTGGAAGATTAATCAGGAAAATATAAATGTGGTCGAACAACTTTTATTGGGAATAGTCTACTTTAAATCCAAAATGTGCCTATTCAGGAACCTGGAATCACATTACGCCAAGTGATCTGTATTGCAGTATTAATAGAAAAGGAAAGAAAGAGGGTTCCAAGCATCTAAGCCCTCAAGTATGCAGTTTATTAAGGACCAGTTAGATATTAACACCTTGAATTGTACCCACAAGAATGTATGGAATAATGCAATTTTGGAAGCCCTGCAGTAATGTGCTAGTTTTGACTACAACTTCTAAGCAAGACAACAGCTGCTTCACCAGCTGTAGCTTCCCTATCTTTTCCTAAATAGCAAAGGCTGTGTAGTCATGCAGTGCGAAAGCCAGGAAAATATCAAAGGCTGTGTACATCTTTATACAGTGAGTAATTACTATAATTGTGTCAAATTCACATAAATAAAAATCCAAATAAAACCATCAGACAGTCAGGAGAACTTTCATGCTGCAAATTTCTCTTATAAAAGATGAATTTCTCTTACCAATAGTGTCAGTGAGGGAAAATATGACTAAGACATAAAATTTTTTTTTTTTCCTTTTGTAGCAAAGCAATATCATCGTTACTGTGTGTCACAAGCTGTTGAGGTTAAAATAACAAAGCATTCTATATCATGTTCTTTCTTTCTGACTCAGAAGATGACAAAGTACTAGGACTTTCAAAAGGTAAAAGGTAAAACTCTAGAATACCTTATACTTTGGAAATCTTACAAGGAAAAAGGAAATATGGTATTAATACTGCTCAGGCGGGGTATGGAACTGTGGCTTGAAAACAGTCTTTCTTTCACTGTCTAGGCAAGAAGGGTATTTATTATATAACAAGGGGGCACGAACTAAAGCAGAGTTTCATGCTTTTGGGAAAAGGTTCTAGGTTTTTACAGTACAGCATCATGCTCCAAAACAGGAAAAACCTCTGGGTTTGAAAATGCAAGTGAAGATTTTCTCTGACTCTCAGCATTTGTCCACTGACTAACTCCAAGAAGGACTGTGTTATCAGGAAGCAGTGTGCAGATTACTAGCTGCTTTAGGATCCATTTTGAAACTTGGTGCTCTGTTTGTCACTGTAGATATTCCTAACACCTAATTTAGGGTTTGAGATTTCATTTGATGTGCTTAAAGAATATGTTTCACAGCCCATGTCCTTTAGTTCCCTGAGTTCTTTGCCCTTAAAGACAGAAAAACAATTAAGCAACAAAATCTTCTTGGTACTATAAGTTCCTTGAAACATAGTAATAATTTATGTATCATGAAAAAAAAAACAAACCCTACCTAAAAAGCAAGTGAAAAGGTGAAGCCAATCAAAAAAGCGTGTGGGAAGACAAAAGCTAAGGTAGAAAAAGAAAGCTGAATGTTCTGCTTCTGGCATGTACCACTGCAGAAATTAAGGTTACTATGATATAGCTAGCAAAACTAACTGTACTACATTAGTGTCCCAGTATAAAAGAGAATGTCTTACTCTTCTTTACCCATCTTTAAAAAGGGAAAGGAGAACCCTGGGAACTATCAACCTGTCAGATTCAGCTCTGTGGGAAGACCATGGAACAGATCCTCCTAGAAGCTCTACTAAGGCACATGGAGGACGGAGGTGATTTGGGGCACCTGGCACGTCTCGGCCAGGGGCAAGTCCTGCCTGACCTACCTATTGGCCTTCTGTGATGGAATGACTTCATCAGTGTGAAGGGCTACAGATGTCATTTATATGGCTGTAAAGTATATTTACTTCTGTAAAATCTTTGATACAGTCCCCCCCCAAATCCTTCTCTCTAAATTGGAGAGAGATGGATTAGATAAAAGGACTGTTAGATGCATGAGGAATTGGTTGGACAGTTGCATCCAGAAGGCAGTGATCAATGGCTCAGGGTCCCCATGGAGCTCAGTGATGAGTGGTGTCCCTCAGGAAGTCTGTAGTGGGACCAGTGTTATTTAATATCTTTATTAATGACATAGACAGAAGGACTGAGTGTATCCTCAGTAAATTTGCGGAGGACACCAAGCTGAGTGGTGGGGTTGATGCATCTGAAGGACAGGATGCCATCCAGAGAGACCTAGACAAGCTCAAGAAGTGAACCTCTGGGAATCTCATGGGGTTTAACGAGAACAAGTGCAAGGTGCTGCACCTGGGTTGAGGCAACCCTCGGTATCAACACAGTCTGAGGGATGAACAGATTGAGAGCAGCCCTGCCAGGAAGGACTTTGGGGTGCTGATGGGTGAGAGGCTGGACATGAACTGGCAATGTGCATTTGCAGCCCAGAAAGCCAACTGTATTCTGAGCTCCACCAAAAGAAGTGTGTCCAGTAGGGCGAGGAAGGTGATTCTGTCCCTCCATTCCACTTTAAAGGTCTCTTCCAGTCTAAACAGTCTATGATTCTGTGCCAATTTGAAAGGTTGTCGGTACATTGTTGGTTAGGCTGTGCTCTGACATTATACATCTAACATATACAGTCCTCCAAAATAATTAAGGTGACCCTAGGAAAATGATAGAGGTAGTACTTTGGCATACCAGAGGGCCACAGACTAAAGTGTCGTCACGGAATTTTTGACCAGAAATCTAATGGCCACAAATTCAATGCAAATAATTTTCATTACCATTAATAATTGAGATTCTTTCTTATACCTATGTATGAATGTACCCTTGCTTTGAAGTTATACAAAGGATGAGAGATGAATAACATTTTTAGTATATAAGTAACTATGACGATCAGGAAACACCATTGGCCTAATATTTTCAGTATAAAATAGTTATCAGGGAATGAGGACAACATATGGAAATAATACAGTTTTGATTTTTAGTGGAGTTTTTTCCTTCCTTCCTTCTTTCAAATTTATGGAAAACCTAATATATTATAATCCTTAGTCTTCTTTAACTACAAAAAATTTTACAAGAATTCCTAGTCATACTATTAATTATGTCTTCCTAGACAATGCAATGCTGCTGTTTAGGGGGGCAAAACTCTTATATATTTGTTGGAAAATAAATTACAAATTTATAAAGGCAGTATAAAGCTAAAGTACACAGCTACTCTGTGTACACGAAAGAGATAATTTAGCATTTTGTTGTTTTCTGTTGTTATATCAACAGTAACTTAGAGATTTTAAGGCCTGAGATTAAAGTACTTATGAAAGTAATACATCTGAAAGAGTTTGGGGAAAAAATGTAGCAGACAGTTGTATATGTAAAATTGGATTATTACCAAAAGGACAGCTAAATTTGCAATCTTGAATACACATAGAGAGGAGAGAAATACTGAATAAGTGGAATTTAGTTTCATTAACTTTTGCTATTTGAATGTTTTTGGTTTGTTTTTTTTTAAAAACCCAACTTTTGCAAAATCAGCACACACAACCTAAACTAAATCGCGATACTGAATATCTTTACAATGTTCTTTTTATTATCACTAAGCTTGAAATAAAACTTGTTGCCACTAGAGATCATCATTGCTCTTTGCAGAAGTAGCTAGCATTGTGTTTATTTTAGTACATATCAGTAGGTGCAGTCCCGTTCTTCACAGAGAGCATGTCATATCAAAAGAGAAACACAAGCAGAAATTACTTCCAGTTCCAGAAATTTAATGGCACAATAACAGCAAATGGAGTCCTAGATGCTTCTGTCCCAACACCAACATATCGCTGATGACTTGAAATAACTATAGGTTGGACTGAGTAAATATCAGACTTAGCTCTTGCTAAATATTAACTATTTCCCTTCAGTCATGTAATTTTTAAAGTAATTTAGTCCTTTCACAAAGCTCCTTCATCGCTGCTTATAACTGTAATGAAACAAAATTTGAGAGCATTTCTCAAGTTTTGTATAAAATAGTTTTATGAAAGTATTTTTTTCTTGTTACAGCCTCTTTATTATAAAGTCTGTATCTGCACCAATATTTTTTTTGTTTTAATGAAGTATGAGTTGTGGTAGATTTTTGTTCTGAATATCTATGGAATTTCAGACTTGAATATTCATACAAACGGTGAAGCTAATGCAAATCTTCACAAGGAAATTTAATTAGTCTCAAAGTATTTTGAATACAGTGCTCTACATTGCAGTAACATCAAGAGTATAGTGAAAATAGATCAGGTGGGAATAAAATGGGAAATTACCTCTTTTTTCTTCAGATTCTGTTCAAGCAGAAAAAAAAAAGTCATAGAAACAGTGTCTGCTAAGGAGGCACTGAAATTAAATCCTCAATGCACAAATCAATATTTTTTTTTTGACAGGTAAAGCCAGAACTGAATGACATTGATATTTATATATATTTGTACTCAAAGATCCTGGACTGCGATACTGGATCAAACTTGTTTTCTTCTGTACTATAGTTAGTTAAAGTGTAGCCATCAGCAAGCAAGGATCTTCAGGTAAATATCCTCACCATTACATAGCAATTAGACAATATGAAATATGACAAACTGTGTCTTCTTCTTCCTTAAAAAAATAATTAATAATTAAAAAGTAATACTCCCTCTTTCTAAGAGGTAATACTATTTTGTGTAATAAATAATAATTCCTCCATTAAAACAGAGGACTGATGATAAATCTCAGGAAATATTATCTGCAAAATAAATTTTAAAAAAAGGGAAATTACAAATGATAACTGATCAAAGGGGTAACTATGCTTGTCAACCAAACAGCTAGATCCTATAGTATATTAAAATAATCCCAAGTGTACTATTGGCAACACTAACTATACTGACTTCTGAAGTATGAAGGATTTTTAATTTAGGACTCCCTACGGTGATATGTTGTTCATTTTAATGATTGTTGATTGCTTCAGTGATGTATTTTGAAATATGTCTCTAATCTTTTGTGATTTTTTGTCCTCTTGGGATGCATTTCCAATTGTTTTAACATGACATATGTACCATTTAATTGTATCATGTTTTAGTTTTGAGATTTTTATGTATCCAAGCTTTTCCTAACTGTTTAAAATTATTTACATCAGTTTTCAAAATAAAAATTAGAATATAAAATAAGTAGAAAATAAGCTCGTCATTTTATAGGGTTGTGTAAAAGCTCACTGTACCATGCTTTGGCCTGTTCTAAACTGAGTGACCTAATTTAGTTTGTGTAATACTTGAGTAGAACAAAAGGCCCTTAACAGTGTTTTATGTGTCATGTCCATGATTGTCCATGATAAAACACTGAGGTTCAAACCACAAACCCACACTTTCTTCTTGTTTTTCCCTCACTAGCTGCTAATATTTCAATGAACTTCACGATCTTTTTCAGGCAAGGCTTTTGATTCTTCTTTGGGAAGTGTTAAAAACTTATCAGCTACCTAACCTACAGGTAAAATGACAGCATTCTTTCACAGATCCTTTCAATAAATAATTTATTTGTTCCTCTAGGGAATAAAATTGAAATAATTATTTCTTGCTTCCTAGGCTCTTTCTGTCTCTTCTTCCCTCTGCATCTCAGAAGATATATGGCTTCTGTACTGATTTACTGAGCTAGCAAATGCTTTTAAACATTTTGCTTTACTTTGAACTAATTTTGAAGTATATACAAGTCTTTCCTAATGTTAATACAACAAAAGTTTTAGACCTCAAATATCACTGCCTGTTTCTCACACAGACATATATTAAGTCGAATTGCTGTGTTAGTCAAGGGACTGTGCAAATCCTGAAGATTTTCTGTAAAAGTAAATTTCCCTTCACCTGTCTCCCTCCATTTGAGACAGAGGATTTCCTGGAGTGCAGAGAGAATCCAGTTTGAAAGTTAGCATGTTTCCAGATTATACAGCTTCTCCATAAAGGAATAGAAACTTGAAACACTTTCATGACCCTTAGAGAAAATGAGAAGAACAAATATATGAGAAAAAAATATATGAGTAGCGTAAAAAAAAAGAGCATATTTTGTTGTCCTACCTTGTCATTTATTAGCATGTTCCAGGGTTAAAAATAAATATACACAGAATGATCCAGTGAACAAAGACATAAAAGACAATGAAAAGGAGACTCAGAGATTCAAAAGAAATTAGTCTGTTAATATAAGGCTAATGTTTGTATTTTCATGCCTTCAGTGTGGTTTTAAAAAAACAATTGTAACTGGATTCCAAAATGCAATTGCCATAGTCTTTGATCCTTTCTTTCATCTCTTCTTGTCTTCCTGAGTCTTTTACCTACAGTTAAGACTCAATAGCAAGGTCTAGTAGAGTATGATTCCTCTTCACACTAACAAACAGTGGTTTAGTTTCTTACAAATCACACCAAAAGTTGACTAAAATCTGCATAATATATTTCATGGTAATAACACTATTCATAACAGATTAGTAAAGCCCTCATGCTTGCTTTATTACTTTGTCTTTGCATTGCCCGTATAAACAGTTAAAACCTACTTCTTTTTTTAAATTAACATTGCTTCACTTCTGATGTAACTGAAAACAAATATATAGTGGAATGCTTTTTTTCCGGCATATAAACCTACCATATATCTCCTAAATTGTTGAGACACCTATTTTGGGGGACAGTAAATAGGAAGGAAATAAAGTACAGTATATAATTTGATATGAATTTTGGTGCAAGTGATTATAATTTTAGCAGATGCTACATTGTTTGATGAAACATTTTAGATTCTGAATGAAGAGTCCTTGAAGACCAGGAATGAAAATAATGTCTTACATGTGCAAAATAAATCTGACTTCTCAAGTACAATAGTCATTTACTGCTATCCAGAGTGCTGTGCAATGCAGTCAACACAGAGTTCATCAACAGACAATAGATGATGATAATTCTTCTTCCTTGTGAAAGAATTATCTTCTCATATTTTATAGGTATTGGGCCAAATCCTTCAGTCCTTACTCCAAGACTGATTTCTCAGATCTTATTCATGGTAGCAATCCATGCCAATGAAATACTGTTAGTTCCTTCATTCAGATGAATAAAAATATCAGTTCTAAAGCAAAGGAGACATTTAAGGGAGGAGTAATGAATGAGTATTGTGGTTGATAAGGACAAAACCCTTTAATATATATTTAAACTATTCACTTCATACTGGAAAAAATAAAATTTAAGTATATTATATTGGACCTGAACTTGAAGAGTCTGTAAGAATTTATATTAACAAGCTGAAAAGAGAATGAGAGTCTGGACATTAATTCCTTCATATTTGCAAAATAATTATTGTCTGTGAAAATAATATTGGTTTTGCTGTTTCCATCAAAATGAAAAATCTCACATTATTTATTCTTATTTAGGAGATCATTTTGCTTCAAAATGACAACATCAAAATATGTAGTATATATGTTTCTGAAAGTATACAGCAATTAGCCCTTATAATTTCTATTAGCATTTAATAAATATTGGAGAGAATAAATAGCAACTGGTATCATTTTGGGGGGGAAAAAAAGAACACAGAAGGATAAATTTATGAAATGTAGCAATATTTTATTTTACAGTTTACATTTAAATATCTAGAAATAATCTGAAAATACTGTCTTGCTCTATTAACTCTAAAGTAGCTTGTTTCTACTTTGAGTCAGCACACTATGCCATGTTTTTGCATATAAGATAAAGCACAAAAAAGAGTACAAGACCTATGCTTATAAGAGTCTGCTATGTAAAATCTATTACTGCTGGGTTTGAACCATTTTTTTTTATATTTTACTACTAAAAATTAAAAAAGATAAATTAAACTTATTTCTATGTAGGAAAAAAAATATTATTTGAAACAAAACTCACCAAAAGAAAATATTGAAGTAGTGATAGACAAGATACACATCTATGAGTAAATTTAACCAATAACTTGTGTTCTGGCTGTGTTTACAAATGAGCCTGTCTTCAGCAAAATGCATATTAAAATCTGTAGTATAGGAAATACCTAGTGTTAAATTACAATGACTGGTAGAAGGCAAGAGGAAGCTCATTGTAGCTGATAAACGTAGTTATGCAAATGTGTTATTGTGAGAAGGCACTGAAGAGGGTTAAAAATTGTGCTAAGCAGAAGGTCAATCAGAAATTTCATGGGTCTTTCTGGCCTTGAAATCTATAAAAGTGAGGAGGCAAGCAAGGAAGAAAATGAAAATGATAGTAGTTTTATTTGTCTACTAGATGAATAAAAAAAATGTTGGTTTAGTAGGTAAAGATGTCACTAATGATTTTATTTTTATCAGAAAAAAAAAGCCCATTTGTTTTATTAAAATATTTGTAAATTCACAACAGGTTTGAGTTTCTCTGTATCCATCAAGTAGAGATATTTAATAGCCTCTCTGAGATTCTTCATCTCTAGATTCCTGAGAAGCTCCCTTATCCAACATCACAGTGACAATTTAAGCATCACGCTTATACTTAAGGGATTTATTCTTTAGTTTGTGAATAAATTTTCTTTCAAAGAAAACAGAGACAAGAACAAGCCACAGCTGGGATCTACTGACTTTGTAGGACCTTACTAGGGATTTTGTGTATTTGTAGCTATTTTGCTCCTGGGCAGGAAATGGTCTGGCATGTTGATGGGGACTAGAGAGAGTAAATTACAACCACAGCAGATAGCTATATCGGGGATTATTTAAGAACCATCAAAAGTAGAACTTCCTCTCCATTCATTTATAGCACACACTTGCTCAGTTTCCCCAGTGTTACACTATCTAGGTTTCATCTTCCCCTTACCACAGGGGGGTTCCTGCAGGTCTGGGAAAATCAAGCATAAGATTGTGCCTCTTCACACTGTGCTGCTGCTGGCAGTTAGACATCTTGGGGACCATCAGCCAAGGTCCCTATGTCACCTTCTCCATGTATCTGTCTGATATCTGGGATCTTCACCTGCTTCTCTGACCTTTCCTGCAGAAGGGATTTTCACCTTATCCTTTCCAGGTTGCCTTCTGTTCCCTGAAGTCACACACTTCTTACTTTTGCTAGTATTTTTTTCCTCCTTTACTTGTGAGGAACTTCAGTCTCCAGTTTTCTCAATCTAAGTAGTTGATATACAGAAACATAATGTCTGCTTACTGTCCCAGCTGGTGGTTGTCTCATTCCTCTTTATTAAATCGAAGATTCAGGAAGTGTCACTTTTGCGTTGTCCAATTCATCTTAAAGAAAATTACAGCTAGCTTTTACCAGTTTTAACTAGCATGTAGAAGACTTTCTCTTGGAAATCTAAAAGTTCAGATTTTGACACTCATCCTCCCCTTTCCTCACAACACACACACACAAAATTACCTGTTGCCTTTCAGTATTTACAGTCTATTATGGTCTTTTTCTGCGTAGGAAAGAGTTGACCCCAGGTTGTGTTGTTATTATGTTGCAACAATATACTATGGTTGGTATCGGGAGCTTGTTTCTGTGGCTCTAGGGACAAGACCTTAGAGATGGAACTGCTGAAGAAGAGTCATTTTGATCTCAAGTCTCTGTAGATGGTGGATCACCGTCTTTGAGTAAATGGCAATATACTGAAGTTTTCTCATTTTTGCACCTTTTTTAACACTTCATCACACTGTACAATTTCTTAGCAGAGGTTTCTTTCACTGTGCCCATAGAGGTTCAGCAGAGTGAGGCAAATGTTGATATTCCTTCTGATACACACCTGTGCAGTGCCTGTTTTGAGATTTACAGCTCTGGGAGGCCTGGAGCCTGGCAGAATTTCATCTGTCCTGTGTGTTACAAATGAAAAAAGAAAACCTCGACTCTGAATTTTCCTTCCAATCTTACACAGCAAAAGAACAAGTAGCATGAAGGAAGCACAAAAGGGTATTTCACCAGCTTAGAGTGAGATGCAAGAAAACCCTGTCACTGAGAACCGCATTGAAGACAAGAGGCACTACAAACAATAGATAGAACACAGACCAGAACTGACATATGCAGTAAAAAGAAGAAACTCTTTTCAGTTTGGGAGAGAGAAAAAATGGACTAGAATATGTTCATCCTACACTGAAAAGTTTTTGAGTATGTCAAAAATGACAATGGTTTTGCCCAATTCTTCATTTTCCCTTACAATATCTCTACGTGGCTTTCTCTGAGGTATAAACTAAATTATGCTGATACATAAAGATGGAGAAATGTCTCTGAAACTCTGTAACGAAGGCATATCACTGTTATTTGCATTATGCAAAAAACACACTATGCAACAATACCTTATCTTGTCTATAGGTGGCAGCAGAAGACCAAGTCTCATGAGCAAGTACTCTGGAACAGTGTGTTTAAAGAAACTTATTTGTACGCTAAAGATGAATATTCTTTTAATAATACATGAACATTATTTAACAGGAACTATAGAGTCAATACAATGTGAACAATGACTCCCCCTCTCCATAAAAAAGGCCACTGCAGCCAGAACTGGTCCTTTTCTTCAATGAAGTGAAAAGCTTGTTCAATTTGCTCAGCGTGGGAGTCTTTGTCATTTTTACAGGACGGCACAATAGATTTTGATAAAAATAAAATTCTTTTAACATAATAGCAATGCAAGACAAAATGTCTTGTCTGTCAGCAATGGCCATTAAAAATGTATTAAAATGTACATTCAGCTCTTTTATTTCGTAAAAATAAAAAAGATTGGTAAGTGCTTACATGCAAAAAACCTTCTCATATAGAAAGAAAGAAAGAGAGGGAGCTCAAGAAGGAGGCCACCAGATCTAGGTATGGAAAACACAAGCAAAGTAAAGGAAAAGGGTGCACGAGACAAAGAAAAAAAAAAAAAAGCAAGCATCTCAATGACTAGGTGACTAGATTAAGCCATAGAGAAACATAACTCTAAACAACGCTACGATAGGGTTCATATACGTGTGAGCAAAATGTCATTTAAACTTCTTCGCTGTCTATAACTCATATGTTTTTACTCTACCTTAAATGTTTATTACTTTCTAGAATTAAGATATGTTGATCAATCACTAGGACTTATCCGTATTTCAAGTAAATTATACATTTGTGCAGAAGTATGAGCCTTTTAATTGCATAGCAGTAAACAAGAAAAAAAAATCCTTCACGAAAACATTGCCTTTCTTCCACTTACTGACCCTAGTAAGCTCTTTTATACCTAAGTAAAGTATACATGGTGGATTGTCTAGGAAACAAAAATGGGTAATGTTCACTGTTTGGAGAATGGCAGGGAGAGAAGATGAAATGCTCTAGTACAATCCATGGCAAGATTTTCCAATGAAACTGCTAGTGAGGAAGGAACTGGTGTTTTACAATGCTTTGCAAGGTTCAAAGTGTACATATTTGTGCTGGTCTTGTTTGGGGTACAGTTATTTTTCAGTAGCTAGTATGAGACTATCTTTTGAATTTGTGCTGAAAACTGTTGATAATTCAGGGATATTTTAGCTATTTATAGCCGACACAAGGTCGGGGCCTTTTCTGATCCTCATCCCACCCCACCAGCAAGGAGGATAGAGGTACACAAGAGGCTGAGAGTGATAACAGCCGGGATAGATGACCCCAACTGACCAAAGGGACGTTCCATACCATATGGCATGATGTTCAGCATATAAATCTGGGGAAAGAAGTAGAAAGGAGGGGAATGGATGTTTGGAGTGATGATGTCTGTCTTACCAAGTCACTGCTATGTGTGATGGAGCCCAGATTTCTTAGAAATGGCTGAACACCTGCCTGCCCATGGGAAGTGGTGAATGAATTCTTGTCTTGTGTTGCTTTTGTGCACAGCTTTTGCTTTACCAATTAAACTGTCTTTATCTCAACTCATGGGTTTTCTCACTTTTTTATTGTTCCGATTCTCTCTCCCATCCCAGTGGTGGGAGAGTGAGCAAGAGGCTCTGTGGGACTGAGTTGCCAGCTAGGGTTAAACCACAATAACATCAAAACAACTTGCAAATATAGATTGTGTAAAATATAGGGATAGCACTTGCTAAACTCGGTTTGCTCAGCTATTTCTTCTCTTTCAAAAATTCATAAGTCCTATAAATCCTCAGAGTCCACTGTCTAATTATACTGGGCATTTTGTATACCTTCTCATTAAAAACTAACCTCCTATTTTAATGACTTAGTTGAAATCCTTTGAAGATCAGACTGTTAGTGTCTGAATGCTGTATTCTGAATGATGCCCTCTTTCCTTTATTCCTTTCTGAGCTGTGGTAATTTCTCCTCTTTTTTTTTTTTTTTTCTTCTTTTTTTCCTTTCTTTAAACCAATTTTAGATGCCTTACTTGATTCTAAGTGAAAAATACAGAGATGCTTTGTCTGAAGGCTGCTTCTGCAACCTGACAGAATGGGACGGTCTGAGTTAAGTGTTTAGGTTGCTTTTAGCTAATGTGAAAGAGTCTCTTATCTATTTAGCTGAGGCAGTTGTTGAACAGATGTACATCTGACACCGTGCAGTATTTACAGTACCATATCTTTAACAAATTGGGCTATGTTCATTCCTGCTATAATTCCAACTGACTTCATTCAAATTACACAAATGATTAATTTGTGCTCTGGATTTCAGATGGTAAACCCTCTCCCAGTTTCATATTTAGGGGGTTCATTTTATTTGTCATCAGTTTCTGGCTGGGATCACTATGGTTTGAACAATCATTTTATTTCACCATTTATGTCTTTGGCTTACATCACACAGCCAAAAATCTGAGACAGTCTCAGTCATAATAAGGGGTGTAGAAATCAGGAAATAAATGTATTTTTTTCTTTAATGTGATTATTTCAAAATTTTACTTTTTCAGATCCTTTATGATCACTTTTAATGCTCTTTTATGTATTTTCCACAAGGATTTTAGTCAGAACTGATACTCACTTCAATTATAAGCATTCTTTTTCTGTACTTTTGAGGTTTTCTTTCAGTCATAGAATCATCAAGGTTAGAAGAGATCTTCAAGCTCATCTAGTCCAGTGTTGATGTCAAGAGAATGAAGTACGTTCTTCATTCCACACAGAGACCTCTGGGGTCTCTCACAAACAAGGAATTAGAATTCTAACACTGAAATAAAGAAAAAGATGCTGTTTCTGTTGGAGGCGAAGATAAACTTATCATTCTTTTTCTGCTTTTTGTCATCATAAATCAATATATAGGCTTTACATGGAGTTTCTCTCACAAAACCAAATATATTGTCAATAGCTTTTAAATAAGTGGGGAAACATAATTAATAAGCAAGTTATTTCCTTTTCAAAATATGTACACATAGTAATTTCTGCGTTATCTTACAGATTTTACTGTAAGCTTCCTCATTTATTCCAGTCAAAGTGGCATGTTATATATCCAAAGAAAAATATACATGAATCTTCTTTATTTCCGCACTGTAAAGATGAAAATATAGCTTGCCAAGAAGAACTCGAAGTTTAAAATTCATTACAAATTATCCTGGAAATTATATTTTGTTTATTTTGACAGGTGCAGAGAAAATTCGTAAAATATTTCATCTTCATATTGAACATAATGGGAAATAGGGACATTATTTTGATACATGGTTTTACTAACAAGTTTCAAGATGAAATATTGCCTATCATAAAAAATACACCTATTCACAAGCAAAAAAAATAATAATACAAAAATTGCTAGCTTTAATAAATGCTGAGACTTACTGATTAAGTAACATTTTATATTCAAGGGATTCTCTAGCATAAAGGCCTTTATTGAAAAGGTCTGTTGGGCTGAGAGAAAAGTTTTATTTATTTTATAGGTGCTTGCCTTAAGTACAATTCCCTCATGCCTAGAATAAATCTGGAGTTAGAAAAGCATGAGTGGAGCTCTTATTGAAACAACTCTGCATCAAAACATAAATAACTTTCTATTAGCCATGTCACTAGGTTAAAGAATAGGTATGTAGAATCCAAGCAATTATCAGGGAAACATTGGAACATTATTCAAAACAACCCTGACCTTAAAACTTGTTTAAAGATCTTCTTCTGATGGCTTATGGAAGAAGCCCAACTTAAAAGACAAAAGTGTACTCTTAAAGTGCATTGTTCGGCACTGTAGACCCTCAGTGGCGCAGCTACTTGATGACAATTACTTTTGTGATGACTGTGACTGTGTAATTCAACCCCCAAATGTATTTTATTTTATCGCTCTATTAGAGGAAATAAAAATATCCTCTCCTACTTAATGAAAACTAACATGCACTACAAAGAATGTTTTAGTAGTATATCCAACCAAATGTCCTTGCACTCCAGTTAGTGTGTGGATCAGACCACAAAAATTATGACAGAACAAATGTGTAAAGAATCTGCTTTTCATTAGTGGAAATGATGAAGCCTCTCAGCAAGCTGAATACACTAACAGTGGGAGGGATTCTAATCTGAGGTATTCAGCATACAAAGCTTCTTAATTCAACAGCAAATGTGTTTGTGAGGTTCTGAAGCCACCTATTCAAGGTGCAAGGACTCATCTTTCTCAAATGAAGAAGTTTGTAATAGAATAAAGGGGATCTTCAATCACAGTTTCTTCTGACTTCCTGCAGAAAGACAGAATGTAGATAATTTATGGCATTTAAATATTATTAATAAAGTTCATATTCTTTCTTACTTCTTCTGTAGTGAAATACAGTGAGAGAGTGCTACAAATGTTACACATGATATTCAGCTGTGAAAACACACAAACAAGGCAGAAATATTTGAATAGTGTTCAGTCTGGTGTAGAGAAGGCTCTGTGTATATCTTAGAGCACCTTCCAGTACTTAAAGGGAGCCTACAAGAAAGCCAGAGAGGAATTTCTTACAAGGGCATGTAGTGAAAGGGCAAAGGGTAATGGCTTTAAATTGAAAGATGGTAGGTTTAGCTTAGGTATTAGGAAGAAATTTTTTACTATAAGAGTAGTGAGACACAGAAACAGGTCGATCAGAGAAGTTTTGGATGTCTCATTCCTGGAAGTGTTCAAGGCCAGATTGGATGGGCAACATGGCCTAGTGGAAGGTGCCCTTGCCCATGGCAGGGTGGTTGGAACTAGATGATCTTTAAGGTCCCTTCGGTCTAAAACATTCTAAGATTTTTATGATCATTCTTCTAGCACAATATCTGGTAGTGATACTTGGACAGAAGATTTAGAGGCACCACTTGCATTTTCTGACAGAGTGCAGTTACTCTTTCTTCCAATCTTTTCTACTTTTTTCTCTGCTCTGGAGAGAAATGCTCTGATTTCCAGGCTCCAAAAGCAAAGGGAAGATTCAGTATTTGTCTTGGTGTCTCATTTTCCTTGAGTATGAGAAATTTTTCTTTTCCCTGGACTGCTGTAAGACCCTAGCATTTCTGTCACTCACTTGATGGTTGTATTGACAATTCTGCACTTAAATTTGAAAGCAGAGTACCGTTATAGATGGCAACATTCATGTGAAAGACATTAAACTGTCTTCATCTCAGCAACAAGCACATGCTGTTTAGTTCTGAATTTATCTCTCTAAATCTATAGTCAAAAATTTTAATTATAGGCTAGATTCACATATTAAAGATCAGCACTTTAGATAAACAGTGACCCTTATGGTTCCCTCACAATGTAGAAATGGAAGAATATCACATCTGCTGTGAAAGTATAACCCATTAACCCACCAATCTATTCACTTCATTGTAGAAGCTTATCAGGTTGATTGAACACGATTACTCTTTTCTAAATTCGTTCTGACTACTCTCCTCTTTTTCTTCATGTATTTGGATGCTTTCCAGGAGGATTTTCCCAATCACCTTCCCAGAGACAGTGGTGAGACTGATTGGCCTGTAGTCCTGAGCTTACTTTTCTCCACTGAAGACAACAGTAATGTGTTCTCTCTTTCAGTCTTCAGGAATCTCTCCTGTTTGCCATGACTATTGAAAGATAATTGAGAGGGGCCTTTCAATGACAGTAGCCTGTTCCTTTGGGTGCAACCCATCAGGGCCCACGGCACTGTGTGTGTTCAGTTTGTTCCCACAGGAGGCTACGTGCCTTCTTGCAAACTTCCGGCTTGAGGGGCCTCAGGTAAATACAGATGTTATTTTGTTTTGTTTTGTTTTGGGGTTTTTATTTGTTTTACCAGGGCCGTGTGTGGGTGACCCTTTCTGCACATCCCCAGAGCTTTGCAGTGCCTCTCTGTGCTGCCCACAATCTTTGGCATGTTGTTCTGTATGGCCAAACTGTCTCAGTGTGCCACACTCATTCCTGTTGCTTACTTATTTCTGAAACATCCCAATCTCTAAGCATCCTTTCAAAAAACTTTAAAAGTAGAAGTCTCTGGAGTTTGTGTTAGTGTTGTCTCAAATACCATGTACAGATGTGAAAACTTCTGGCATCCTATTTCTGTTTATAGGTTATATGTGTTCCCTTGGCTACAGCTTTGCACGGGGACCTCATGTAGCTAGCTAATGTGGCACTCTGCTGTGCTTTTGAAATCCTCCTCAGTCTCAGTAAATTTCAGAATTGAATGTTGAATGTGACTGCATTCTCTACTCCTGTGTTTATGATCTGTTAAACCACACTAAAATATGTATGATTCGTATGATCATCTTTGTCAAAAAATCCATGTCTTCTCTACACAGCTGGCCCATTGTTTTTATTGTTTAGTATTTATAAATCTTTAACCATGTGGAAATTTTTACCAGTAATCATTTATTTTTTGATCTTTAAGGATCAAGAAGAGAGGCTCCACATATACTACACTAAGAACAGATCTTTATGGTACTCCAGAAGGAACATCATTCTACAATGATTTTGCATTTACTTTTTTTCTTTGTGTGATTGCATGTAATGAGAAAAAGAATTTGCATCATGCTTATTCTTTAACAGCTTGACAAATGGAAGTCATATGACTTAATGCACTGAAGCAAGAGTTACCTTTATTAACTAAAACTCTACTTTCATAAAAAAATTATCAAGTTTGAAAACAAATCCATTGTATGACAATGAATCACTTCTTTGTAGCAAGTTGCAGGAAAATATTAAAAAGTGCTTTTGTTCTTAACAATACATTTGTAATAATTGGATTTTTTTATTTATTATTGCTGATTTCCATACTATATTCTATTTGGAAAGAAGTATGTTTCTTAGAACGGAGAAGATTAATTGTTTCCGGTATAATCATTGTTATAGGGAATACAGGTTTTGTAGCAGAAATTTAGCATTACGTCTGCAATACTTAGAAAAGCAAAGTGGAATAGTTATTTTATAGTTAATATAAATAGTTATTTTATAGTTAATATAGTATATTTATAGTTAGTTTAGAATGTATATCTAAACACACAAAAGAAGCTTTTACTGATAAAAATACAGATAGATATGCCATAAAATTAAATGAAGCCTGGACCTAACTTTGATGAAATTTGAATCTGGCAGTTAGTTTTACAGAAAACAAATTCTTTACTGGGCTTTACTAAGAATTCAAATCTTAACAGATGTAAAGTCAATAAAAGTTTTGATTTAGATTAGTCACCAGAGTTCCTGTAAGAGATCTAATCAACAACAAAAAAGCCCTTCCATCTTCTCAGACTTAGGTTATATAAAATACAAGAAGATTCTGGAGAGATCTTGCTTGCTTATTTGGTTGCTCACTTTAAAAAAAAAGAAAAGAAAAAGATAAGGTTTACAAATTTTTCATATTGCTTTTACCTATGAATGCAGTGACTATAATACACATCAAACCCTGACAAACACAATTTATATATAAAAGGAGGGAATTTTTTAAATTTTCTCTTTACTTGAGACCAAAGTAGAAGCACTCAAATCTCGAGGAATTGTTTTCTCCCTTTGCCTTAAAGGCCACTAGCATCAGTGAGCCAGCTTCTCTCTGTATCACCACTTCTGCACTGACACAAGCCAGTCAGGCTCCTGATCTCCCTGCTGCCAGAGCTCACAACCCTGTACAGATTGGTGAAGGGGCAGTGACAACCTTGCAGATGTTACAACCATAGAGGCAGTGTTTGTACGGGAGGTGGACTGCCTCCTAATGGATTTCCCTTTTTATGCAGGCTTGGAATGACCTTAAAATACAGAATGCTAATAATTCTTTCTCAGAAGTGGAGTTTTAAAAAAACAAACCCTGCATAAACAGTGAGATTCTAGTGATAAAGTGATATTTGCATCTCTGTCAATAAATAAATAAGACCACAGTCCCTTACTATGGCAAAGGAAACTTGAAACTCTATCAAACATTTCTTCTATAGAAACCAGATGTTTTGTTGCTAATTGGTCTGAGTCGGTCCCTCCCTCAAGGTATGGACATGCTGACTCCAAGGGATTTCTCATTAAATTTGGAAAAAAGTAATCATAATTTCTCTCCCTCATTTCAAGTCACTTTCTGATAAGGTGCATAGGAAAAGTATTAATTTAAACCAAAATATTCACATCTAGCCAGTAAAAGACTCTGGAAGAAGAGTATGAGAGCATGATCTCTTAATTCTGTTACAGACCAAGTTAATCCTTGTACCACCAGTATATAAAAAATAATTGAACTACAGGTATCTGCTTTTAAGGGAGATCTTACACAAAATTTTTTATGATTTTTTCTAATGTTTATTTTCTGTGATTTGGCTGAGTTTGATTAAATACACAGGGGATGGATTTTACCAACACATCTGAAGTGTGATTAAATTTCCAAAGCATACATGGTGAGAACTATATGAAATGACACAGGACATCTGAGGTGTTCTGCATGCAGCTGGTATATATGACACAGGATCTATGAGAAACTCGTATTTCTGGTGAGCAACTGCAAGTCAGGTTGGATATGCTCAGTTATGTCACACACCACTGGATACCTCTGCTTAAGCAATTGATTGCAGTGCTGAACTTCAAGAAATATAAATCTCATCCCAGTTTGCTTTTATGGGGTCAGGATATTATTCCCAGTTTGTGGGAGTTTCTTATTGTTTATAATTACATTGGTAGAATATAATCTAAATATTGACAGTTCGGCAGCAATTAAGAATAAGCTGTAAAATAAAAAATCAAGAAGCAATACTGGAAACTGAGTGCAGACTTCAGTCAGTATTACCAAATAACCTGATCAAAGGTAGATGCCAATTTGGAGCAATTGGCCTACAATCTTCATAAAACAGCCTAAAAAATATGTGTCTAAAGCCACTGAAAAAATGTCTGAGACTTTTCCACTAGACTGTGAATATGACACGAGAGCTGTGTAAACAGCATGGGACTACACAGGGTCCTTTCTGAAGATTTCAAATGGCAGTTCATGCTGAAGTGTGAGCAATTGTATCAAGCCTTGTTTGTGTAGGAAAAAAAAAAGCCTCTTGAAGAGGATATTTATCTCATCTACCTCAAACATATTTTATGAGAAGATGAACTGTTTTTAGGAGGACCCACAGCCAGACCTTTCTACGAGTGCCTGGTTTTAAGTAATTGTTGATGCAGTGTAACTGGAGTACTGTGAACTAAGAAAATTACCTTGAGATGTGTGGTGCAGTTACTTCATAAAAAGAATAATAGGAAGTCATTTAGAAAACACTTCACTCTTTATACAAAAACAATGGGTGTCAGCTGAAGAGAAGGAACAACTTCAGTTTTAAAAAAATCTTTTTTTCTGAAACTATTGAGCATTTTAATATTTTTTTGTTAAATGAGACAAAGGAAGATAATGAAAACTGTATTCCTAAGGTAAAAGAAGGGAGAAGTGCTTTAGAAGTTAAAATGTAAGAATTAATATGGTTTTAATAAGAGAATAAAGAGAACATGGAAACTTTGAAATAATATAGCATGTTCAAGACTAAAGGATGCTGAAATTTTGAGAGGTTAATTGAGAAAAAATTATAGGAATCTGAGATAAAGATGAAAACAGTAGATCAGATTAAGTCCTAAAGATTGCCAATGAATATGCCTGCATAGTCAGTTTAAAATTAATTTGAAGCTGGCATTAGATGCAGCATGGGAAAGCCAGATAGCAATGCTGAAAATATTGGGTGAAGTTCATTAGTTTCTATGTTTATTCAGTATCTGTGATATTCTCAAAAATATACTGGTTACCCATTTCCTTATACTCATGAATTTTACAAAATTCTGTAAAAAAGAGTTAATCTTCTGGAGACTGAGGAAAAAAGCAAACCAACTTTATGATGACTGAAATATGGCATTGCTTAGGTATGTTTTTCACTTTCTTTTTTGGAACACAAAATTTTATTTTAAATTTTAAATGCCCTTCAAGAAGAAATACAATAAGCCTTAGATGGTTAAAAACTCAAGAATGAAATGGGTAAAAATGAATCCAAAGAAATTCTACCAGGTGCTGCTTTGCAAAAATGAAAATCAAAATCACTCCCGTTTAATTGGAGCAGAAACAATGTTTTCTCTCTTTTGAATTCTCATACAATAAATAAATAATTAATAAGTAATAATCTAGAATAAATAAAATAAAAAATGATCAAATAGCCAAATTATAAACTTACAATTTGTAACTGTGTGAAAGAAAATAATCTATTACTGGATTAATAATTTGTTTTAACTCTACTCCGAGGAAAAAAAATTAGTGTAGATATTGGGAACAAAATACTTAGGAAACTTTGAAACACTGGAACACGAAAGAGAGTTGAAAATACTCAGTTTGTCCCATAATTCCCAATTCTTTTAGAATGACTTTTGATTGTCAAAAGTACAACGGATAAGCTTATAGCTATCAATACACTGAGAATAAGACTTAATGTATGGTACAGAATGTTTTCCTTAGGAAAGCTTCTGAGTCACTATGAGACAAAAATAATGTGTGAACAAGATTCAGTTATGTAAACAACATCTAGCATTGCATCTGAGAAGGAGCTGATTCTGTATCAATCTATGTTTTATTTAATTACATTTATTTAAAGTAGAATTCATTAGCTGGCAAATCTGATTAATTTCTATGTGTACACTTATAGTTTAGATCTCAAGCAAGATGGAGTTCCCTTAAATTTGCAAGATTTTGGTAAAATATTATAAAAATATACCTCAGTTCTAATAACTCATTCGCAGGTCCTGATCCTGCAAAAAGAGCACACACAGGTATCTACACACTTATAGTTACATAGATCCTTCTAAACACAACTGGTGAACATTTTTGTATGTTTCTGTACTCCTCTGGAGATCAACGAAAATGCTCTCCTGAGCATGAAAGTCCATGGCATGGGCTTTCACAAAGGCTATGGGAAAGATGTTCATTGTGGGCTTTAACCCCTTTCTGACTTTATTGCGAACCACATCCTCTAACAAATTAGCAGACCTACAGATGTTTTATCAGCTGCACAAGAAGACAAGGTTGAGCTAAGAACAGGATGGTGTGCAGGTCTTATTCTTGTGTTACTAAAATAAAGAGGTTGACCATTTAAGAAATGAGGCTGGTTTATAGTGACTCTAAGGATAATTCTGCAGTGCATTCTCAATATACATTAAGATAAAATCTGGTTCAACTGAAGAAATATGGAATTGAAAAACCACAAACTGTCTACCCTTAAACACATCATAGAAGGAATAGAAAGAATGCTTTGTGCTGAATGCACATATGATTTAACTTGAGGAAATTAAGTGTCTTGTAGCATGTAAAAGAGATAAGGTTAATTTATCACAAACCATTGTCATTAAAATATCTGAATCTGTCTTGACATTCAAAGAAATATCCCTGTATTGACACATAACAATGAATGATGGACTTCAACTTGCATCTCCCTTTACTGTAAACGAAGCTACTGAAATCAGTAAGAATATTCCCACTGACTTTAGTAGGCTTTGTATACAGCCTAAGCATTTCTAATGATATTCTGCATATTTGAAGGGCTTGCAAGAACTGTCTTTAGAAGAATGACCCCAAAAGAGAATTAATCCAATAGGCAATAATAAGGGAATGTTATCGCATAGAAAAATCTTTCTAATCATACGGATCTCATGGTTCCACACTGAATATGAAAAGTAGTCCGGGCTATTTAATAATGAATAGCTTCCATATAGTAAATGCAAAGGATCTAGATAGTCCTTTAAATTAGTGCAAGTGTCACACAAGGCACATGACTTATCCAGAGTCTGCTTTCCAATCTGGCAAAGGATTTCTTATATACTTTGTAAAAGGGACTTTTCCAAACATTGTGGTCTCCCTTGAATGCTTTTGAATTTGAAGGAGTATTTCTGTTTTGGAGCCAAAATTATTTGTTTATAAAATGTATAAACAATTCAGAAGAAAATAATGAAATTCTTACGGACAGCTCTGGGGTGTGTGTCATAAATACTAAAATAAGAATCATGCCCTAACTTCTTCAAGACTCATTGTCGTGGTTTGAGAGCCCCAAAATCCAATTCTCAAGTCCAAGCCCCCCTTCCACATCTCAACCCACTGTGAGATGGGTTTTCCAGACACTACACAAGACTCAGTATGGGGGAAAGGGAATTATATTATAAGCACTGTACAAATAAATAGTACAATACATCATATATATAATCTTAACTATTTCTCCTATGATAAATCAGTATTTATAATGGATCAATCTCTTCTCCCTCCAGTTAAAGTCCAGAAGGGAAAAGGAAAGATCCTTTCCACTCCCAGGGCAGCAGCCTCTCTTCTTCCATGCAGCAGCTGTAGCTGGATTGTGTAGCTGGATCTCCTTCCATTACACTCAAAGGGATCTCCTCTCCCCCCTCTCCTCCGTGGACTGAGATATCAGGGACAAGCTCGCGTCACTATGTCATATCATGAAGTGTAGAGGCATCTTCATGATGATCCATTTCCTCAGGGGATTCACCCCTGAGTCAGAACGTCTTGGGCAGCTTTCAGTTGAAGGCCTTTGCCTCAAGAGTTCTATCAGAGCTCCTGTGCTCTGTCTCAGGCTGCTAGGCTTGGCAGCAGCAGCGAGGGGGGCCAAGGTCACCCTCCCCGCATTCCGTCTGGTCATCCCGGTCCAGCTTCAGGAAGCCTGAGCTTCTCAGCACCTCTCTCTCTGGTGCTGCAGCACTCCAAGACTCCTCTCCTTAAATAGGAGTCCATCTCCTCCTCCTCTCTAGGAGGTCTCAGAGGGGTTTGGGGAGTTTGTTTCAGTTCTTACCCCAGTTCTTACTCTCTCTCTCTCTCTCTGTAGAGCTTAGTCCTGCTCTGTTGCTGGCTCTCTCTCCTTGCAGGAGTTCTCTCTGCATTGCTGCATGCTTGTCTTTGCTGCTTGTTCTCTTATCTCTTGGCTTTCTGCCACAGTCTATCTGTTCGCTGCTGCTCTGTCGCCACTTTTCAGTATCTTCTGCTGTCCAGTCACAGCAAAGAAACTTCCCCTAGCTCTCAACTACAGAACCTGGCCCAGTTTAGTACTGTTCCAAGTTCTTGTAGCCCCCAGCCGGGGGCTGAGGGGGGGCCTAGCCCCCAACGGGGCTCCTGCCCCTTCTCCTCGTGGTTTTACAACATGGCTACTTCTCTCCACCAACAACTACAACACCCTTCTTTTCCGGTCTGGGTGATATATTTTATATATATTTATATATATATATATATATATATATTTATATATATATTATATATATTTATATATATTTATATATATTTATATATATATATATATTTATATATCTGGGTGATATATTTTATTTTATATTTTGCAGGAGCGCTCATTGGGTCCACATCGAGGGACACCACCCCCTCGGGAGTTACCATTTTTTTAACTCCAGGTGGGAAAACATTTTTCCCCCACCACACTCATTTTTCCCTACAGAGCAATACAGCTTCAACAGAAGTGAAGTGGTCACCACACCTGACATATCCTCCTCCATAACTCCTGCACTGTGTGTTAGGTAGGACACTCTCTTGTGCTGTTAGGAATATTTGCTTAAAATTCCACAGACCAAGTAGCAAATGAAGCTCCTATTTCTCACTTTATGAGAACTATACAACTTCCCAGTAGCCTAGATAAACTCATTTTACTTCTCCCTCTCTTTGTCTCCAACTATAAGCTCTTTCACCTCATTTTCTCACTGTCCTGTTCAGGATGGGGAGCAAGAGAACAGCTGGGTGGGTTTTTAACAGCCAGCCAAAACCAAACCACTACAGTGTACAAACTTGTCTCCATCAAAAAAGATGTTTGAAACATTATTTTCCCAATACCTGCAGCTGACCAACAACAGAAATAATTTTTTAGAACACATATCAACCGGCCAACAACAAAAACCAAGCCAAAACAAGCCCTCACATACTTCCGGAGATTTATCATAGAATCATAGAATGGCTTGGGTTTGAAGGGACCTTAAAGATCACCAACCACCCTGCCATGGGCAGGGCCACCTTCCACTAGACCATAGCTGCTCAGAGCCCCATCCACTTGAACACTTCCAGGAATGAGACATCCACAACTTGTCTGGACAACCTGTTCCAATAATTCACCACTCTCACAGTGAAGAATTTCTTCCTTATAACTAATCTAAACCTATTCTCTTTCCATTTGAAGCCATTTCCCCTTGTCCTATCACTATAGGCCCTTGTAAAAAGTCCCTCTACAGCCTTTTTTAAGGCCCCATTTAGGTATTAGGAGGCTGCTGTAAGGTATATCTAGAGCACTCTCTTCTGCAGGCTGAACAGGCACAATTCTGTCAGCCTGTGATTGCAAAAATCTGTTTTGCAATCACAAACCTGTGATTGCAAAGGTTTAAGTAAGAAAAAATATTTTTGGGGGGTGGGTTGTTAACTGTTATTATATCATTGATAAAAACACTGATCAATGAACTAATCCAGGATGTCATGAAAGTATTCTACTCTTATACCACTGATATAATTTTCAAAGCACAACAAGGTTAAAACTCTGTGAAACAGTTGGCATAGTAGAAAGACCAGATGGGATTAATGCCACTGAACTGTAGCCATCTGACTGTTAGTTGCTAGTATAAGAGACTAGACTACTTTAATTCTAAACAAAAGAAGAAGGTTAGACTTTTCCAGAAGGTGGCTCAGTTCATCCTGAAATAAGTCTGTAATAGGAGGAAAGACCTGACAGAGGATCCTGTCTAATTTAATCTACATTTTTATACAGGAGAAATGGAAAACCATCCATTCTTCTGTACTAGCTCAAATTAATATTTTTAATCTATATGTATTTTCATATCCAAGTTCTCTATGGTATGCTTTGTTATAGACTTGTGTCATTCTTGTTTATATCAATAATTTTTCACACATTCTGTCATTAGGTTTTGGATTGCTGTTTGATTTTTGCTTCTTTAACAATATTTAAGGTTTGGGGTTGGGGTTTTGTTTGTTTTGATACGTCAGTTAAAATAATTTGATATTTATTTTGAGTTCAAATGTAGATTCAAAACCCCCTGAATTTAATATTTACAATGTATCAGTCTACATGTGATCTACATGTCCAAGCTTCATTATAGCGAGGAGACATAAGATACTTAGTACTGGATATGATTTGTTATGTTCAAATATATCAAGACTTCTGGGACAGACAGATATGACAAAGGACGTACTGGAAGAAAATACTTTTCTGAAGCTAAAGTTTCAGTGTGATACCCTGGGTCTTCTGTTTTGGGTGGTATTCCATATGTATGTTTAGGCAAACTGATTGGATTTTTTGCTGACAAGCAGATACCTACTTAGTAAATCACTAAATTTAGGTGCTGAAATGTGATGCCTTAAAAAGTAAAAGTATTTTACTCCCAGATGTCACACTGCCCATTCTTCTCCAAAATATTTCAGAAGAAAGTGTAACAGCTAACAAGTTTAATAATGTTACAGTGGATGCTCCTGCATTTATATAGAGTAGTCTTACTCATAATTCCTTGGAATAATAACATTCTAAGTTTGTATTTGTTTACAGCCATAAAGTAAATAAAATATCACAGCTAAAATCCAGTCACATAAAAAATCATAATATTAAGGTCAGAAGAAACAATCCACATATTTACCTTTAAACAACATACTTCTCCTTCTCCAAGACAGCAGGCTTTGTGAGAATTAAAAGGCAAAGAATGTTGCAAATTTTGAGCTGTTGACATAATCCCAGGTTGTGTTTTCTCATGGCAAAAATGGTCCGGGTACTTACCTTGTTGAAAAACTAATGGCAAAGTGTTAATCAGAGAATTGCAATCATATTGGAAAAATGAAGGAAAGAGAAGAATGAGAAGAGAGAGACCTAAATCTATCTCATTTTTCTATTTTTGATTTTGACAATTTAAGAATCCTTATTCTTAATGAGTCTTACCTTATAAATGACACCCAGTTGCAGAGGAAGGGAGTGTAAGGAGCTTTTGGCATCAGAATTCAAAAATATTTTAGGCAAAGTAGATAAGCTGTCTTAAGGAAAAAGCATGAAATTCAATAAGTACAAATGCAAGGTGCTCTTAGACAAAAAATAACTGCACAAATACAAGATAAGTGAAATTATTGCTAAGTATTACTTCAGTAGAAAAAAAATCTGGGAGTCCCAGGAATGAAAAGGTAAATGAGGCAACACAGGATTCCATGAACAGATGATACCCAGGTCTGCTGGAGAATAAAAAAGCTGCTCATCCACATTAACTTTCTGTGTATGTTCCTCACAAAGTTTTGTGGGTAAATCTGCAGGTCCCTAAGGGCTTACAGTCTTTCCATCAGTACTTGCAGCATGAACTGGGAGAGGGAAAACCCTATGCTTCTGACTATCTCCTCTGCTCTTGGGGAAGGCAATGGCATCTGGAAGAAAAGTTGATGCCTCTCCACAGACACACTAAAATTTTTCACAGAAAGCTCAGATATGATCTGCCACAAGTCAGATAAGATGTGCAAACAGCTTATTGGTGTATTTGGGCAACACTATGTATTAGTAGAAACCAGAAATTCAGACTGCTCTCAGGTACAGTCTCTTAGCTGTAATGAAGATACAACCAGTCAGATCGATTTTATGTTCCAGACAGGAGATTGCCTTGGCAGTTAATTTTGTGATTATGAGAGCGTTTTTACTTGTGTGAATATTGTTTCAAGAGTAACTTATTTCAGAAATTCTCAATAATGAGTCTGGTTATATTTCTGGAAACATAAAATAAATAAAAATAAAATACTAAGGTAAATAAATACATATAAAATACTAACACTGCAGAATTAGATATAACTCTAAACCTATTGACTTCCTGATTTATAGCTTCCTGGAACTTCATAATTTCTGAAAATTCAATCTATTGAAACTTTTCTCACATTTAATCTCAGTATAGCTGAACATCTGTCATCTTGCACGGTTATTTTACAACCAGCATTTGCTGTCTACACCTATGTATGTTTAGCTGGTAAATACCTGTTATGTTTCAACTTCAGTTTTCTGCTTTTTGGTATACAAGGACATTTTCATTATCAAAGAAATACAAAACAACACAGAGTCTTGTTATGTACATCAGACGTGTGTAATTTTCCATAACCATAAATAAGAGCTTGAATAACCTTGATCTTCTATTCTGTCATATTGTTTTTAAGCTGATGTAACACCATTGACATCAATGGACTTACCCCAGTATGAAATTGGTGTAATGGAGTGGAAAATCATTGCCGAAATCTCTAAGGGGATATTCAAAGTTCCCTTTACTGTAAGCTGTGTATTAGACTGGAAGATCCATAGTTTGTATTTCCATGTTTTGATGTGTATATCAAATGATAAAGAACTGTAAAACACTCTAAATTGGAAGCTATTCATAACCTTTCTTAATTAAGCATGAAATATTTAATTTTTAAATTGTCATTTTTACTGTATGTTTAAGTATCTACTCAATGTCACAATTAATTTTAACTTTGGAGAAAAATATGATGTGTAGCAATTTAATTTCATACTATACACTACCAAAGTCAACATAATTCGTGGAAATGTAAATTAAATGAGTTGGTTTTTCTTTTTCAACTGAATGATATATGGAGAAGGAGCTTTTACAAAGCTACTTAGCAGACAAGATCAAGATTTCATAAGCCTGAGTGTTCATCTAAATATTAGTTGTAGTTAACTTCTAAATTAGTAACCGTGTACAGGTCTTTGTATTTTTCAAGTAATTTTCCTGAGAGAAGTCAGATTAAACTGTCTTGATTTTCCTTCCCTAATTAAAAGATCAACATGTGACTGTCAAGTGGAAAATAAGGATATTATGTATCTGTTCAGTTTCATACTTGATTTCCTATGAATTTCTGTTACAAGATGATGAAAATACGAACCACAAACCACTTTTTTTTTCAAGCAGAGTGACACACATGGTTTCATTTTTCTTTCACCTCTACAAAAAGTGAATCTAGCTTTCAAAGCAAAAATGATAATTGAGCAGAGTTGTATTAGTGGGAAATGTAGATAACAATGTGGGTTTTGACCACCTTGTGAAATTTTATTACGGTTAGGAAGAGCTTTGTCAAATCAGTTGTATATAATTTATTTTATTCTTCCATTACTTCACATTTTAAAGAGGCAAGATCCTGTTTTTTCAGCTATCAGTGAATAAAACATTTCCTGAATACTTAACTTCCTTAAGAAGACAAATTCTTTTTCCTACCCTTCTTTTATTGTAAGCATTCTTTCTCACACAGAACATATTGTTTAGAGTCTTGAGCAGTTTAATATGTAAATTTTTCACGTTGTTTCTTATACACTGTATTTTTGAACTATTGGTGAGAAAATTCTCTCTTAAGCAAAAGAAAGATGAAGTCAAAAGAAAGGAAACTGTGCTAAACCAAAAATGCTGTGTGATTTACTTTTGTAAAATTTCATATAGAAACATGAATTTGAAAGTGTTCCACAGACGGTATTAGTGGTATTGTCAATACTTTTTCGCTTCACACGGGGTATTTTGCATGTCCTAAGCATGGTAGGTCTAATTCCCTGTCTCCTGTGCTTTGTCATATTATTTTCCCCTGGGAAATGTGCTATCACATCAGAATTATCTATTCATTTGCAGTCGCACTTTATGTTTGCTTCATGGAGGGAAGTGAGTATGTAATGGGCAAGGCAGCAGGGACTGGTGTTAACAAGGTCCTAATTTGCTTTCTCAGCATCAGAAATTACTCCAAGGAAAAGTTTCTGTTGCAGCTCTGCAGAGAATTATGGCAAATTATTTACTCTTTGCCAACCATTCACTCTGATGTTATCTCTGTTGATTTGGGTTTCAGGTGGAGTTTATGGATGATATTCAAACTGGATCTTTTCTACACTTCCAGCTTTCTTCCAGAGCAACCTAAAGTCAGATTTCAATAGACACTGTGGTCCTCCCTATGAATTGCACTGATCTGGGATCATCCTATTCCTAATCGTCTGTGCATCTGAAAACCTCAGTAATTTCAGCTGGCATTTTTGTAGCTTAGGGATTTAGGCCTGGGTCCTAATTAACTATTTCAATTTAGGTTTTGTGTCTGATTTTGATTAAGAATATCTGGAAGAGAAAGGTTTATTTTCTCCAGATACATTTTCATTTTATCTTCACATTCTCTGAATTTAATTCATTTTGTCATTAATCTTTATTTAACGACCATTTTCTTTTGTCAATAGCTACAGAATAGCTTTATTAAATTAAAATGACATTTGTAGTAGTTTCTCACTTCTTTTTGATCACTCTTGTGAGTGTAAATATCAGTCATAAAAATTTATTCATAATTCCTTAAATAGAGTCACATTCAGAAACCAGTTTTCAGCTCTGTGCTTATAAAATGATCAAAACTATTGTTAACTGCTCCTCAAAAAAATAGGGAGGATGAAGATTTTGAAGTGATACTTGAATATGTGTGTCTAGTACTCAGAACACTGGTACTCTCTATTTACTCTTCTAGCAAAATTCTTTCTTTATCTGTTGGTCTCAATTTGTTTTGATTAATATGACAAAACTATCCTGAACACTGCTCTACTGCTTGGTTAAGATAAACTAGTGTTGTTCTGAACTGTTCCACCAGGAAAGAGCAGTGAACAAATTCCTCATTTCTCAATGAATTTTAGTTGGTGTGTGCTAGCCCAATACTACATATCTTTGATACTTACACAACCCCTTTCCATTCGGGCTGTGCTGAAGTGAAAATTTTTATCATTTAGTTTCTTCTCACTACCCACTAGTTGGCAGTCAACCTGCAGCTTTTCAGTCACTAACTTTTTTCATGTGAGTGTTGCCTAGCATAGTGTGGGCAAAATCAGTTGTATTGGTGCAAATTTCTTAATTAAAATGTTCAGTCCAGTCTGCGACACAACAGAGTGCTCTCACACAGCACTGGTAACAAAAGTGTGTGTGGAACTACCCCTAGCAAGGGACTGCTAATGTGCAACTGGGGATGCAGTGACTTTCCCACAATTCTGCTCAATCTCACACCGGTCAAAACTCGTTTTGATATCAGTAAATTTTCTCCGTTAGTCTAATCTTAATTAGGACAATTCTAGAATTCCCCATCAGCTGTATTGCACTGCATGAGGACTAATTGATTTCAGCTGGACTATTTATAAACACGGACATCTACTTATGCAGCTGAGCAAGAGCTGGCATAACTGAGCTTTAACAGATGTCCAATTTCAAGATGCTGGGCTTAGTTTTTGCTATGATTCTGATCATAGAGTTTCTTTTCATAGAATGTTTGAATTGTATTTTACAGATTATTAATGTCAAGGTATAAGTAAAGTGTTTCTTAAAAAAAAAAGAAATATTGCTAACTTTTGAAGCTGTCATTAGCTGATTATAAATAAATACTTTTCTAAAGGAGTTGATCATGTATTTTTAGAGGACTCTGTGATATTAAAAAATATATCATATGAAAAAACTAATAACTGACAGAGGTCACAGTTACATAAAGAAGAATTGAAAAATGGAAGAATATAAGAAAGAAAGAACCACTTGCAATCATGGAGGAGACAGATACATCAGTGCAAAGTTGTCACAGTTCAGCTCAGGATCAAGCTGGCTGCAGGAATCATCATAAATATCTGACAGGTTGAGGTTAAAGAAAGTATCTGAGCATTACAATGGCTTAATAATAGAACCAGGTTTGAGTGTACAGATTTGTTGAACACTTAAAACTCCTGGGTTTTTTTGAATAAATTGACAGCTATTAACAGGTGTTTTTTATTGTTTTTGTTTTATAATCTATCTTAGAGAAGATAAGGCTTTAAAAGGATTTAATTCTTAATTTAATTTTATTAGTGGAATTTGGAAAGGGTGGCTGATTCTAAGGAGGATTTTGATTCAATATTGTGAGTTAATATCATAATACATCATCCAACATTTAGCGATCAAAATTATCTTGGAAGATTTCAAGTTACTAAATTTTGCTCATAGAAATTCTTAATCTAGAAATCTATGAATGCTTTTGTAGTATGATGGTACTATCAAAATACAGTAAAAAATGAATAAAGCACTTGAAAATATTTCCTCTGCAAATGTAAGATAGTGTCATGTCAGCATAAGATACCAGCTAATGTACATTACAGCTTTGAAATTTGAAATTATCACAATAGGAAGAAATGCATCAACTTACATACTGATAGCAATTTTCTCATTGTTTCTGCTGATCTGTAAACTCAAAAAAAATTGTTAAATGCTATAAATGTCTTTATTAAAATTACAATTTCAGCCTAATTTATTTTAACAAGAATTGTAATGTATTCTGCCCTTTGATCTCTTAGCTTGAAACGCTGCCTGTTGTTCCATTATTCCACCATCCATTTGCAGATAACAATACATCAGAACCTTTTTCTTGCTGCAGAAACAATGCCCTTTATTTGAGAAAGGACATTGTTTTGACAGATAAAGTAGGCATTTGATAAATTGGAACAGGTTCTGAATTATTTTGAGGGGAATGTGTGCTACATCTGTCTGCTGATTTTCCACTGAAGCAGTGCTTAACTTTCTTGTCTGTTTGTGATTTATTGAGCTGCAGAAAAGGTTAGGAAAATTTCATGGCTCTCCTCTTATAATTTGTAAGTGAATCAAAAAGCATTTGTTACTGTTTATGATGCTCAAAAGACAGAATTACCCCAAAACATTTATACACAACAAAGACTGTAGTGACAACAACAACAAAGGTAAACAAAATAATGATCTTCTAAATTATTAATTATACAAATACAACACTGAAAACAAATTCAGCTGTTGAAATGCCTGGTATGTTGTTAAAGATTTGGGTGTCTATTCAGACACATTTTTAAAGGATATAATTAGAGAGTCTTATTACATATATTTTTTCAAAATAGTTCTATAGTTTAATACTATATCAAAAACTTCTCACAAGCTAATGTAAAATCCTGACCACAAGGAAGTCAAATGACCTGTATTACTCAGCATTTGGATCTGAATTTAATTGCTGGAACAGAGACTATTTTTTGTTGTTTGAGACATCCTGTGGGATCCTGTCTAACCTGCAAATGGAAACGCCATTATATATGGTTTTCTTCAGTAACCTGTGGCATTTCAAATGGCATGCCTGTATTTAGGCAACCAAATCAAGCTGTAAGGATGAAATCCATCTTCAGACTGTTGATCCTAAAATTCAGTAGTTTCAATGTAAGTGTTCATCTATGAGCCAAGATTTTAAGCTTTCATTATAGTTAATGGAGAGTTTATTAAAACTTCGAGTGTAATCTGGTGAAGCTGGAGGAACTCACTAATTTTATCATTTTATTTGTGTGAAAATAATTTTGATGCTTTCTATTTCTCTATTCTTTTTATTTCATTCATCTTAGATGATACACAACTATATTATAATGAATATTAGGTATATACAAAAATATAAAACAGTAGATGAGATGCCTCTGAGGAATAGCTCCTTCATTCACTGAAACACAACTACTGTATATGGCCTTTGTTTTGACATTTAACCCTCAAAAGTTAAACTTGCTTGGTTGGTTTCTTTTTCTATAAACTTTCTGCTGTTGATCTAACTCCCATGCTGTATATTTTTAAAAATTCTTCATTAATAACTTATACAGGGAAAGCACACATGAAATTGTGTTCACTGGTAGATGTAAATTCAGTAGTTATTATCCATCTGGGATTTGTTTTTGCTACCAGTTTATTTTCCCATTTGAGAATGATTGTGAAAAACTAACAAAGTGACATGATGCACCTCACAGGTTTAAGATATACAGTTACATTATAAATGCCTTATCCCATTGTAATTATAAATTATTTACTTATTGTTTGACATCAAAAACCAAGTGTATTCAGTTGCTCCCAATCACAACAGCTGCTACAGAACAGATAAGATACATTGGCAAACCATGTTCCATAGAAACAGGAAAATATTTCTAAAGTTTCATGACATCTGGTGTCCCCAAGCAACCAAAACTGCACACTCAATAATAAAAAGGTTCAATGCCATTAAATATTCTACAATTTAAGAAATATTTCTTGTACAATTCTATAATTAAAAATTGTCCATTTTCTTTTTGTGTCTCTGTGTGTGTGTGTGTGTGTGTGTCTGTGTCTGTGTCTGTGTCTGTGTGTGAGGGTAGTCAATGACACTTGCTTTATAATATATTGGACAAAAAAAGGAAATAAAGAATTAGTGAGTCAGGGAATCATGATATTTTTACCAATGACAGAAATGTAGAAAGAAGACTCTTCAAATTACAGGAGAGGAATACGATTTGATATTAATCAAGGTAGAAGAAATAATAGAAATTAACAGTATCAAAGGACTTTGTTTACCATACCAAGTTTTGGTAGCAGGAGGACTACAGGGATGTCTTCTGTGAGATCAGAAGCTGTACCCCCCTCAGAGCCAGTTTCAGTTGATTCTGAATTGATCCCACACTGTACAAAACTTACCTGCTCTGCAATGCTGCTGGGTCCTCTATGATAGCATGTTTATAAAAGGGTAAAAAATAGTATGCAGAAGCTGTGAGTGAGAGGAGTGAGAAAATGTGAGAGAAACAGCCCTACAGACTCCAAGGTGAGAGAAGAAGGAAGGGAGGAGGTGCTCCAGGCACTAGATCAGAGTTTCCCCTGCAGCCCATGGAAGACCATGTCAAAGCAAGTGTCCCCGCTGCAGCCTGTAGAAGACCCTACACCGAAGCAGGTGGACATGCCCTGAAGGAAGCTGCAGCCCGGGGAATAATAGAGTGGCTTGATGGGCACTCTGGCAATCTGGGAAATCTGGCAGCCAGCCAATTTAACCCACCACAGACTTTCAAATCAAAAGGAAAATTCTCTGTCTTGAAAAATCATCCAAACAGGTTGTTAATGTTTTTCTGCAGGTGTGGGTACAGTTATCAAGAGTAGCATTTACTGTGTGTTCTGAAACATAGAAAGATAAGTTAGAGGGAAAAAAACCACAACAAACTGTATTGCATTCCAGGAATATATTCTAAAAAAATACTTACAATAGATACAGTAGTATGTTGTGTATACATTTATTTAAAGTATACTACGGGTGGTTACAATTCATATTATATAGGTATAACAATAACATTTCCAAGTTGTCCAAACTACTTGTAATATCTGTGTCCTTAACTCTCTGTGAGCAGGCATTGAGCAAAAGTGGTAGAAAAAAAACCCCAAACAACTAAACAGCTACCCCAGACAATAAGAACAACAAAAAATACCACAAAAAAGAAACCCTGCTTTACTTCCACTCTTCAACTATCCCAATTCACAGTCTCATACACCAATATAATGAACAAAGCATAACAGTAAAATTCATTTTGAAAATATACATGCTGCTCCACTAGAGTTGTGGATGGCACAGGCACCTTTTTCTTCTGTTTGCGAGTTGACCTAATGCCTGCTCAGACTGCCTGCTCGCATTGCTCTGCACTGCCCTGCTCAAGGTATACTGAAATAGTGAAGGTCAAATCTTGTTTTTACTTTCAGTGACCTCTGTGCTTAATCTACAACCAAGTGGTATTGAGGTGACTTATTTATTGTTTAAACCCTTATGCCTCCTATTCAGCAAACATCCTGAGAAGGCTGCTGAATGAATAATAAAAGACATGTTCAAAGGCAGGGGGATATTCACAAGGAAGCAAGTGACTATAGAGCTGGTAATGTGATGTTATAGTTAGGGCTGGAATGGTATTTTCATTCAAAGTAGCATTTTTCAAATGCTTTTCATTTCACTACCTGTCAGGAGGATATTTCTCATGCTTGTTCTTCCCCCTCAACACAGTATTTTGGAAAGAGTGGTAAAATTCTATTGAGCTATATTTGAGAGTTTAATATTGAAAATCTATTTTCAATAGCTAGGGAATTATTCAGACTCATCTCTCATTCTCAGATAGTTCCATATGTTTTATTCAGAATACTGTAAGGACTACTTCCCCTAAACCAGTCAACTTTTAATTAAGTTGATATTAAGAGAAGTACATACAGTATTTCAAATTGAGTTTGTCAAGGGTTCAGAAAAATGTCTATGACTTATTTGCTGACTTTTATTTTTGAAAATACACATTTTTATTAAAAAAAAAGATTTCATGTGATTAAGAATGTCTTATCTGCTTGCATATCACTGTGCAGTTTATATAGGATAATGAACATCTAACATTTGACATCAAATAGGGATGACAATTTTAAAATGGACCACATTTTAAACACTCATCAACTACTAAAACTTTTTATTGCTCAAGTCATGGTAGTGGGATGCGTCCTTCTGTTTTCAACTTCTCTATTAACAATGTTAATACTTTCTTAATTTCAACGTTTTATTGGCTCGGCCTTTGATTTTTTGGGGGGTTTTAAAAAATTTTTTATTTTTATTTCTCAGTTTGCTTTCTAAACCAGTGAAGGGTTATACGTGTGAACAGTGCAGACCTGTGAGGAACAGTAACTTTCTACCCCTATCAACTGCAAGCAGATTTTCTCCTAAATCAGACCTCGTGTCTTATAGAAAAAATTGCAGCATGTTGAGATTGGACATTTGAATCTGTCTCCAGCCACTAACTGCCTATCCTACTTGTGGAAGATGCCATCTCTGGAACAGGAAGAGCCAAATTGTTTCCCAGCATTTTCTTGAACTTACAGCCAGTCACATTAAAGTAAACTAATGCTGAATTCAAGTTTCTTTAGCACATTAGCCATGATTAAGATCTAGGTTTTCATTCATCTGCCCTTGCCATAGGGACAGCAGCCTCTGATAACAGGCTGGGGCAGATGTGTGAGATGAAAAATGCATTAGTTTAATTCATAGCCAAATATGTGTCAACACTGTTAATGTAAATGGGCATAACTCCATTCAGGTCACCAGCAGAGGGTCCAAGTATACAGACTGAAAAAAAACCCCAAACAAAAACAAAACCAGAAACCAAAGACAAAAAAAAAATCAAAAATAACCAAAACAACAAACAAAAACAAAATAATGAAAAAAACCCACCAAAACAAAAAAAAACAAACAGAAAAAAACCCAAACCAAAACAAAACAAAAAGCTAGGAACACTTTATGTCATCCATAAGCTTAGAGCTCTTTAAAAACAGATCACTCCACTAAAGTCAATAATACTGAAAGAAAAAAAAACCTTGAAAAAAGTTTGAGACCTATCTGATTTATAGAATCTTTTTTTTTGTTATTATTTTCACCACCGTGTAAGCTGTCATCTGATAAAATCTATCGTCTATTTGTCTATTACAAGAAAAAATATTTCTCTTGCTAACTGTTGCCATCAGACACTGTGGAAAACTCATGAGACATTAACAGCTCAAAAGAAAATAATTTTAAATCATCTCACTCTGAATTGATAGTGAAGCTATGATTGTGATTATAAATTACTGATAATGATTAGGTTTTCAGCACTTATCTCACAGTTATTTTAAACCCGATAATCATTTAGAAAAGAAAGATTTGAGTTCAGTCATATATCTCTGCAACATTATCTTGGCTTTCTTTTTCTAGACTTTATCTCTGTTCAAAACCAACTTTCATATGCACACAAAAATGAAAGGACATGCTGCTTGGCAATAGAAAGCCCAAGGCTAAATTTCACCACAGGGATACTGAGAATACCCTAACCAAAAGTTTATTGCTTAATGGTAGATGCATTTTGGGGGGAAATGTGATGAGAGTAAAGGGAAGACAACACTATTTTATAATATATATATCATCATCATCATCATCATCATCATGGCTGGGCTTTGTGAATGAAGATTAGGGAAAGGTCTCTACCCACGTTTGACACAAGTGCGCTGGTAGCTAAAAAGGCCAATATGAGACAGGCATGTCCAGTTGCAAAAGGCACAGCAGAAAGACTCCTGAGGTGGTAAATTCTGCAAGGCACAATTCTTTCTGTGTTGTCTTTTCTCCTCAAGGGTGATCCTGCGTGCGTTCTCAAAGGCATCAGCAGCGTTATAGATGGTGTGTCTCCAGACCTCCCGATTGGAGGCCAGAGTAGACCAGTTATGGTGATCAATATGGCCAAGGCTGAGATGTTGTTTCAGGGAGTCCTTGTGTCTTCTCTTTGGGGCTCCTCTCATGCAGCAGCCAGTGGCAAGTTCACCATAAAGCAAGATCTTAGGGAGGCGGTGGTCCTTCATCCTTGAGACGTGCCCTGCCCAGCGCAGTTGTGTTCTCAGCAACATGGCCTCAATACTTGTGACTGCTGCTTGCTCTAGAACAGATGTATTGGTTACATAATCTGACCAGTGGATGTTTAGGATTGTACGGAGACAGCGTTGATGGAAGCGTTCTAGGAGTCGCAGGTGGTGGCGGTAGATGACTCATGATTCAGATCCATATAAGAGAGTAGACAGCACAATGGCTCTGGAAACACTGATCTTTGTACTTTTCTTCAAGTGTTTATTTCGCCAAACTCTTTTATGAAGCACTATATGCCTTTGCTAACCTGTTGTCTATCTCTCCGTCAATCTTACCATCCGAGGAGATGAGGCTACCCAGGTAATTAAACTGCTGGATTGATTTGAGCTAATGGTGATATGGGGATGATGGAAGACTTCCTGAGGTGCTGGTTGATAAAGAACTTCTGTTTTCTTTAAACTGACTTCCAGCACAAAGAGCTCAGCAGCGTCTGCAAAGCAGAATGTTAAACGCTGCAGAGCTGCTTCTGTGTGAGCAACAAGGGGGGCGTCATCAACATAGAACACCCACCCTTTAATCCTAAAGTTCATCTGCCAGGGCCGAGCGAGTTTGGACGTTGTCAGCGAGGTCCTCAGGACATAGGTTTAATTAGAGTGACCTTCTCTTAAGTATATATATATTATATATATATATATATATAAAATAGTATATATAATAGTAAAGGGATACAAAGTAAATAATCCCAGTCTTTCAAAGAAAAATATTCAGCCTTTATAATCTTGTTGAATTTGTTAGTTGTGAGAAAAGTATTGCCATTAAATAAATGTATATATATAGATATGCATACAGAGATTAGGAATTTATAGTGATGTCATAAGATTGATAAATCAGGACAGTTTGAAACTTTAAAATTTATTAAATTAATTCTTCAATAGCACCTTTGTTAATGGTAACTTCTTGTACCTTATTAATCATCAACATTAATCACCCAAAACCTTTAGTCTTACTTCTTAAATTGGATCCCAGTATACAGTACTGTAAAGCAGTGATATTATTTAAATTTATTTAGCTCTGATGATCCTTGATGTTTCATTGAGCTGATGGTGATCAGCCTTGAAGCTCTTTAAGGCAAGTTGCAGCTGAAGTTACCTTACATTCTTCTGCAGTTTTGTTCACCAATGTACTATGTTTTATTCAATTGCTCCTGCTCCCCTTCAAAAGAGGAGTGTCTCCTTTGCTCCCCTTGTTGCGTATATTCATTTTGGTTTGTTTGGCAGAGTATTCTACCTATTTTCAGTCCTTTGGCTTTGCCCTTTGTCTACCCAGGTTTTTTGCTTAGATGCTTGCTCCTCACGTGGAGCAGCAAGATCACATGGATTGCTGCTGTAAAATGCTTATACGTTGTATATGTATATTATATGGTTATACACCATCATTAGTTGCACTATTTTAGTATGCTTTTATTTGAGTTTGAGGCAAAATAATAAAAATTATATCCTGATAAATACATTTTTAATTTATAGATGTCTCAGGGTTCTATTTTGGCTTGAGGACAAACTCCCCCTCCATGCTGCAGGGATCCATCAGGGTTGTGTAAATGGCTACAAAGTCATAGTCAGAACCTTTGATTTTAGTCTTCTTCAATGGAACATGAAAACATGGTCTCATAATGTGATTGCTCACTTGCTTATTCTTGCAAGTAGAGTTGATCTGCATGTGTGACAGGAAAAAGCTCAATATGTATTCTGCAAAAGAATCAATAAAAATGGATTCTAAATCTTTGTCTTTCTTCCTGTTTAGAAACAACCCAAATATTATGAACTATGGATGCATGCTTTTCCACTACTTTCTCAAGAGGTTGCAGTCAATGTACTTCAGAAATGTTTCCTAGTGTATTGGCCTTAAGATTTGCTATAATTCAGTGATATTTTTTTTTTCTCTTTTAAGTATTTGCCAAGCTTTCTTAAAAGTCTTGGGATTTTCAGTGAGGTTTTGTTAAATAAGTTTTGATCAAGGTGTCATTTGTACTGGCATTTGTTTGAGATTTTAAGAGTATTCTTTTGGTAGCTAGCTGTAGAAGGGGACCTTGAAACACTGCAAACTTTTGTTTCTATGCACCATACTCCATTTAAGAGTTTAATCTGTAAGGTTCACCAGACAAACTAAAAATCAATATATTTACTTTGGGAAGGAGAAAAAAGAGGAAGGTGCCATCGCAGTGTTAGGGGAAGCTGTTGATTGCCTGAGGATTGCAACAGGAATGTGACAATAGGATACTCAGCAGTAGACAAAAGGCAAGTCTGAATTAGTTTCTCACTTTGATTATGAAGACTTAAGGAAGGTGCTTCTGTGAAGCTGGATTCATAAACACGTGTTCCTGTCTGCAACTAGATATGGCAATTTATTATTTGAGCACCAAATATACCTTCCGCATGAAACATCTGATGCTACAGATCCTCTTGCAAAATATCTTACCTGTTTCTTAGTAAGATTCCTGGCCTCTGTTTATTTCTAAACCAAAAAAGACCAAGCCTGCTGCATCCTTTGAAAACTGTGAGCAATAGACTGAATTAATTAGAATCACTTTGTAATCCGGCTGTTAAGGTGGAGCTACTACTCAGACAGGAAGGTAAGTGTAATGTATACCATAATGTCACATAGATAAACCTACCATGTAGCCATAAGTGTTAAGGGTATCCTGGCAATCATGTTATCCAGGAATTTTGATCTCACTTTCTCTGACTATTTATTTAATTTCAGGGAGAAGAAAGCCCAAGAGCTGAAAGCAATCCTTGGAGTGATAAAGGGAATTCTGTGTAAAAATTCAGGGAAAAAAAAATTGTCATTATCTGTAAACTATAAATTCATCCCCTCCTTCGCTGCATGTCCTTATTCTAATTTAATTTCTCTTTTTTTTTTTTAACTCTTCCTGCAAAATCAATTTTCATACTTGACCATAAAATGGAAACCAAACTCGCTGCCAGAGGAAGAAGCAAAATTGAGTTCTCATTTCCTGGATGAGGGTTGTAATTATTACATTTCAAATTTTGAGTATTTTGCAATTAAATTACTCTGATGAATGAAATAACTGTCACTCACAATGTTATTGTAATTACAGTGACAAAGGTAACATGGTGTTTGTAGAGTGATTTGATATGTTTTACTAAAGCAGTATAGGTGGAAAAAATAAAATAAATTTTACAACCATTTTACAACTTCTGCCTTTAACAGAAGTAATGAACTTCAAAGCTAAATACAAACTGAGAATAATACCTCTGAGTTTAATTATATTTACATTGGCTAGACTGAATTCAAGGAAAGCAACCCCTCTCCTGTGCAGCAGAGGTGATGCTACCAGGGTGCAAGGCAATCACGAGATGAGGTTTTTAAATGATTTTTCCTCAAAATGAGGTACCTACATGTTAAGTTGCACAGCTCTGATAGTGTACAGCTCTGGTAACACTTTTATCCTCATGCTTTAAATTGTCTTAATATTATTGCTTTACAGTTATCTCTGGTTTATTTAAGATCTATTTTTTTAATATGCTAACCTTCATACTCAAGACTATATAACACTTTTTAAAGTTCTGCTTATGTTCCTAACCTTTCTAGGTCACTTTGCTTTGTATCTTTTCTCAATGATGTTTGCAACACATTATAATTTGGTATCATCTGCAAATTTAATTAATGTGCTGTTTACCTCATCTTCCAGATAAATTACAGATACATATTCTCAGTTCAACAGTCAAACACCATCTGCAGCCTCTCTCTATCTCTCAGGCACACCCTGCACTTGCCCTTCTACACATGTACATATTCCAGTCCATCTGGATATCTTTACACAAAACTCGTACTCATGAATTGGGATAACCCTCTAAGTTCCATTCTATTCATGGAAGGATGATACCATTGCAGGTATGAATTATTAAAGTTTTTCAAGAGATCTGCTAATTAGAGATTCTTTTCCATGATACCAAGACGATAACTGAGATGACAGTGTGTGAACATTTAGGGGAATATTTTCCAAAACACCTATTAAACTTTCAATATATGAACTGGAATTTGAAGCACACCACACTGTGATTAGTCAGGTCTTAGTTTCTCTTGACCAAACCACCAAATATTACTGGGACTCCCTTACTGTGGACACTGAAAAACTGAACAGCTGAAGTGCACTTGGAATCCAGAATAGGCAACCTTGTAGATCAGGGTGAAGTAGTTCTGAATATACAGCCTATACAAAGCATTCAGTTTAGTAGTATCACTACTGACAGTAGTCAGTCTGACAGTCCAGACTGCCTTTATAATCGTTGGACAGAACTGGCAATGTCAAGGCATTATTCATTTCTCTACTTGTAAACAGCTGTTTTACAATGGGATGAATTGCTCTGAAAAGGGCTACAGTCATTTATTCAGATACAGACATTACAATATAGTTCAATCTACACTATAGGCTTTTGAAAAGACCATATAAAAATGTTGCATATAAGAGAATTATTTGCATATATATTAAAATGGGAAGCATTTCCTAGCTTCCTTCTCTAACTTAATAGTCTTAGTAAATGGGAATAGAAGGGAGAATCCAACAAGGCCATCAAAATTGTAACCTTTTGTCACACTTCATATATAACTAGAGGTGCAACATAGGTCGCAGTAGTAGCTGAAAGACTTTTAAGAAAAAAGAGATCTTGAAAGTAGAGAATGTGCTTTGACAAAAATTAAAACTAAAAATTAAAAATTAAAAAGATTAGCAGACCAGTAGGTGCTCTAGATATCTAGGGACCCAGTGACCTATTTTAGACTCTGGCATAGCTTTGTTGCATACAGAAATATACTAATTATGCAGAAATTAAAAAATTATTGGGCAGGCATTGTCAATAAGCATTTAGTCCGGAAGAAGTGTTAAACCCTATGTGTAGGAGTTTATTTGGCCCACTGCATGTGTGTGACTTGCATTTGACAAGTTCTCACTCATTTCTCTCACAATGCTTAAGTATTTTGTTATCTTGCTGTTAATTTTGTAGTCTTTTTCAATAGCAGCGTAATAAAAATTTCACCTGTTCCATGTTTACATTCCCATGGGAAAAGAAGGCAGTGGCATTTGACAAATACTGCGAATAATTTGGGTAGAACGTATTTTGATTTTCAGGGGTTCATGTATTCCAGAGGAAGAACATACTTTTCTTTGACGATATGCCTTTTTTTGTCATAGATATAACAGATTGTACTATGTAGCTCTTTGCTACTGAAGCAAAAATGCCAAGTTTAAATTGTCTATATTGACAAAGGTTAAAAATACATTAGAAACCAAACAAACTGGGGGCATCTGTGGGAAGGATGGTGATATAACACTGGTGCCCTTAATGCCCCATATCCAGTGAGAGATACAAGCTATCATTTTGAAAGAATGTGTATTGTATGCATTTAAATAAAATATTGAAATACAGTTTTAATGATGGCAACCCCAAAAACACTTAGCATATTCACTCAAACACAAATATTTAATCCTCTGAATTCTTTAAACCTCTATTCTCCTTTGGGAATGAAATAACTGCAGGGCTCAATTTGTACTGGTAGCTTAATGATTAAAGATGAAAAATTCTTTGCCTATGCATCTGATTTTTATATGCCTTGTTTTACTGCAAATCCCATTAAAATAAACTCTGGTTTTAGTTGCTGGGAGTAATTGGATCCAATACTTCACAACTGCAAAAAATGTTAACTCGTGTTTTGAAGGTTGGTTGCTGTAAGGGAATTGATAGTAGGGAAGGGGAAAAAAAAAAGTAGGACTCCATTATGTGAAGGCATGCAAGCAAAAAGAAACTTGCCATCTGGGTGCAGCTCTATTATTTGAGAATATTCAATCTCTAAATGAATGAACTTGATTATAATAAAAATAAAACTCTGACTTTGTCACTTAGTCTGGGCATTTCTTTTAAGAGGCCCACCTAGCATGATATAAAAGTCCTCTAAAACATTTCATACTGCACTGAGTGAACACTTAGGAATTATGAAAATGGTTTGCAGACTGAAATTCTCAGATATGGTCTGTCTAGCCTGTAGTGAGAATAACACAATTACAATAGTCATCTTCTGCAATAAAATGTTGATAAACATAGTTATTACGTATGACTTTCTCTACCACAAAGGCTATATTTTATTTATTCTATTAAAATTATAAAATAACTTTAAAATAAGAATACCAAAGTTCTGTGTGGAATACTGAACTGAAATACTGAAAGACCTATATGTTTCTCTGACACAAAACAACCATATAAATCTTCCACACACAGCTACAATTTAGTGAAATATGCAGTTTTCTGTTTTCTATTACTATCTACAGTATAACTTCTTTCTGCTGGAAGACAGATTGTGACAAATTTGCAAACAGCATCTGTATTCATACTGTTGAAGTACTAATTTATCTGGTAATAAAAACTTTGATTTCCCAAAAGGAGTGCCGGGCCTCAAAACTAATGCCTATTTTTGAGATTTAACTGAGTTTTCAGCATTAGTCATTTTCTTGTGAGTTACAGTGCTCCTATGGAAAAATATACAACTTAACAGCAAGTACACAGAGTTAAAAGGGTCACACAAAACATAAATCTGTATGCTTAGTTTATGCATGTGTATAATTTATGTAAAGAGATAAAGTTCTGACTAGGTACACTTTCTACTGGAGAAAAAGCTTTTGTTAACAGCACTGCCCAAAAGAATAATAATGAATATTTGCAGGGTATTCCATACTGGAAAACAATTTTTACATAATAGTCAGAAAATTTAAACAGAGGGCATACCTTTGCATTTCCTAAAATGCATCTAAAGCCTACTTTTATTTGGTATCTGTATCTTCTCACACTAAACGTCTTCTAACTCCACAAAAGCACCTTTCACTCTTATTAGCAGAGAAATATTTTAGATACAGCCTTGCAAGGTACATTTGTCTATCAGTTAGTGGAGGCATGTGACATATAAGAAGACTATGTGCACTGCTATATGTTAGAAACAATTCTGTTAAAGCCATTCTTTAAGACACAACAATTTCTCAAAGCAAAATTATTATCAACCTTCCACTTGGAAACATTATAACAGAAATTACTGCTAAATATTAAACTAACAAAAACCCAAACAATAACCACCACAACAACAACAACAAAAAACACCCCTCCCAAAACCAGAAAAACTTAAAAATCTAAATTTTTAATGAAGATTTTAATTAATTAATCAATTTTAATTATATATAAGCCTTTATATGTGGTTTATTAGTAAAATGTTTATTTTTTTTATTATGATAGCCATTCAGTAGATGAAAATAAAGTTTATAACATCTCCAAAATCCAACAAATCCATATTCTGGGTGTAGGTGCTGACTTAACCTACATTACTCAAATTGTTTCCCTAGCTTGACAATATATTTTTCCCCATTTTGGAATTTTTAGGTTTGGCATGAAATATAAAATACTTCACAGAACCAGTAAATTTTTTTTTTAATTAAAATATACTGTGTACCAGATATGTGACTCACAAGATAGTCATACAGAAAGGATTGTGGTGGCCTTAGTAACTTCCACTATTTTTAAGAAAACAAACATTTGTATGGAAAATTTTTAATTTAGGATAATAGTTACAGATGGCAAGGAACTTGAACTGTTACACAGAGTGTTTAAACATAGCTACTGAGAAAAACTTTAGAAAATAAAAATGAAAGGGAAGAGGTACCAGACAAAATTATAGTAGGAAACAGTCCAAGAAATTGGGTGATACATAGGAATGGTTTTCCTCAACTTTGAATGGCAAATAAAAGAAATTAAATATTATTGCCAGTTGTCTTCAGAAAAGGAATGGATGAATCCAGAATACAACAAAACGAGAATATAAGAGACCCTTGACTGGACATTCAGCCTTGTTGTCTACAAGATGAAATTCTAAATTTTAGGTTTTCTTTTAAACTTGATCCCATAAATTATAAACACAAGGAAATACTAGAGGTTTCAGAATAACTGTATTTATTACTTCATCTGCCACAGGTACTGGTGGAGCTTTCTTTTCTGTATCTCCTAGGAAGTTCTCAAGTCCATGTTACTGAGGTAATCAAAAACGCCTCTTACTGATATCAAATATATAACATGATTTCATTAGGAGAAGGAAATATATATCATTCCTGTAATTCTGTAATTACAATAAAATATATCTACTTTATAGATAAAAGTTTGAAAAACATATATTATCCAAATACTTTGAC